>NC_087447.1:24069740-24415365 GCF_036321535.1 Camelus dromedarius
GTGCCAGCCTACAGCTTTTCCACCTGGCAGCTAAGACCCAGTCCTAAAGCTCTAAGACAGTCTGGGTGGATCCTGGCCCTTGGGGCCACCCCGTCCGGGGCCATTCCAGCCCCACCTGCCTCTCCTCTCCCAGGATGCCTCCTTGCCACCCTGGGAGAGCCTCGCAGCTGGAACCGCCCTGCATCCTCCCCAGATCCCTTTCTTGCTGGCAGCTTGCATCACTGGCACCAGTGAAGCACAAGGCAGGGTCTGAGACACAGGATTAGTCACAGCTGCTGCCCTGCGGGGCATGTCATCACCCGGGACCCAACTTAGAAAGTGAAAGGACTTGCTGTGAGAGACCAGCGTTACCCAGGGAGATGGGGGGAGCCTCCTTCCTGCAAAAAGTCTGGAGGAGAACGGTCAGGCATCTGGCTTGCTAGTCGTGCCTGGAGGCAGAGGGATGGGTAGCTGGAAGAGCATCCTGGGCAGAGGACGTCGTCGTCCTGGGAATGAGGAGTTGGGGGAGGTGGGAAGAAAGGCTGTGCAGACATGCAAGAGCAGAGGGAGGTCCGCCAGCTTGCCAGCAAGCTGCTGGAAGACAGCATCATGAAGCAGAGCACGTGGAGGGAGGCAGATACAGCTGGAGATGCAAAGGAGCCGAGGTGGACAGGGCGTGATCCGATTTTCTGCTTCAGAACCTCGGGCGAGGCGGGGCTCAGGCTCACCAGGCAGTGTTCCCAAGCCCAGCAGCAGCAGAGAAGCCAGACCCTTGAGGAATATCTGGGAATGTTGGGAACGAAGGGGGGCCCCTTGTCCACAAACCAGTCCATTTGCTTAAGCTTCAAGCCCTGGCTTCTTGCTTCCCTTTCCTCAGCCCCGCACGGTGCACCTTCGTGGAGGGCCACACACTCCGTGGACCTGGGGCCTGCTGGTGTGCAGAACGTTAGGCCAGGAGGGGTGTCTGATCTGGGATGGAGCCTAGAAACATCTGCTGTCTTGTGCTTAGCCAGCAGAGCCCAGTCTGAGGGGGAGCCTGCTATTCCAAGATGCACGTTTGAGATCTAACTTATCACTCTCTGATTTTAAAACCTTCAATCTGTCACTCAGTCTGTCCAGAGCCCAGGTTCTGCGGACAACTAACATTTAGACTTCCTGGCCACCCGTAGGGGTATGAGTGCTCAATGCGTTAACATAGTGCTTTTAGAATGGTACTGGGACACAGTCAATGCTCAGTGTTCGCTGCCATGATGGTTAGCATCTGGCTGAGACCAGGTGGCAGGATGAAATGTGGGACCTGTGGGGAGAGAAAGGAGCAGTGTGAGAACGCTGAGACACAGTCTGCAGGGATGCCGGAGGGAGCTGGGACCTCGTGGGCCAGAACAAGGGGAGGGCTGAGTTTGTGGCCTAGACTGTCCTGCCCTGGCTGTCCAGCTTGGTGGTCTCTGTGACTGGCTGGTTTTTATTGGCCCTCTCCCGACCCATCCCCTCGCAGGGCCTGGGCCACTCTGAGAGTGAGGGAGCTCCAGGAAGCCCTGCCCACACTGCTCCCTTGATGCCGTGAAGAGAGGTGCGCCTAGTAAGATCCCCTCCATGCTGTCTGGTGCGTTGGTCCTGCACCCTGAGGCAGGTTCGGGAGGGACAAAGGGCCCGGAGTGAGTGCTGGTTTGACACTAGTCTTAATCCCCAGTTCCTGTGGAGCCGTTTTCACTCAGGCTCGGGTCTGCTCCGAGCTCAAAGCTCTTGTCCAGGTGAGATCCTGGCGGAAGGTGCTGTGTGTCCAGCTCAGCCCTTGGCTGCCCTGATCCGTGTCACGCTGGCCACGAGGGCTTCTGCAAGTGTGTGAACAGAACTCAGAAAACCTGGAGTTAGCAAAGGTGCTAACCTTACGGTCCCCCCAACCCCACCCCACTCCACCTGAAGTCCGTACCACGGCCTCGGGTCATCCTGCAGGGATCATCTCTGCTACCTTCTAGCAGCGTGACTGGGCAGCCCAAATTTCTAGGCCTCAGTTTCCTCATCAGCAAAATGGTGAAGATGATAAGATGGTTACTCAGGTTAAATGAGAGCGTCCAGCGAAGCACTCAGCTCAGTGCCTGGCACATAAAAGTACTTGTAAGTGGTGACCGCCACCCACTCCTCGTCACTGTAATGGTCAGAAACGTGCTTAGATGACGTGTCTGACACTGAGACTAGTCTCCTTCCCTTGACATAGGATGATGTTTCTTAAAACATGGCTCTCAAGTGGCATCTGGGTTAGTAATATGACTACTAATACAATTACTATTACTACTGATGTCACTACCATAACCACTGTCACTACCAATAATAATAATTAATGAGACAGCTTCCAATATTACCCTACTTACAAACACTCCTGCTAATTCTAGCTGGCGTTACAGAGCACATATTAAGTGACAGATACCATCTTACATGCTTTGCTTATTAACTCATATTTCTCGCTGTACTTCTCTGTCCATCAGCGGGAAGGGGAGAATTATAAAGAGAATAAGAGAATTGTGAAGAGTGGCTTATGAGACTGAGTCTCCTGCCTAATGAGAGAGGCAACAAGACGACAGAAAGGGGGAAAACTGAGCACAAACCACCAGATGGTGTGAGAGGAAGCTTGGTGGGATGGTACCATTACGTTGGCCCCCAGGCCCTGCTCCTGGCCTGGATTCCATCCCGGCTCCGCCCGGTGTGAGCTAGGTGGCCCTGGTCATTTAGCCTCTGGCCTCAGTTTCTTTTTAGCCCGGGCCTAATAGTGCCAGCCTCATAGTGGTGTTGCGGGGATTGAGTGAATATACGTAAAGCGTGAGTGCCTGGTCCATGGTGTGTGTCAGTCATCATCACTGTCATCACCACTGTCCTCCTCCCCCTCCCCCTTCCCATATTCTTCTTCCTCTTCATCATCATATCCCAGAGGATCTTTGAGAAGCCTGGAGTCGCTGAGGGGTGGCATCAGAACAGCCTGGGATTTTAACTGGGTCTTAAAGGACAGCTACCCGACATTGGGACAGGTAGGGTGATGTGGGCAGCAAAAGTCACAGAAGGATTTTGTTGCTTCCAAGTGCATGCTTCATGTCGGAAATGGATCTACATTTTTTTGGAGAGTGGGTTACCAAATTACTTTATTTGAAGGAATATAAGTAGATGTTTTGGTACAGCTTATAGGAAAGGTAAAGATACGGATCTACATTTTCAAAACACAGAATTAAGTCTTTGTTTTTGTTTTTGTTTAAAGTCATTGCTGATTGTTGTTTAAGTAGCTAATGCTTCGAGGTGGGGCTTGAGGGGTTTTCCTGTGGAGACCTGTGTCCTCAGAGGTGCCTGTGCAGAGGGGCAAAACCAGCCCCTCCTCTCCAGCTGTGTGGTCTGAGCAAGGCTCCTTACCTCCCCAGCCCTAGTTTCCTCCTGTGTAGAGACAAGATCCAAGCAGTGCCTACTGCCTGGGGGCCCCCCAAGTTCTGGGGCAGTGCCCCCGACACAGGTGAAGTGCATAGCGAGGAGAGGCCCCTCTTTGTTCCAGTCCAGAGGCAGGAGGGGAACGTTCCCCCTCAGATGAGCGCCCTTGGGTAGGCTGTGTGCTTAGTCTGAAGAAGTGGGCTCGTTAATCTTTTGCTCAGCTTGCGAAAGTGCTTTCTTATCAAATAATAGAGATGATGGCAGTGGTGGCTTGATGCTACTGACTTGTGGTTCCCTTAAATACCATTTCAAGAAGATTTGCAATGTTAAGCTCTTTTCTCTTTCCACTCCCCACTTTTGTGCATTAAATTTCCATCTGTTTACCCAAAATGGAACTAAAAGAAACAAAAATAGCTATTGGGTGAATTAAGTACTAGTTTCCATGTATTCCCCAGGCTGGTGCACCCAGTGACCTCTGAAGTGACTTGTAAGTGACTTGCCTGTGGTCCACAGTGCACACAGGGAGCCACACCTCCCACCCCCAGTCACTCTCCAGCATCTCACCTGCTTTTTCTTCCGAGCACCTCCTCTGTGTGAAGTTCCCTTGTCTGTGGATGTGTTTGCTTCCTTTTCTGCCCTCCTCACCCCTCTAGAAGGTAAGCATCATGGGCTGGCCCTGTTCCCACTGTGACCCCAACACATAGAACATTTCCTGGCACAGAGTAGGCAGTTAAATATTTTGTCCAGTTAATGAAATAAGCTGCAGACCCTAAAGGCTAGACTTGTGTAGTCAGACCATCTGCAGGGTCTCTGCTCTGCCATTTTCTGGCTGTGGGACTATGGGCAAGTTAATGTCTCAGGACTCAGTTTCCCCAGCTTTTCATGGAGAATGGCTTGATCTACTTCCAAAGATTTTTTGAGGGGATCAAATGAGGTAATACACTGAAATGACTTAGCCCAGAGTAAGGTCTTCACACATGGTAGCTGTTATTAGCAAAATTACTGTTTTCATAAACCTGTGAAAGGACTAGAATAACTAACCTGTGTTCAGTGCATAAATAACCAAAAACACTGCTGAATTTAAAAATCACATCTACTCAAAATGAGTGTTTTCTTTCCCTCTCAAATGTACCTCTTTCAGTCCCTGACTGTAATTCCTTCTTCACCCACCCCTGACAATAGCCAGGGGCCCAAGCAACTGACAGAAGATGAGGTCGACCAGATGTCACAAAGGACTAATTCAGTGAGAACCATGTCAAACAGAGATGTTGTACAAACTTTGGATTTATCTCATCCTACCACCCGAGGATCTCCAAGAACTCTAAAAACTGGATTTCACCCACTCACTGGTTCAAAGACCAAGCAGCGAGTCACACACTCCAAAGCGGAGTACTCATGTCCTGGGCCGCTCGCTTGCTAGTTTGACCGCCACGCCTCCATGTAATGAGCTGCCATTGTCCAGTGTAAAGCATGGGAGGGATATGATCTGATTTATTTTTACATGGGCTGGAAGCATCTGGACAAACCTCTACAGTTTATCAAGCCCTTGAAACACCCCACTCTCTAACAGACCCTCACAAGCTCTCAGAGGAAACCGATTCCACTCCCATTTACAGGTGGGCACACTGGGGTCTTGGGAGGGTGAGAGGGGCAGCCAGGTTCACAGCTAGAAGGAGGCAGATCTGAGTTCAGGCAGGGAGGTCCAATGGTAAGAATGCAGTGAATTCAATGTCCGGCGTGATACCTCATTCCTGCCTCCCAGGAGAAAGGGCAAGAACCTGGGAGCCGGTCTCCCAGTCAGCACCTTCTGCCCCGTGTGACTTGAGCAGCTCGCTCTCAACTCCTTGGGGCCTCTTCCCCAGCAGATTGAGTTCGCTGGCTCTGGGTGGCCAGCCGAAGGTGGGCATATGTCCAGCATCCGAGAAGGAGTGAGCCAGGGACTGGGGGGCAGACAAAGGAAGTGGCAGTGCCAGTTAACAGGGCATGGAGACAGAACAGGATCCTGCCCCAGCTGTTGACAAGTGCCCCAGGGGCGGCCTGTTGTGTATGACTTCCTGTCCTGTTGTTGTGCCCACCTGTCCCCACAGAGGAGAAGACTGGGAACTGCCAGGCCCAGGGGCCTCCTTCGTTAGGAGTGTTAGGAGGGTTTTTGTAACACGGCAGCCACAATCCCCTTTGTCTGGGGTATTGCCAGGATCCCAGAGAGCGCCTTGGTGCTGGGAAGTCCCAACTCAAAAGGGAATGAAGTTTACTTTCTTGAAGAAGGGGGAGGTGGAGGGGGCAGCGCGGCTGGGCAGGTATAGTTCAGCGGTAGAGCATGTGCTTAGCGTGCAAGAGGTCCTGGGTTCAATCCCCAGTACCTCCATTAATAAATAAATAAAAATTTATAAACAAACAAAGAAACCTAATCCCCTCCCCCCAAAAAAATTTTAAAAAAGAAGATGGCTTCTGAGTCTGAGCTGTGGACCTTCCAGACACTGAGGACGTGGGCAGGCTAGGAGCTCAGGCGATGTCTGGAGTCAAGCTGGGCTGCTTTCTGGCATGCTCCTACTTGCCTGCCAACCAGCTCTCCAGATTTCCCTCCTCCCACAAGACTGGCTGCCTCTGACAGCCGCCTCCTTTGCTGCTTTAATATTTGAGATCTGGGGGAAGAAAGCTCTTCGGGGGTGGAGTATAACCCCTGGCACCTTGGGGCCCAGCCCGGCATCCCCTTGCCTGCTGCCTTCAGGGCTAATGAGGCGGTGGATGCAGAAGCTGGAGTCTGGGCTGGGCGCTGCGGCAAGCCTTTCCCCCTCGTGCCTGCCTTCCAGTTCTCCTCCGGCCAGCGGCTCACAGCATCCTGTGTGTGGCAATTTGGTGTCAGGAAGGACCCCAGAATCTTTTCTGTTTAGAGCTAGGCAGATCACCATTGGCTAGCTATGTGACCTTGGACATGTGTCCAAATCTCTCCAAGCCTCAGTTTCCACATTTGTAAAATGCAAACTCATAGTTATACCTCCCTTGCAGGGTGGCTGTATTAGAGGGTAACGTTTGCAGAACGGCCTCATGCTTCCTTGGCATGTAATAGGCCTTCAGCACATCATAGCAATGTGGCTTTGCAGCTCAGAAGCAAGTACCAGTCTTCCCTGAGGCTGCAGTTTGGCTGTGGGTGCAGAAAGCAGGTGCTGGGAGCTTCTTTCCCTGGCTGGGTTGGAGTGCATTGCCTTCTACAGCTCAGCTCAAAGCCACTAGCCAGTCAGGAATCTCCCCCTTACACAGGAGTCCCATGCCTCTACCTTCTCCTGGAAGTTTCTGGAAACTGTGTCCAAAAGTGCAAGGGTCACCATGTTGCCTTAGACTGTGGGGGATGGGGAAGGCCGGTGCTGTGTGATTATACTCACCTGAATCTAAACAGGTATACCTGTTCAGAGAGTCTAAATACAAGACCCATCCCCGCCCTGCTGCCCAGCTGGTGTCTGTGGAATAATAAATGGAGCAGGACAGCTAAGCCCTAGGGTCCTCCCAAGCTTGCCTTCTTGGCAGAGGCTGGTGGATGGTGGCAAGTGCCCTCACCGTGCTTTTGAAAGTGTTGTATTCAGAAGGAGGGGCATGTGTTTGAACGTGTTGGAAGCCCTTGCCTGTCTGGCTCCCACACGGTGAAAGAGCTGTGGTCTCTTGTCACAGATGCCGAGCCCCGGTGACTCTGAGTCTGTTGCACCTTCATGGCAGCTGTGAGCCCCGTAGGGAAGGTGTGGCCAGCAGGCCAAGGGAGCCGCGCCGCAACCAAGTGGAGAGCGACCTGCTTTCATGCAGCTCCTTTCCAGGTGTGTGGGAAGCAGCAAGACCCTGTCCTATTAGACCAGCTGCCTGCCGGCCAGGCCACCACACAGGGGAGCCCTGGCCTGAGAGATGGGCCAGATCCCCCGGGCCTGGCAGCACTCGAGCCCTCCCTGCTGTGGGAGGGAGCGTGGAGGGTGGCGGCCCGCATGCAGTCGCCACTGAAATCTGTATCATCCCGCCCACATAAGATGCCACCCTGGAGTCAGGCCCAGTTACCAAAGACAGATGGCTGTGTCCCCTCCAACGAGGCTCAAGGCCACACTGACATCTGCAGAGCCACGCCTGCTTTTTCCCTCCCTGAGGAGGCCCCGCCCACCGTCCTCGCTGCCCTCCCAGAAACTGCCCCAATCAGCCAACTCCCCAGGAGACTGCTCCCGGGTAGCAAGTTCTCCTGTGAAACGGTTATCTTTCTACCGAGGAAATATTTTCTTTTTTTCTGAAAAGAACCATTTGTTAATACCCAGACCTGCTCAAGCCTCCAAGGATGGAGGACAAAACCCTTCCCCATTTCATGTGCTCACTTGCCAGACTGAGAACTCTGGAGCCCTGCACAGAGTTCTGGATTAAGAGCAGACCCCTAAAAACGTGTTAGCAGCCAGAGGGGTTTGCATCCAGGACTAAGAAATGTGCGGGGTATTTCTAAACTCAAAGGTTGAGTTTCTAATGTGCGCTTCTGTGCTGATGGGGGAGCAGCGTCACTGAGAAAACAGTCTCTGCCTTCAGAGAAGTTATAGTCTGAGGAGAGAGCCAAAGAGAAAACCCTCACAAGCAGAATGATTGCAAATGGGGTAAGTGCTGTGAGGATGCAGAGCTGAGGGCAGAACAGAGACCAGGCTCAGGGCCAGCGGGCCGAGAGGGCCTCCCACGGCCTGGCAGGGACGCTTGAACCAGGTGGAGGTGCTTTACCCAAGTGCCAAATGCTTGGGCGGCCAGGTGTTTGCATTTGCCTGAGACTCTTCTGGTTTGCACCTGCTGCCCTAGAGTTGCTGGTAACAGCACTCCTGTTCCCTTTCAAAAATGGTCCAGCTTGGGTGACACATTGCAGGGTTCCTATGCCTAATACTCATCACCCCTAAGATGAAGGAGGTGGGGCAGGGTCCAGAAAATGGAAGGCCAGGGCCAACTTACAGAGCAGCGGTGGAGTGTACTATTTGGGAGCTTGGATGTTGGGAGTACCCTGCCTGGGACCACATCGCAGCTCTGCCACATACTAGGCACGTGACCTGGGGCAAGTTACTGCAACCCTCCAGCCCTCAGTTTCCCCACGTGTAAAATGAGGATCATCATAGTACCTGTTTCATAAAGGAGATAGGAGGATTAAGTGAGTCAATTGATGTAAAGGGCTTAAAACAGTGCCGGGTGCTTAGCAGATACTCTGTACATGTTAGTTGTTAGTGTTCCCTAATATTCCTGGGATGCCGTGGGAGCCAGGCCGGGATGCCCTGTTTGTCACCCAATCAACCTTCCATCCCACTGCTCACAATTAGGCTCCCTAAAGGGCAACCACTGGAAAGAGGCAGGGAAATCGCTCACGGCTAATCCTGGCTGGTTGTAATCTAAATTTATATCCATGTGCATATCTGAGCAAATGGAGGTTTTTCTCATGCCTCTAATCTGTACCAGATGGGTTCTAATAAGCAAAGTGTATTCCCCCCCAGGAAGCCCTAAGCCCCACCTCTAGCACAAGTCCCCTGACCCCACATGGAGATTCTGCCAGGGGTCAGCTGCAAGGGTCTGAGGCAGCGAGGCTGCTGGAGGAGATAGGCCTAGGGGTCAGGAGATGGCTGCCTAGCTCTGACTCCAAGCTGGGCCAAACCATTCTGGTTTACCAAGCAATTCTAGAAAAAATAATTAGTCCAAGATGTGAACGGGACTAGAATCACTTCCTTTGTGCTGGGAGTGGAATCTGACTTCGGTGGGACAATGTTGGTTTCATTCTCCATGGACGTTCTGGCTTGGTGTTAGGCCACCGTGGCCCTCCAGAAATCGTGGGAGACTTGTGGGGAGGGAGGGCCTCAGAGCTGGCACCACAGAGCCGACCTTGACCTTCCCAGAGCAGTCCCTGCTTGAGGAGCTGTCACTTTACTGGGGAAAGCTTGGCATCTTTGCAGGTTCCTGCCTTGCCAGACCCAGCCAGACAGCACGGCGGGGAGTGTGCTTCCCAGCAGGATCTGTGAAAAGGATGGATTCAAGGGAAGGTCACCCCGTTCAACCTCAGTGCTCAGCAGTGGTCCCCCTGAAGGTGGGGCAAAGTCAGTGGAAGAATTTAGGGCTGAAGGTAGGAGACATTCAGGCCCACCCCCTCCCTTGACCACCACCTGCAGCTCTCCGGCTGGTCCCTGTGAGACTGCCTTCCTAGACTAAGGGTGCTCACAGGCGGGGTGGGATGGGCTTACAGGGTGATGGGGGAATCTTAGGGAGTGACCCTAAGGCATCCTGGACCTCCCCCAAACCCTCCCCACCCCGGGAGCCAGGCCCACACCCCAGAGCCCTCTGTGCTCCCAGCCAACAGTGGGAGCCCAGCTTTTCCGGGGCTGAGCTCAGGCCGGGTCTCGAGGCCCTGTCCAGCCAGTGGGCACTTCCAGATCTGCCTGCCTGAGTACTTGTACTGAGTCCTCATGGGTGGACATAGTGGGGACATACCTACTGGCCCCAGAGTTGGCCTGCCAGTTGGGGACAGAGGCACAGGCCTTCTCATGCCAGGGGCTCAGGTGACATGGCCTCCAGCTACAGGCTTGTACCCCATCTGCCAGCCTGGCTCTTTCCCCAAGGCCCCTGCCCACCTTGAGGAAGAACAGAGCCTGCTTTGAGCTGGAAATTGGAGGCGTTTCCTGTTTCATGTTGTTAAGACACTGCTTATAGGACTGTAATCCCAATAAATCATACGCTTGCTGAGTGGGGCAGGGTTTTTTTTTTTATTTTTTCCAGGCTGCAGGGACCTCTTAAAACCAAAGCCTTAAGAAGTTTACTCTCTTCCATTTTTTTTTTTTTTTTTTTTTTTTTTTTTGGCAGGATAAAATGGCTTTTGCAGACCTGGTCCAGTTAAAGGGCCTTGCCAGTCCTTGATACACTCAGGCTCACCTACGTGATTAGCTTCGAGACAGGAAGAGAAACTGAGTCACACCCCGTGGGACTGGTCTTCCTGTTGCTGCCGAACAAACAGCTCTGTGACCTTGGACCCAGCACTTGGCCTCACTGGGTCTCTCTTTCTTCCTCTCAGCCCCCTTCCTGTTAAAGTCTCGTTTTCTTTGGTGTATTTTATGGACTGCCCCACATGACATTAGTTGTTATTTTCTGCACACAAAGACAAATGCTCCCAGTCGGTGACCCTTTTAAGTGGCTTTGTTTGTCACAGTAGCAGCCTGCCCGGATGCGTTCACATGCACATGCGGTGTTTTTGAGGTTAGGCCGCCAGCAGCACTTAGGGGTGCAGGTCCCTTGCAGTAATTCTGTGCCCACCCCACTCACCACATCACACATTCATGACCCCGTGACCCCTGGGTCTGTGTTGCCATTGCCCCTTCCCCTGTTCAGGGTTCTTGACGGCCAAGGCCAAGGGCCTGCACTGCCAGAAACAGTTTCCAGATCACACTCAACATAGTGGTTGCATTTGTTGCTCTGTTTTATGAGCTGGGGTGGAGTGGGTGGTGGGCAGCCCGCTGGAAGGTTTTGCAAGCTTTACATGTTTATACTTGCTGGAGGGCTGGGAGGTGGGGGGAGGGAGTTGGCTGGACTTGAAGAAGGCTGGAGCTGAGGCATTTAATAGGACCAGATTCCCTTAGCCTTTTCTGCTGTTGGGTCTTTTCTCTGTCAGTAGACACTGAACAGTGGTAGTAGTTAACCTTTACCAAGAACTTACCACATGCCAAACGCTGTGCTAATAAGCACTTTATGTACATACATCAAGCCTTCTTGAGAAGTGGTCCTATTATTTATACCCATTTTGCTGATGGGGCAACTGAGGCTAAGGGCGATAAGGTAACTGCATAGGATTACAGTTTAATTCATTGAGGTGCACTGGATTCCAGCCTAGGGCAGTCTTCCTCCAGAGCCCATGCTTTTGCCCACGTACAGTAGGTACAGCTGTTGTCAAGTAGAAGCTGTGAAATAACAGCAAAAGGGGTGATCATGATGGAAAATGTCTAGAAACCACTGACCTAACTCCATATCTAAAAGAAAAACAGGCCTGAAGAAGGTAATAATCTGCCCAAAGTTACAGAGCCAGTTCACTTGCCTCCAGAACTTTCTCCCAGTGAGGATTTGGTATAGGATCCTCAGACACTTAATCCAGGAGCATGCATGCAAACCACACTTCAATCTAGAATTGGCTGGACTAGGGCAGAACCCCAGCCCCACGCCCCAGAGCAGCCTTGTCTGAGGGATCTGCTACATTCATCTGAGGTAGTGGTTCTCAAAGTGTGGTCTGGGGGACCCCTGGGGTCCCAGAGACTTTTCAAGAGACCACAGGGTCAAAATTATGTTCATAATATCATAAGGTGTTATTTGCCTGTTCACTCTCATTTTCTCACACGTGTCCAGGGCAGTTTTTCAGAGTCTGTGTGACGTGTGATCACAGTATCACTCTGATGGCTGACAGGATGTGAGCTTGTGTATTCAGATGTTCTAACATTTTCTGTTTTAATTTCTGATACAGTAATTAGTGACAAAATAATACACACAAACAAAAGCTCTTTTGGGGGCCTCAGTAATTTGTAAGAGTACAGAGGGGATTCTGAGACCAAAGCACTTGAAAACCACTATTCTGAGGTGCCAGACCCAGCCAGGGGGGGAGTCAGTGGCTTGCAGCCAAGCTCAGCCTAAGGGAAAGGCAAGAAGAGGAAAAGAGCCTTTTTCTTTGGGAAGGAACCAAGCAGAGAGCCCCTGGGAACCATGCATCATCAGTCATTCCCAGTGTCCCTCCTCTGGACCCTTCTCACCCTGCAGTTAGGACATAGCCGTGGCCTGTGCAGATGGGAGTTTTTCTAGGGATTTTCCAGAATATCCAGGAATGCAAGCCAGCTTCTCAGCATCCCCAGTGGGCTAGATGAATTACCAGAAAGGAAGTAGTGGCCTGGAACCCAGAGGCCAAGGGAAGGATGTTACTGAGAAAGTCCACGAATTGCTTGTCATTTTACCTTCCTATGGACCACAGGCCAGGGAGGTGGGTAAGCCAAGGAGAAAGGCCTGAAGAGGCCATCTGGGGGCTACAACAGCCTTATTTGTGGACAGGTGGCCACCAACCACCTTCCCAGAGGCAGAGGGACAATTTTAACCCTGGAGGATTTTTGTATATTGAGAATATTAATCAGTGTGCAATTCAGGAGACAGAAACCACCCTAGGTGTTTTAAGCGGGAAGAGATATAATGCAGGGAATTAGGTGCCAACAGAATCACTGAGGGCTCAAGGAGCATGTTCAAAGCTGAACCTCTGGGAATGACTGCAAGGACAATACAGAACTTGTCATCAGGGGGCTACTCCCTCTGAGATAACCCTGGAAGTTGCAATTCAGGATTGATGCTAGAGTCCAGCAGTCTTTGCTGTTGCCTTCAGTGAATAGCGCTACTGCTGCCTCTGAAGCACTCAGGAAGGTGGGAAACGTATGCTCGAATTCTCTGTAGGGGGTACAAAAGACCTCATATTTTATGACTCGGCTTGCTAGCAGAAACAGGCCACAGGGGCACAAAGGTGGCCTCTTACCTCACATCCATTTACCAGAAATCTTGCAGCTGTAGCTTAATGATGACGTTCAATTTGCAAAGCAGTCTGGGAAATGTAGTTTTCAAATTTCTATGTCTCCAACTAAGATGGTAAAATGGAGGCCGAATGAACCCATCCCCAGTATCTGCCCACCAATTATCAACAATGCATTTTTTCATGTGCCAAGTTGTAAGAGGCACAAGGCAGAAGAATGAATCATGACACCATCTGATTAGATTTCACGGTCTCCTGAGTTCCCTCTTGGATTTCCCCTGGTGCAGCTGGGAGATGCTGCTTGGAGGTTTCATGGCCACACTTAGCTGTCTGTCTTGGCTGTTGGCCATGATAAGGAAGAATGGCTGGCAAATCCACAGACTATCTTTTTGTTTATACTTCAGTCTCTAATGCTGGTGATTTAGATAAATCCTTCCCCTTGGATCAGAAGGAGTGATGTGTAGAAGCATGATTCTGAGCTTGCCTTATAGCATTGTAGTGTAAGAACTGTAAAACTCAAAAATATCTGGAGGGAAGTCAAATGGGCATTCACAGTCAAGATCTTGTAAACATGCACAAATGGATTGTTGTTCCTTATTGGTTTCCACAAGCTCCCTGCAGAGAGTCCTGGCTTCCCACTCTAATGTGTCAATGCTGTGCCCTTGAAAAGTGTATGGCATTCTTTTCTGGGCAGAAACAGGATGTGGTCCAGAACTGAGAACTTGGGTGCATTATGCTACATTCCTGATGCCTAGCCATCCTTGCAGTCGTTTGGTTTATTGAGGATCTGTTGCGTCTAAGCCCCGTGCTGGGCATATTTTGGAAAGTGAGAGATGATGAAGGTATCACTCTAGTCCTGAAGATGAAAAGTCTAGTTGGAAAGATGGAATGGAGTTCTAAGGGATCTTGGAGAAGGAAGAGATGATTTTCTTCGGAGAAGGGATCTGAAAAGGCTTCTGGAAGGAAGTGGCATACTAAGCCTTGAAGGATAACTAGGATCTGGACAGGCAGAGGTGAGCTCCGGTTCACTCTGATTTGTCCTTGTGTAGAGGTGGGATTGGGCAGGGTGAGCTTGAGAACCGCAGATGTCTGGTGGCCTGGTGTGTCCTGATGATGGGTGCATGCCAGGGCTGGGAAGTAGGTTGGGGTGAGGTTCTGAGCATCCTTGAAGGCCAAGGCTACAAGGCTTCCCCAGCCTGTGGCCTCCTCAACGCCACAGCAGTTGGTACGCTCAGTGCACCAGTGAAGTGACTCAAACCTAGGTATACTTTCTGAAACATCAAAATAACTTCCAAGTGAACCACCTTCAAGAATCCTGATTATTTTGTTTTTAAAAAATAAATAAACAAAAACATCCTTTGCCCTCAAGGAGAGAAGCTTTTAAAACTTCGAGGATGAGCTAAACTTTTGGAGACCTGAGGCAGGTCACCTGTGGGCCATTCCCGGTGATTGCCTGCAGCTGACTTGCTCAGGAGCTGGGGAGGGAGAATGGAGGCCTTCTTCCTGGACAGAGTACCTCTCTGCGTGTCCAGGGGAAAGGTGGTGACAGCAGGGGCCTATCGCACACACATGGAAGTGGGGCGTGGAGGGGCAGCCAGCACGAGCCAAGACCCTCTGTGGCTTGGGCCCTGCTGGACTGTAGAGTGGTCTTCACTGTGGGAGACTCGTGAGGACTGGTGGAGAACAGGGGTCAAGCTTGGTGGGGTCAGGGTGGGAGGGCCTGGGGAGGGGAGGAACGGGCCCTTAGTGGCAGAGTCACAACTTTGCTGACCACCAAGGCACTAGTCACCTTCCTGCAAATGGCGCCCCCTGGTGACGCACAGAACACCTGTGACGGGTGCCCCTGAGTTTGTAACTCAGAGGCCTTGCTGAACCCCCGCTCCCTGCTTCCTTCTGGCTGCCCCACACCGTGGCCATGGGTTCTGGGTGTGACACAGGCCCCGGGACCATTCCTCCCTGGAGGACTGGGAGCACCAGGCTGGGCCACCCTGGCCTGCCACAGGAGGTGACGCAGGCCCACCTCAGCCCGGGTGCCAGTTAAGGAGGGAGCGGCTATCACCCCCGCATAACAGTGTGATGTGGGTCATCTCCTCTGGCCTCACGAGGACCCTGAGGAGTGGGCGCTGCCCTGTCTCACCAGTGAAGAAAACAGCCTCGGGGTGTTGTCTGCGGTGATGGGGCACAGCTGGGTTTGGAGCCCAGGTCTGTTCGACTCTTTCCTCTGCAGTCAGCCTCTCCCCTCCCTGGAGACCGGAGACTCCATCTGAACTCTTTGGATGGGGCAGGAGTCCCTAGTTCCACGTGCTGGCTAACCCCTTCTTTCCTCAGGCTCTGCTGAAGGCCCCCAACAGGAATTCCTTCCTACTCATGAATGTCTGTGCACTGGGATAGACTGGGGTCTCCTCCACGGCTGTCCTCTGAGAGCCGGTGCTGAACGGGGCCCCCTCTGCACTTCAGGGAGCACCCCGCCCAGGCTGACCCTCTCTCTCTGCTGCCCCCCAGGCCCTTCATGCTGCTGCCGCCGCTGATGGAGTGGATGCGTGTGGCCATCACCTACGCGGAGCACCGCCGCAGCCTCACCGTGGACAGCGGTGACATCCGGCAGGCCGCCCGGCTGCTGCTGCCCGGCCTGGACTGCGAGCCCCGGCAGCTCAAGTATGGAACTGGGGAGGGGTGAGGCGGGGGTCCGGCTTCCCCACCCAGCCCTGGGTAGACCCTCTGCTCCCTCCTCTTCCTGGATCCGGAGGGGCAGCAAGCAGAGGCTGCAGCCCGTTCACTCGAGCTGCTCTAAGGCATGTCCTGCACAAGCCCACCTGTTAGAACCGATCTACTCCGGCCCCCGGCTATGCTCAGATGCGTCCTCTGCAGCCGCTGGTCTGGCACACAGAGCGGACTCACATTTGGATTTGGGCGGGAGAGCTCTCGCAGTCTGACTCTTTGGGATATTTGGGGGTACACGGCAGAAGTGGGTCCTCCCTTCCTGTGATCACCACCATTTTCTTGAGCACTTCCTAGGTGCAGGCCAGTCCTGAGCCCTTCCTTTTTATGTGCATTTCCTCATCCTCATGACAATGTCAGAGGCAGACAGGCTGAGATGCCCACATTACAGATGGAGAAGGTGAGGATCAGGAGGGATAGTAACTTGCCCACAAATACTTAGCGGGTTACGTGACCGTGTTCAGATTTGAACCCAGGCCCCTATGGTGCCAAGCCTGGGCTGTTCATTTCCTTGCCAGTGTGCCTCTCTTGTATTGGACTGGCTTCCCGAAGTTGTTCCAGAGAGGGCTTTCTCCGGCTGCGCTTGACCTGGGAGAGCGTTAGTTTTTTGTTTTTTAACCTCTTCTCTCTCTATGGCAAATAGCAGGACCTCGTTCTAGGGGCATGTACTTTTTACTCTTTGGCTCAATCAAGGCTCCAGGCAGCAGCCAGCTACTGGAGGCCTGTGGTGTGCCCTCCGCAGACACAGGTTTTCTCTGTGACTCTCCTTGGTAGGTTGGCTTGGTTGCTACAGAAGTCTGGGCCACTCTCTTTGGTGCTTCTGGGCCTCACCAGGAAGCGCTGAGGGGAGAGCATGGAGAGCTGAGACCTGGAACTTGGCCTTGGCTTCTTCCTCCTCGGGGTGGTCCCCTGAGAGATCATTTTAGATGGGCCTTCATTTCTGACAAGTGATAGCTCCCAAGTGCTCAGAGCACTTGTTTAACGTGTTTCTAGAACAGCCGACATGTGTGCTCCTTATGTCACTGAGCATGACAAGGCCGGGCACTGCTGATTACACAGTGCTTCCCAGTGCTTCCCCATCCCGTCCTCACACCACGTCCGCCTAGCGCAGCTGTGTCTCCTCTCACTGGGAGGCAGTGTCCCAGCAGAAAGAGCCATGCTCACATGCCCCGCTCTCTTCTGCACAGGCCCGAATGCTGTTTCAGTTCCTTCCGGAGGCTGGATGCGCGAGCGGCTACTGAGAAATTCAACCAGGACCTGGGTTTCCGCATGCTCAACTGCGGGCGGACGGACCTCATCAGCCAGGCGATCGAGGCCCTGGGCCCCGACGGGGTGAACACCATGGACGACCAGGTGCGTCCTGAGCACTCTGCCAGCCAGGCTCAGGGGCCAGGGGCCATGCACAGGGATTCGTGATTGCCAGAGTCGGTGGCACTGTTCCTTCTGTCCCAAACCTGAGAGACCCACCCACTCAGCTCTGTGCTTCTAAGCGGAGCCCTGCTGTGCAGGTGGAATGTCAACCCAGAGACGTCCCTAGGGCCCCTGGGAAACCCTTTGTAACGGGGATTCTGCTTCCCCTCACTGGAAGGATGGAGGCTGTCCCGGAGGGTGCAGGGCTGGGAAAAAGTTCAGAAAAGTTAGCTTGACAGCAAGCTATGGATAATAGTCACTGAAACTTGTACCAGAGCATCCTGTGTGCCTGCCACGTGCCAAGCCCGCACACATCCTTGCCTTCATGGGTTAACGTTCTAGAGGAGGATACTGAGAAGCATGAACACATAAAATACAAGAGTATGTTAGTGAAAAGTGCTGAGAAGTTAAGTGAAGCCAGAAAAGGGGATAGGAGGTGTTGGAGGTGGTCGACAATTTTAGGTAGAATTTAACTTGAATTTTTTGGTTTGCTTTGGTTTTTGTTTCTACCGTGAACAGCTACCATTCATATAGCACTGACTGTGTTCCAGGCATTGTTCTAGGCGCTTCTCACAGATTAACTCATTTAATCTTGACCACGGCCCTGTGATGTAGGTACTGTTCTCACCCCCTTTTAAAGATAAGACAACTGAGGTACAGAGGTTCTCATTTACTTAAGGAGCAGAGCTGGGATTAGAGAATCCGAGCAGTCCGACCTGCTGTGGAAGACCCAGTTTGTTTCTTTGATGCGGTTTTGTGAGTGCTTGCAGTGTGGGTCGTGGCCCCGTGGTCTGGAAGACCACACAGAAGCATGGGGGAAGTGAAATGATAACTGAGGGGTCACATAGCGCTCTCAGATGAGGTGACAGCACAGAAGAAGGCGTGATGAGGCACTTGGCAAACCCAAGCCCGAGTGGACCCGAGGGGTGCGGCAGGAGCAGCCAGGGAGGGCTTCCTCCTGGAGGACCTGAGCTGAGCTGGAGGGAGGGCAGATCGGATGCAGCGGAGAAGGGGGCAAGGCATTCCAGGGAAGGGAGATGCTGGGAGCAGGAGCATTGGGATGGGACAGGCGGGCACGCGCTGGGTTAGGGGAGACCACGAGGCTGAGGGGGATGCTTCGGCAGGGCTACAGGGGCAGCAGGCAGTGTGTCGGGTCTCCCTGAGGCACCTGCCAACGCCGGCCCTGGGCTTTGCAGGCGCATTCGTCCCGGGGCAGTCGTCCTCCCCCAGCAGCGCGGTGGGGAAGCCCGTGGACCCTGGCTTCAGAGGGACCTGGGGCTTAATCCTCCACGCTGTAGCTGTGGCATCTTGGGCAAGCTCCTCTACCCCTCTGAGCCTGTTCCCCCACCTCCAGCACAGCGGGGTGCCAGTGAGGTTAGGAAACTTCTGAGTTGGGCGTGTAGTAAATGCTCGGTGAATGTTCGTTCTGGTTTTTGTCGTCCACGTGGTGATGATCTCTGAAATCTGTTAAGTGGCCTCTTTCAGTTTAGCCTCTCTAGGTGCCTGCAGTGGGGAGGGGCCAACACACAGAAAGGAGTTTTTCCTCACAAGGCTCGTAGCCTGGTGGACACTCAGAATCGTGTATGGATGTGTGGCGGAAAAACAAGCCAAGGATGTGCCGAGGAGAATGAAACAAAGTCAGGTCCTTGCTCGGTGGCCGTTGGCTTTTCTCTAACTGCTCGGTCCTGTTGGTCCCCTCGGCCTTGGTGTTTGTAGAATGATCTGGGTACACGGGCCTCTCACCCATAATTCATCTCGGGCCATTTCTTTACTCTGGGCACTAGGCAGGAATTTATGAGGTAAGGAGATCTTGTCTACACACAAATAACCTAATAAATAACCTCGCAGGGCTGCAGACAGACCCTTGCCAGGATCCAGCTGTGGGATAACACTTTCCACAGCTGCCTTTGCTGTTACTGGCCACGGAGAAAGATTCCCAGCCAGGGAGGCAGCCCCGGTAACCGCCCACCTAAACTCAGGGAGGGATTGGGCCTCAGCTTTCAGAAAAGCTCAGAACTGCTCACAGCACGAGATGTTAAAGTCAAGCACCTCTCCACCCTCGTCACCCTCGTGAGATGCCTCAGAGGGAGAGCTTCGCAGCTCAGGCAGACCTGGGTTCTGTTTGAGTTCATCCTCTCAGTCCTTGTGTGACTTGAGCAAGTTAACCCCCCTCTCTGCTTCTCACCTGTAAGGTGGGGATGATAACAGAACCTCCCTAACAGGGATGTCATGGTCATTAAATGAGGTGATGCATGTGAATCACTTCACACGGTGACTGACAAGCCTGGGATGGGTCCGGGTGTGACGGTGTGACAGTAGCAGTGGTGGTGTTATTGTGTTATTGTAGTTAGTTAGCTCGACCAAGGTAAGCTTACTCTGTACTAAGCACTTCATACACAGTAACTCATACTCTTTACAACAACCCAGTGAGGTAGGTACTGTTATTATTCCCATTTTAAAGATAAAGAAACTGAGGCACAGAGAAGTATAAGTAACTGGTGCAAAGTTTACAGCAGAGGTAGCCTTTGTACCTGAGTCTGGCTGCAGGTCCTGTGCCCCCTGCCCCTCTGGTGACCTGCAGTGCTTGTGGAAAAGTCCCTACGTATCCTTCAGGTGTCATGTCCAGTGGCCCTACAAGGGGCAGGTGTCTTGTCCAGCACAGGACACAGGATTGTTCAGGATGAGCAGCTGGTTAAGCAGGAGACCTGTATTTGTGGTTTCTGGAGCAGACGCCTATGGAATATGTGTCTTCATGTTCTGTTTCCAGACAGTTTAGCATCTGCCTTTGGTTCACACAGGGTATGACGCCACTGATGTACGCCTGTGCTGCTGGGGACGAAGCAATGGTTCAGATGTTGATTGATGCTGGAGCAAACTTGGACATCCAGGTGAGAAAGCCCCACAGGGCTGTACCGGGCCCCTGTCCCAGCAAGAGAACACCCCAAAGTCTTCATCGTGCATGCTGGGTGCGATATTTTGGACAATTGGATAGATGTGTCTCAGGGGACTGGAAATATGAGATGCACAGAGATCACAGTTAGCAAAGAGGGTTTTTCTTCAAGATTTGAGCTTTCTATCAGAGAAGTGAGCTCAGGGGATTTGAGTGAAGAAAATGGCATCATTCTGTTACTGTAGCACCTTTCCCCTTTTACCAACTGAATCCCTGGCCATTCCTACCATCCCAGATACTTCTAGCTCTACCTCCCTCCGACGCATAAAGTGCTTTCTCTCTGCCATCTCTCTGTCCAGGGCAGACATCACTAATTGAACATCTTTTTGAGCCTTATCCACATAGTGCTCCAGGCAGACATTACCAATCAAATGTAGAAAGCACTCAAATTGACTCCAGGTCACTGTCTCTGCAGGGTTCCCTTAGCTCAGGCACCTGTGTCACCGGCCCAGGAATGTCACTTACCAAGGAAACACTGATCATCTGTGGTATTTTTCTAGGTTCCAGGCAACTCTCCCAGGCACCCCTCCATCCATCCTGACAGCCGGCACTGGACCTCACTGACATTTGCAGTGCTGCACGGACACATCTCTGTGGTCCAGGTGAGTTCCTGCCAGGTGTGCAGGGTGCCCTCAGCTTGCTCAGCTGCGTGAGTGGCAGCCTGGAATCAGAGACACCAGAGGCGCTGGTGAAGTTCGGCTCACTTGGTCAGGAGGGCAGAGACCCACAGGATTTGCTTTAAGGAGCAGGTTTAGGTGGGAGGAGACGTGTGGGGCTTTAGGGAGTAAGATGCAGGCCCCAGCAGTACCAGGCCTGCCTGGCATCTCTGCATCTGTTGCTGGAGTCTGTGCAGGTGTGCTCCGTGTCTCTCCTCCAGCCATCTTCCCGACTCTTAGCTTTATCTACTCATGAATTCTCTCTATCATGCTGTCCTGGTTCTGCACCTCCCTGTTTGCAGGCTTAGTCTCTTAGCTTCCCATTTCCTGAGAGAGGACTCAGACTGGCCCAGCTCACCCATCAAGCCAAGCCACGCTGTGCCCACCGTGGCCCTGGTAGCTGTGGCTGGTGTGAGGGTGGGGTTCAGGCCTAGAAGTGGAAGCTGTGGACAGGGCACCAGCTACACTGCCCCTCAACTCCTAGACTCCTCTCCTCAGGCCACGGGTCCAAGGGTTCCAGCACCCCTTCCTGGGAGCTGGTATTACGCCCTTGCCGTCTGCTAGATTTCAAGTCCTCTGAGGGCAGGGGTCACATCCTCCCTCTTCACCCCTGTCCACACAGCCCTAGCCTAAAGGAGGGACTCAGTAAATGAAGGTCACTGGCCTGGCTGCCACCTCCTGCCTGCTTTTTGGTGACTGCCCTCCTGAGGACCTGAACAGAGTGCCACCCTAGCCCAACTGGCCTGCAGGGCTGTGCCCTGGACTGGTGCCCAGTTTCACCCCAATGGGCAGGCCTCTTCCTCTGCCGCCTCGGTGCCTTGGCTCAGGCAGCGGTGCCACGACTGGTTTCTGACTGACAACAGCCTCTGGCTGGCAGCCGCCCTCGCTCCCCACATGCTGTAGGGAGGCTGAGAGGTCAGCCTGGACCCCTCGCACCTGGTCTCAGGTGAGGGGCGGGCGGGTTTCCAGACTGCCAAGCGCAGGCTCTGAGGAGGCTTTGGTAACCCAGAAACCTAGGGGGCCTCTCCCTCCCTCCAGAGCAGCCCGTCAGGAAAGGTGAGATGGGACTGAAGTCACCTGTCCGAGTGGTGCAGACACCACCCCTGCCCCAAGGCAAAGCCAGCCAGCTGGGCGGGAACTGCTTGGTATCTGTTAACCCTGCCCCGTGTATCCCCTGCAAGGCCTGCCCCCGCTAGAGTGGGGAGAGGCCACCTGGTTTCCCAGACAGGGAGCCCCTGCCCCGGCCCCGCACCTCCCAGCCTTGGGTAGCTCACCAGGCCTCTCTGATGGGAACCCTAAAAGCCACTAGGTATTGAGCCCCTGTGGAGAGCTGAGCACCATTCCCCTTAATCCCCAACAATGCTGCTAGGCAGGTCTCTCTCCCATTTTCCAGATGTGGAAGACGAGGCTTGGAGAGTTGAGCTACCTGTCCCAGGTCACCCGCTGGCCATGGCCAGCCCTGGCACTCAGCTCTTTCTGACTATAACACCTCTGCTCCCTCTGGAGCCCCAGTTTCCCCTGGTTGATGGGGGGGGGGGCGGTACTTTCTCTTCTGCTCCTCTGCACGAGTTCTCAGGAAGATCACAGCAGCCAGTTTGTAGGGAACTGTTGAAAAGAGAGAAATAGCTCAGAGGTCCCCACAGCGTAGGGGCTTGGTCCAAGGTCACAAGAGTGCAGGTGAAGAGTCTAGACACGTACTGCCCTGAAGAGAACCTGGAATTCTAAGGTTCTGCTTCCTCAGCTGCCCAAGGTAAGCCAAGTCTTGGTCACATGCCTGGGGGGACCTAAAGGTCCCTCACCAAAGCCTCCCCTGCACATACCCCAGACACTCCCTGCCACACTGAAGTACCCGCCCTGTGCCCTGACAGTTGCTGCTGGATGCTGGTGCCCACGTGGAGGGCTCGGCAGTGAGTGGTGGCGAGGACAGCTATGCAGAGACGCCCCTGCAGCTAGCCTCTGCAGCTGGTAGGTACTCCGCTGCCCTGCCCACGAGGGTCCCCGACTGCCTTCCAGCTCTACCTGCCTCTCCCCGCAGTGTCACCCAGCCTGGCTACGCTGCACACACACAGACCCCTGCGGCAAGCCTTGAAAACCCTCCTTCTGGGCCCCTGGGGGCTCCCCTCACTCCACTGTCTGTTTCCACCATGCCCAGTGCCCCGGCAGGCCCAGCAGAGGGACACAGTGAGTGGTGAGAGCATCCTTGATCCACCTTCTCTTTCAGGGAACTATGAGCTGGTCAGCCTGCTGCTCAGCCGCGGCGCTGATCCCCTCCTCAGCATGCTCGAAGCCAATGGCATGGCCTCCTCCCTCCACGAGGATATGAACTGCTTCAGCCACTCGGCCGCCCATGGTCACAGGTACCCACCTGGGGTCCCTACCCCGTGTGCTGTGGGGGCATGAAACAGGCGCTCAGGGGCCTTGATTCCCCAACAGGGAGTAGAAGACTGAGGCCTGGAGATCTTTCCAGAGGTGGCGGGAGGCAATGGGGTGGCTGCAGGCAAGCCAGCCAGAAAGAAGATACAGGTCTTAGGCCAGCATGGGTGCCCCAGAGGTTGGAGGCCCAGAGGCGCTGGGTGGTAGATGGCTTAGAGGTCCCATGGCCACTTCCCAGCAGATCTGGGACTGGAGCCTGGGGCTCCTGATGCCCAGGGCAGGCCCTCCTATTTCCCTGTAAGACCGTCTACCCTGCAGCCACCCAGGGCCACCTCAGGACCATGTCCCTTCTCGTGCCCAGGGTGTTTGCTCCAGGGGCTTCCACACCACATATGGCTCCACCACAACGAGGTTCCTGGTAGCTCTGTGGGAGATCATGTCCTGCTCCAAGGGCAGATGGCAGACCTTGCTTTGTGGGGGCCAGGCCTGCCCAGGGGTGTGGTGGGGCGGGGATGATACCAGAACCATTAGGTAGCTCTGCGGCGCAGAGGGAGGCAGAGGTCAGTAAATGGCAGAGAAGGGCAGGTGGGACACCTACTTCCTGTTCCCCAATGCTGTTCTTAAACCCAGACTGTGCCCTTGCTGTGGTCTCCTCCCTAGAAAGCTTCTCCACACCGTCTGTCCCCCTGCCCCACACCCACCCACCTCCACCAGCCTCGCCCTCAAGCACCACCTTGCAGGTCACCGCCTCCAGGCCTCTCTAACCCACCCAGGGCTTGTATTTTCCCCCGTCACGGCCTCTTCACCCCACGCAGTTTGCCCATCTGCTTCCCGCTCTCCCTCGGGAACACGGGATCCTCGGGCTTCACGTGCCAGTGCACACCACAGACTGGGTGCTCCATAAACTCACTGAGCTAACAAAGCTCAGGATGGCCCCAGATCCCTCAAGGGGGTCTCTGCATGGCACAGCCTGGCCTCCATCATGGAGTGGACGTGGCGGGCAGGGCTGTGGGGAGGAGGCTCCCCTGCCAGGTGACCTGAGGGCCTGCCCTGCTGCAGCCATCCCAGAGCCCCAGGCCATAGATGTGACAACGAGCCTGGGACTTGGAGCCCTGGGTCTGAGTCTGTATTCTGCTCAGCGTGACCTTGAGCGAGATGTATTCATCCCCCGTAAATGGCGAGGTTCCTGGGCTCTCACAGGGTTAAATGCAACCATACATGGGAATGTGCTCCGGCGAGCATCCAGTGTTCTTCACGTCCATATATATGAATGAATTCTGTATTACATGCACTTTCACTTCACTCTTACTAATAAAAGGAAAGGAACAAATGAGTACAAGCATGTCCCGTGTCTCAGACACGTTCATGTGGGTAAAGTTGGCTGCTATAAGGGGAGCTGCTGTGTGTCAAGCTCTGTGTTTGATATCATCACACTGGCCTCACATTAACTGGGGGAGGATGATGCTGACACCCTGTCCTACAGATGACAAAGCAGTCAGGGCTCAGAGAGGCAGAACAAACTGCCTGAAGTCACACAGCATGGCGGAGCCTGCTTTGCCCCAAAGCCCCAGAGCCTGTTACTTCTCAGCAGTACTTGGATGGCAAAAGGGAGAGGTTCCCTGCAGCCTCCCTGCCTCACCCTGGGGACTGGGGATGGGAGCTGCTGGGAGCCCTGGCCCAGCCTCCCTGGGAGGGGAAGACCATGATCCTTTTGTGCCCACAGAAGCTCCACAGCTGCCCATCCGGGCCACGGGTCGCTGGGAGGCAGCTAGGCGGGCACCATCCATGGTGGGGGCCTCAGGCATCCCCTTTGTCCATCCCTTTTCCTACAGGAATGTCCTGAGGAAGCTCCTGACGCAGCCGCAGCAGGCCAAAGCAGATGTGCTGTCCCTAGAGGAGATCCTGGCTGAGGGCGTGGAGGAAAGCGATACGTCGAGCCAAGGCAGTGGCAGCGAGGGGCCTGTGCGGCTGAGCCGGACGCGCACCAAGGCCTTGCAGGAGGCCATGTACTACAGCGCGGAGCACGGCTACGTGGACATCACCATGGAGCTGCGGGCGCTGGGTGAGGCCCCGCGGCGTGCGAGTACACGCGCACACGCACACACGCGCACATTCTGCTGCTCCTGAGGCCAGCAGAGGCCCAGGCCCAGAGGGGCAGATAGGCAGGAGGCAGCTGAGCACAGGGTGGGGCTCAGTCCACCCTGTCCTGGTGGCTGATGGCCAGAACAAGAGGCACCCTGAGCCTCAGACTGCCCCCAGCAGGCACACATCTCGAGATGCTCACACCGGCTCCCTGCCCTCAAACCTCCCACCGTTCCTGGTCACAGCCTGGGACGTGTAGCTCTGGGACGAGCTGTAGCACTAGGGGTCAACATTTCTGGTCAGCTCTGTGCTCTCCAGTCCCTAGGCCAGCCTCCTTCCCTCCCTCCTTGGGTCTGCAAGCCTGCAGATCTCTTTCGTCCCAGGACAGATCTGGGTGAGATCCTAGGTGTGCCACGTCCGGTGGTGCTGATAATCCTCCTCTAAGAACGTGATGTCGCGTAAAGCCCAGGGCCCCGTGCCAGCTCACCGTGAGCACTCAGTGCACGATGGCCGAATTGGTAGTCTCAAGCCTCAGTGTTCTTCTCTGTGAAATGGGAATATGACTCCTGTATACACTCAGTAAACCAGAGATGCAAATGCTACCTACGTCATCAAGTCCCCAGGGAATGCCGTTGGTCCTTTTTCTCAATCCACAGTGAGGCTGGGGGGGTGGGGGGAGAAGTAACCTAATTATCAGGAACATTGCTAGTTTTTGTCATGACCTTTACAAAGTAGTTTTAAATTACTCTGTGGCCCCACCAACACACTCCAGGGAGCTGGTAAACAGTAATTACATGGCACTGGATGTACACAAACAGACCAGTGAGCTGGGCATTGGGAAGAGCCCTCCATGATAGGACAGGGTTCATTTCAGGCTTCTAGACAGGCGTGGGGCCCCGCGTCCTCAAGCACCCTGCATATCCTCTGGGCCTCCGAGTCTCCCCGGCCACCCTTGTAATTAATGGGTCCTCTCCTGTAAGTAATTGCAGGGCCCAACAATCAGTGGGGCCAGTGTGGGTGCTGGGATGACACTTGAAGTTTCCCAGACTGAGCTATGGATTTTCAGAGCTTGGGCTCCCCATACTTGGCCTCCCTATACTTGGCCCGGAGCCATTCCTCCACCTCATCTGATGGGAACCTGGGACCCCCTCTGATCTCTCAGGGAGGCCCGCCAGGGTGAACGAAAGCTTTCCTTACCGACACGCAGCAGGCAGGGCGCGGTTGGGGACAGGGCTGCTTCCTGCTCTACAGACATCGGGCTCATGGCAGGAAAGCCTGCCAGGAAGGGGCCGTTGTGGGGTGGGGTTGGTGGTCCCTGCGGGGAGCGCTCTGCCAGGGGGATGACTGCCTGCCCGTCTCCAGGTGTGCCCTGGAAGCTGCACATCTGGATCGAGTCCCTGAGGACGTCCTTCTCCCAGTCCCGGTACTCGGTGGTGCAGAGCCTCCTGCGGGACTTCAGCTCTGTCAAGGAGGAGGAGTACAACGAGGAGCTCGTGACCGAGGGCCTGCAGCTCATGTTCGACATCCTCAAGACCAGCAAGGTGAGTGTCGCCAGGCAGGTCCCTGCCCCAGGCTCAGAGAACCCCAGGTTCTGGAGCTCGGGGCCCCGACCTACCATGAGACGGCCACATTGTCTGATGCAGACAGACACGGGACCCCCACCCCACTCCTGCCATGGAAGGACACAGGAACCCTCACACACGCAGGTGGACGCCCACCCCACACCCAGATGTGCACTGCCTGGCTACAGGGGCTGTGGGTTTGTCTGGGCTGGAGCCTGGCCAACAAAGCAATTTGGGGAATCAGTGTCAAAGGAACAGGCATCCCTTGCCAAGTCAGACCCAGAAGGAACAAAAGGCAGCAGTCCCTCTGATCCTGGCCTGGACTTTGGAAGCTGGCCTGACTATCTGGAGTGGTAAATAGATGGCCAGGGGGTACAGGCGAGCTAACGGCCATTCCCCACCTCTCCCCCACAGAACGACTCGGTCATCCAGCAGCTGGCTGCCATCTTCACGCACTGCTACGGCAGCAGCCCCATCCCCAGCATCCCCGAGCTCCGGAAGACCCTGCCAGCCAGGCTCGGTGAGGCCCTCCCCGCCCGGCCACCTGCACTTTCCAGCTCTTCCTCCCCTCCCTCTTATTCCTCTTTCTGTCCTCCATCCCCTTTCCAAGTGCCACAGCCCAGGCCTCAGTTTCTCCACTCTTCACCCTATCCCCCCCGGCCCCACCCCCAACATACACTTAAGAAACCTCCAGAGGCGGGCTCTGTGGTCATCCCCTTCTCCTCCCTTCTGGCAGATCCTCACTTTTTGAACAACAAGGAGATGTCGGATGTGACCTTCCTGGTGGAAGGAAAGCTGTTTTATGCACATAAAGTCCTGCTGGTGACGGCTTCGAACAGGTAGGCAGCCCCAGATAACAGTCTCAGCCCACTGGGGGTAGGGCAGCTTTGTCCAGATATGAGGTGACAGACATGCTGGAGAAGAGCCTCTGGCCCCGGGGTTCCACCCTGCAGCCTCTGCCCCTCAGAGGGAGCAGGGGACCCCCCCGACCTGCCCCACAGCAGGCATGAGGCACATTGACAGAGGGACCATCACCATGGAACCCAGGGTTCTCCAAGTAGAGCTCTAAGGCTGTATTCCTTCTGGTCAGGTTATTGCTTTTGATTATTAGAAACATAAATGTTCTGGCAAAGAAGGTCAGTTTCCTGGCCACAGGCATCTCGGTGACTTACCTGGGGGGCAGCAGGGACAGAACAGGGCTTAGCCCAGCTGTCAGCCCAGGATGATGTAAAATGTCTCTTGCCAAGAATTATTTGAGAGCATGGCAGTAATTTTTCAAATGCTTCCATCTCCTGGTGACGGTCAGGTGATGGATGGTGTGATTGCCACACAGCAATGGAGTAAAAGTCATGTTCAAGACCTGCCTTGTCTCATCTCCTTTGCTCTAGGTTCAAGACACTGATGACCAATAAATCAGAACATGATGGTGACAACGGCAAAACCATTGAGATCAGCGACATGAAGTACCACATTTTTCAGGTGCGTGGACCGTGGGGTGCTGTACTCCTCGAGGGGTGCCCCTCCCCCAGAAGCCCCACCCTGCCTGGCTGGTCTGCCTGGGCGGGTGGGGGCAGGGCAGGGGTGAGAAGTTGCAGTCTTCCACTCCATCCCCAATGCCTTCTGTGTTTTGCTGAATCAGTGGTCAGGTTGGAGCATCTAGGTTTTTCCCAGGCCAAGGTAGCCATTCTGTTGTGGGTTTGTAGCTTCAGGGCTTTTCTCATGGGCCCTGAGCCCTAATCGCTGGATGAGGGGTCTGGGCAGATTGACAGATGTGTGATTGTCAGATACTACACCCGCAGCGTGAGCCCTGGTTCCCCAGAGTACAGGCATTGCCTGAGTGCCTGATGGAAATTCGGAACCTCGGGCCCCACCCCAGATCCTCCGCATTTTAGCAGGACCCTGGGGGATGGGAGGTGATGGGAGCATGCGCTGGGGTAAGCCACATCCCTCCTCCCGAGCATCAAGGGAAAAAAACTACGGTGAGCCCATCCTGGTTGTGGAAGATCAAGGTCAGGGCTTTGGAGGTGATCAGAGGTCGTGTGATGGCACCTCCACAGGCTGGGCGCCAGCAGTGGCAGGTGAGGTCTGGAGGAGGTGGTGGCTGGGATCCCAGCTGAGTCCCCATGGGGAGCTCCTTTCTGGAAAGTGGTCTCCAGGCTGCAGAGATGACCCTTAGGAGCTGAGACTGAGGCCAAGAGGCAGTTAGTGTGTGGGCCCAGGACCTCATCTTGCACAGGACAGGCTTGTTACCTAATGGGTGAGATCAGAGCCTCACAGAAGCACGAGGAGCCACCACCTAAAAGGGTTTTGTCCCCCTCTCATGTTCCCTTTAGTCACTTGTTAAGCATGTAATCACTTACGGGTACTGTGGAGACGGCAGTAAACAGGACAGGGACCCTGCCCTCCAGGAGACAGGATTGTGAATTCGTGTTATGGGTGTGGTGGTGGAGATACTGGGAGTGCAGGAAGAAGGCATCTAACTCAAAGCTGCAGAGGAGGAGGCTTCCTGGAGGACGAGGGCAGGTAGCCAGGTGTCGGAGCTCCGGGTGGAGGGAGCTGTGCACACAAGGTCCAGAAGCCAGAGACCATGACCTGTTCAGGAGACGCCTTCTGGTCTAGTCCTGGCAGACCTCAGAACAGCCAGGAACTGCAGCGTGAAGGGCTTGAACTTTAACCCAAGGACCACTGAAAGCTACTAAAAGGTCACCATCCTCACTAACACTTAGCCAGGCAAGATTCCAAGCCTCTGTTCATCAGTTAAGCTTCACAGTATCGTCCTGGGAGGTGCACGTGTATCATTATTCCCTCTTGGTAGGTGAGGAGTCCCAGGTGCAGAGAAGTTGAGTAACTTGTCCAAGGTCACACAACTAGGAAGTGTAGAGCCAGAATTCAATCTTAGGATGTGTGGAACGGTCACGTTTGCACTTACATAGCTCACACTTGAGGGCGAGGAAGGGGTTGGGGGGCATTACTGCAGGGAGGGGACCAGCTAGGAGGCTGTTGAGAAATCCAGCTGAGTGCCGATGGCCACCAGGTAGTGGCAGTTGGACACAAGGAGGTGGATGAGGGGAGAATGGATGGGACTCGGTGACGGACAAGGAGGCGGAAGTGAGGCCCAGGGTCCGGCACAGGCTGTCTCCCCTTCCTCCTTTTCCCATCCCTTGATCCAAACTTACTGGGAAGGGGAGCAGCTCTAGATAGTTGCTTGGTTAAGAAGCCCAAAGTCAGGTGATTCAGAGCACGAGGTGGGGTCACGATCAGACACCGAGTCTGGGGTTGGGCAGGAATGAGGGGCAAGGGCTATGACCCACGTCCTGCTGGGGGCTGCCAGGCTGTGGGAAATTTACCCGCCTCCGCCTGTCAGCAGCCCAGCTCCCTCCATTAGGCTCCAAGGGAGCAAATCTGGTCTGAATTCTGTGAACTCGAATGCATTCAAGTGACCTCAGGGAGCTCTTACACGCCACAGATGACTGGGTCTTGCCAAAACCAGCACCCAAAATGGGAGGCCGCTTTCTAGGCCAGGAAGCTGCAGGCTGTCACCTGTCACCTGTCACCCAGCCCCCGGGGTCCCCTTCTTGCCCCTGATGGTCCAGGGCCATCCTGCTGATGCTGTGCCCAGCACCGACTCAGCACCCAGCATGGGGGATGGCAGAGGAAGCCAGGCATGGGCCCACCCAAGGCACCTACCACCTGGCATGGAGGGACACACGGACATAAGATTGCCATGTGAGCTCCAGCAGGGGCTGCAGAAGGCCTGTGGGGGAGAGACTGATGACTCCGGGACCAGCCTTGTTCCTGGATGAGGCTGGCAGGCCCTCTCCCTGCTCCTCTTCCCCCAGGGTTGGGCTCCTTCCCCTAGACCCTCTGGTGCCTCTTCCAGCCTGGGGGCCAGTCCTAACAGAGCCTGACTGTGCCGGCTGGAGCCGTGTTTACTTACACACTTGCCAGCTCCTTGCTGGGGCTGTTTCCTCAGCCAACCAGGGAGAATTATTTTTCTTTTTCCAACTGGGAACCTCTCCAATCTCCAGCATCACGGCAGAGCGTGTAGCTTAGACCTCAGTAGAACTAAGTGTACCCCACCTCCCCCGGGCCACCTCGTGTGATGTCCCAGGGCCTTCTGCCCCCGAGGACCCTGAGGGGTCTGGCCGGTCAGCGAGGTGACCTCTGGAGCAGACCCCTGCCCCAGCTCTGCACTTTCTTCCCAAGGGAGCAAATCCAAGAGGAAGCTGGGCTGTGGCTTTCGCCTCGCACAGATGGGGACTTCGGGAGTTGGACTTCCAAGGGGGGCCAGTTAGACAGGCGCCCCCTTCAAACCCCACCTTCTTCCCTCCCTCCCAGCCCCATGTTTAGAATTTTGGTAAAAGGAGAAATGAGCAAGATGGTGCCTGATGTGTGGAAGGGCTCTGCGGAGGGGGTCAGCCCCCCTTCCAGACCTCAGTTTCCCCAGCTGTGAGCAGCACCTTCCCTCCTGGGCTCCCAGGACTGTGATGAGCATGGAGGTGAAACCATTCTGTGGAAGGAAGCTTGCCACACACATTCCAGGGGAAACACAGTTTGCAGGGAGCTGGCGGATCTGCCCACAATGTCAGCACTTGAGGGCTGGGAGCGGCTGGAGCGCGCCCTGCAGGGCTGGTTGAGGACCTCAGTGCTGTGGGTCCATCTGGTGGTCATGCGGGCCTCTTCTCCCTGCAGCTGATGATGCAGTATCTGTACTACGGAGGAACAGAATCCATGGACATCCCCACCAGTGACATCCTGGAGGTGAGGGTCTGCTCGGCCCCCAGCTGCCCACAACTCCCCACATCTCCCTGCAGCCCCCATTCCTCCGTGCCTGTGTGTCTCCAGCCTGAGATGTCAGCCAGGTCTCAACCCCACTCTCAGAAATGCAGCATTTAGAAAGAGGAGGAGGGAAGGAAGGTGGCCTCCATGAGGACTTCCTGGTTCCCTCTGGTCCTTTCTCTTCATGTGCCAGGAAGGGCCCTTTGGAGAGCATGGGAAATTGTGCACCCACCACACCTGGCCTCCTAGGCAACCCCACTGGGGTTAGAAAGGGCCGCCCCAGTGGGGATGGAAGGCACAGGAGGAGCAGAAGGCAGCTGGCCACTGCTCACCAGGTCACTTCTTAGAGAAGGGACCTGCTGCTGGCCAGGCCCCTGGTTAGCAGGTCATGTAGATGAGCATGTAGCTTATGGTTGAAGGCCTCCTGGTGTCAAACCTCAGAGTCTTTCACCCCTCTTGTGCCTCCCAGAGTGCCCCAGCAAATATGTAGACAGCCTAGAGCAAAAATAAGTCCAGGCCATCAGACTTGACCAGTGGAGGGGCAGCAGGGCCCACAGCAGGAAGCAGCTCTCTGTCCCATGATGCCTGGGCCCTGCCTGGCTGTTGATACCCACAGTCTCCTTTGCCTGCCCCCAGCTGCTGTCAGCTGCCAGCCTGTTCCAACTGGACGCCTTGCAGCGCCACTGCGAGATCCTCTGCTCCCAGACCCTGAGCGTGGAGAGCGCCGTGAACACCTACAAGTATGCCAAGGTGAGGACCCCAGCTGCCCACCGGCCGCCTCCCGCCACGCACTTTGCTCCGCTGTGGCCTGGCAGTGTAAGGAGCTGAGGGAGGGTTAGTAACTCCCTCTGGAGCTTGGGGTCATTGCCGCCCAGCGGGGCAGCTTTGAGCCGGGTGGATCCCAGGTCACATTCTCGCTGGGCCGTGCCAGGCTGTGACACCTGGGGCCCAGAGCTGAGCCTCTCCGAGTCAAATCAGTTCTACAGGAACTCTTTGCTTTTTTCCACTTGGTCTTCTCCCATCTCAGCAAATGCCATGGTCATCTGTTCAGATTCAAAACTTAGGATTCATGTTTGATCTTTTAAAAAATTCTCCCACATCTGCACTTAACCAAGATAGCAGCAGCCCCTTCACTTCCCCATCCCCACTGTCCCCACTGTCCCCTCCTGGTGACTGTGTTGGCCAGGCCTCCCCATGTCCTAGATCCCACCCTGCAATCCACAAGGCTCTTTGAAGAGTGTAAAGACCATGTCACTCCCCTACTTATGCCCAGCAAAGGTTTTCCACTGCTTGCACACTAAAGAAAATCCAACCCTTATCACCCGTTACAAGGCCCCTGGGACGCTGCCCACATCTCCCTTCCAATGCCTCCCTTCCCCTTCACCCAGCCACGCAGCCCATGTTTCTTTCTCAGCTCATTCCCACCCCAGGACTCTTGTGATCATCGTCCCCTCCTCTGGTAAAGCTCCTTCCAAGTCGCACTGATTTCCCCAGGCCTCCCCCAAGTCACATGCCTCTCTGCCCCCTCACCCACTCTTACTCCCTCACAGCACTGACCACTGTTGGCGGTCGCCTGGCTGGTTCCTTGGTTTCTCCGTCTCCCCGAACTAGAACATCAGCTCTCAGAGAACACTGCAGAGACCTCGGCCTCAGGACCTGGTGCCCAGTGCTTGGCCCACTTGATACTTGTTGAACTAAAATAGTTACTGAGCATCTGCCACGTGAACACTCGTGTGCTGGGCCCGCTGCTGGACATCCCACAGGGACAATCCCTGCCCTTAGCAAGGGAGCTTCCAATCCAGTGGCGATAGCTGGCATTCAACAAAACGTCAACAGTGGGACGTGGATCAAGAACAAGATTTCAGGGACGTTCCTGGTAGCACAGCTGGGATTTGAACCCAGATTAGTCTAACCCCAGGGAGATGTCTATGGAAGGAATTCAGACAAGGGGGAGGTCGCCCCAAGACGCAGAGACAGGGCATGTTTCCTCCGGGCCGAGGCTCAAAGCTGGGCCTTGGCCCATGGGTACTGAGGCTGTGGGCCTCACCTGCTCTCCCTGCCCCACAGATCCACAACGCCCCCGAGCTGGCCCTGTTCTGCGAAGGCTTCTTCCTCAAGCACATGAAGGCCCTGCTCGAGCAGGACTCTTTCCGGCAGCTCATCTATGGCCGCAGCAGCAAAGTGCAGGGCCTCGACCCCCTGCACGACCTGCAGAGCACCCTGGCCGAGCGCGTGCACTCTCTCTACGTCACCTCCCGGGTGTGAGGTGGGGGGGTGGCTGGTCAGTGGACCCAGCCTGCTCTGGGCCGGGTTGTCTCTAGGCATCCTAGCAGGTGGGAAAGGCTGGGAGCAACTGCTTCCCGGGTGTCCGGACCAGCATGTAGCCAGAGCCTGTGAGCTTGCTGGGGCCCTGCTGGGCAGAGGCTGGTTCTAGGCCCTCCTGGAGCCAGACTTGGGGAGGCAGATGTGCCCCAAGCCCACCTGTCACTGGGAAACCCCAGAGCTAACCATTTGCTCAGTGATAGGCTAACGGCAGATGTGGCTGAAAGGTGGCCCTTCCCTCCCCACTCCTCGCTTGCACCTTGAGGGCTGCCGTGTACTCACCCTTGTGTGCCCGTTCGCCCCACCTGGAGGTCACCTCTGCTCCACACAGCTTCTGATTGTATCCTCCAGGCTCTAACCCCCACCCACTCCGGGCCTCAGTCAGCTGAGGCCGTCCTAAGTGGGGCTCTTAGGGATGTGGGCATCCTTATGAATGTATAGAATGTATGCTGTCTGGGCCTCGGGCCATTTCAGTCAAAAGCTGGTATTTTTCCTCAGTGTCACAACAGACCAAACCCTGAACTTACTCCAGGCCGTGCCTTTGGAAGACTTGATAGGGGCCTCCGGGGGCCTCAGGCTTCTACACACAGGGTCACTTTGAGTCCATTTTCTTGGTGTCCAGGCCTGCGGACACCACCAACCTGCACAATTAGTGGTAGAAGGCAGTTAGTACCCACCCCCAACGCCATCAGAACTCTCAGTCTGAGCCAAGAGTGGCGCGGGGTACAGTGGGGGAGCCTGGGGGCCTCAGCTTTGGTTGTTGCTGCTGTTTTCAGGGCCCAAGTAAAGGGGTGGGCTCTAAAATCCCAAGCCTAGATTTAGGCTGCCTCTGCGGACTGAGGAAGCGGAGCCCTAAACATCCCCCTGGTCTAGTCTCTCCAGTGGAAGATGCTTTAATTTGGTTTGGAGAGAGGGGCACACTCTTCCCCTTGGGAACTGTGGGCCTTGGGGATTTGAAGGATGGGCATGGGTGGGAGGGAAGGACTGGGAGAAGAGGCCCTTCTACTTCCTCCCCACTCGCTGCCCTGGACCCCTGTAGGCTCTGGACTCTCCCAGGATGAAGAGCAGCATCGGGCCTGGACACTTGTATTTATGGACCAGACCCTCTGGACAGCTTGCGCCGGATGTAGCCTTCAGCTGTACCTTAAACTATTTATTCACCAGAAGCCCTGGGCAATCCAGGAGTCACTCTGGTCATCTTGAAAATCCCCCGGAGGCTTGCAAGCCTGGAAAATATTTTTGACTAGCTGCTTAAGCTGGATGTACAAAGGAATAGGCTGTTATTTTATTGCTGTAATATTGTATGATACTGTAACTATACATTAATGTTGTCACATTGTAAATGTACCATGGTTTTATTAACAATAAACACTCGTTAACAATGACCTTGGCCTCATGGCTCCTGGTAGAGTAGAGGGTTACTCAAAGTTCAGAGTTAGGGAAGAGCCCATTTAGGACCAGGAAGAGAACCCAGAGCTATTCCCTGGTTACTTAAGACACCACTATCTCAGAGGGAAGAAACTTCTGCTGGAAGTTGGGCTGTGCCCACTCACCACCCACTGCCCCGCCTCACCCAGGACCTCAGGCTGGGTCCAACCTGTGCTGGGCCTGAGTTTTCCTCTTCTGATGTGAAGTAGTTCCCATTTGTTAAGCACTTCCCTGCCCCTGAGCTGGACTGGAAGGACTGGAGTCCAGTGACCAGAATAAGCCCGCCATCAGGGGCTTTCCTGATCTTCCGTGAGCCCGGCCCCCATGGCCCTGATATGAGAGCTGTGGTTAGGGTTTTCTGAATAGTTGTTTGCAAATCCTCACACAGTCCAAACCTGTGTGGCCCAGCGAGGGGGAAAGGGGCGCTGATGAGGGCCACCTATCCCTTGGTGGCTCTTGCTTGCAGGCCGTGCTTAGCCTGAGCTGGCTGTGCCACCTGGTAATGGAGGGAGGACTGTGGGCCTGTGACTCAGGCCCAAGGGTTTTCTGGAATCCTTTGCACTTTATTTTAGGTGCAGACTCCAAGCAGACATCAAGGTGTGGTTTTTTTGTTTCCTGCCTGAGACAGGAAGATAAATTCCTAAGGTCACTGAGAACACTGACTGGAGTAGCTGTGGTTCAGTGACCGACAGGCCAGGACTCAGGAGCTGGGGGACAACATGAAGACCTCACAGGGTCTGTCCAGGGAAATTGCATGTTGCAGCTTTGGTGGGTGGGGCCCAGGCGGGCAGGCTGAGGCTCAGCCTGGGGCCCTGGCAACTGAATGGAGCGGGCCAGACATGAACCTACGGCGCCCTCTGGGGGCCGCAGAGAGACACGCCCCTTGGCACCATCCTTCTGGGCAGAGGCCTTGTATTGTCCCTCCCCAGCACTGGCCATCTGCTGTGGCTACCCTTTAGGGGGTCTATGTCCACCTTGTCAAGTTCCCCCACCCCTACAGGACATGCCTCAGTCAAGTGCACAGCCTAAGGGGCAAGATCTAGTCACTAGCTGGCTCCAGGTGGGAGCTCAGCCGTGCTTTCTGCCAGGCAGATGTAAAAGAAGGTGCTGTAAGGGAAGGACAGGACCCCTCTGAGCCCATGTGTAACAGGACATACTCTAAAGCAAGCAAGCACTTAAATAATTAGAAAAAAGAAATCAGACATTCTCCCCAGGGGCCAGGAGGACCAGAGTGGAAATGAGGGTGTTTTGTCACCTTACCTTGCCCCTTTGCCCCTGGCAGCCGAGCCCCGTCCTCAGGCCACTGCTCTGGAGCTCCGAGGCAGTCCTCCCGCTGCCTGCTTCAGGCAGGTCGCAGCCAAAGGCAGGCTGGGGAGAGGCTCGTGAACTTCTCAGCAGGAGTCTCTGGGAAACAAGGGGGATGCCGTTCTACTCCAGCTGCTCAGCAGGCAGTGATAAGCTGGGGTAACTGGGCTGCGACCTCCAAAGGAAACCCCTCCAGACAGGGGGAGTCCGAGTCTGGCCAGGCCACCAAGGCTAATGCAAAGTCTGCCTCCCCCCCACGGTGTCTGGTTCCCTGCTTTTCTCCTCCAGGAACTCCCCTTTCCTTTCTGCTCCTGCTGGCTGCAGCCAGATGCAGGGATTATCAGTTTTCTCCTCGGCAGACCACTGGAAGCACCGCAAGAAAGCCTCAGCATCTCCCTTCCCTGCCGCCCCCACCCCTTTGCAGAATCCACACCATCTTTCAATGTTCACCAGTTGTTCATGGAATCGAGGGCAGCCCCTGCTCCCAGGTCTGAAGCCTGAACCGCCTATTCAGGCCCAGGGGATGCCAGCCCTGCCCCCTCCTCCAGGCCTCAGATAATGAGTACGTTTTTCCAAGGTGACGGTCACTCATTTCCTCCCCTCCCCCAGCCTCAACAGCCCCCTTTGTGTCTCACTTGGAGTCCTCTGGGACTGCAGGGGACAGATGAGCAGTGGGAGCACGGAAGCAGGCCAGCGCCAGCCCCTCCCAGCTGCGGGATGGAGACCGTTGAGGAATCCTCTTTGTTCAGGCTTCTTCAGCCCCTTCACCACCCTGGTGACAGCATTCATAGCCGGCCTATCTGAACTCATTTTGCAAGTGAGATTTCCTGAGACAGCGAGCTTTACAGATGTCACTGTCTGGGGGCCAGATGGTGAGGTCTGGGGGAGGCGTACTTTTCAGGTTTGGAGAACCTATGATCACAAAGTGCAGAGACCTGTTTAAGACACTCGCTTTGCAAATAAAAGGGCCAGGATTGTACACAGTAGGCAAAGTGCTCACTTCCTTTTTGTGTGTCAGAGAAGTTAAGAACAGGCTTGTCGGAGGATACAGAGCTGGACAGGTCTGATTGCAAAGCGCATGCTCCCTGCTGCCCAGGTAGGACCCTTCCAGCGCAGGCTGTGGTTTTAGAACATCTTCATGCTCATGGATAAGGGAGCAGCTCCCAGTGACCTCTGACGAGCACCACAGAACGCAGAGAGACACTGCGTGCGGCACACCAGACACTGTTCTCAGCTCTTTACAAGGGTCCTGCAAGGAGGTGCTGTCATTACCACGTACCTGTTAGAGATGTGGACCTGCGCGGCAGGAAGAAGAAAGAAGTGTGCCCCAGGTCACAGCAAGGGCCAGGCAGAGCCAGTGTGTCAGGCCAGAAGTCTGGCTTCAGAGTCTCTCCCTGCTCCCTGAAGCAGAGCAGGGACAGGCTTTGGGGCTAGAGATGCCAAGCACAGGCTCGGCCAATCTGGGTCCCTCATCTGTGGGATGACACGGCTGGGAAGTTTTAAGATACAATTCAGCTCTGACCATTTGTGATTGTGACTTTGCCTTGGCCACTCTCCTTAAGAAAACCTTCTTTGAAAGGCAGGCTAAGGCACTCACCTGAAAAAAATGGATCAAAATACTTTTTCATCTCATTAAACTTTCCCACAGACTTAACAGGGGGTCTGCAGTCAAGAAGCTGCAGATCCAGGACACGGCGCAGCAGTCTTAGGCACAGGAGGTCGGAATCTGCTCTTCTCCCTGTGGGCATCCATCCTGAGAGTTGCAAGTTTAACCCTTTTTGGTCCAGAACCTCCCTTTTCTTCCTGGTCCACGTGCTAGACTGCTAGGAACCAGGATTACCTCTCAGTGCTGGGGAAAGAATCTATTTTTGGACTCACAGATCAATCCTTTTAAAGTCTATGAAAAACCAGGGAGGATCAGTAACCAAAACCACCATACGAACTTTTTTGATAAAAATAAATACAGAAGTTGAAGTCTGACGCAGTCAGGAAGCTGCGAAGGAAAGCCAACAACTCACATGCGAAGGGGAGCAGAAAGGCGGATCAGAACAAGACTTCCACGCTGAGCTTTCCTTGCACTTAGTGACGTGGATAAAAACAACCCTACAGAACCAGCAGAGGACCTGAGGGGTCAAGGTGTCAGTAACACGGTATCGGGCTTGGGACCAGAAAGTAGATACTATCAAACATAATAACCAAAGTAAAAGTGAAACCACCACCTAATTTCTGTCCACCAAGACAGAGGGGAACCAAACGACCTGCCAGGAGCTATGGAGGAAAAGAGGCGCAACTAGCTGGCTTCCAAGTGCCACACCAAGGTCCTCAGGACAACCACATCGAGCACCGGTCAGTGTGGCCACTTCTCCTGGGCTCCAGGGTCGTTAAGTCCTGGCCACACTGCCCACCCTGGGCCTTGATTCCAGCACCCTCCAAAGTGCACCTGGCAGCTGAGATCCACCAGAAGAAATGGGGCAAAGTGCAATTTCCACCTCCATGGAGTCAGTGGGCACATAGGGAGGATGTTATTTATTAAAAATAGAGATCTATCTCCCTCTCACCCCTGCTAGCAAAAGGGTCTTTTCCAACAATTTTTCCCAAACGGAGGAAATAACAGGCTTTGGCGACTCAGATGTCATATCCTTCCTAAATTAAGAGCTCAGGCTTTTCTGGGCCCCTGGGCAGCAGGCCTGCTGGAGCCGGGAGTAGACGGCACACCAGCGCGGATCCCAGCGTACTAACTGCGGCCACGGCCGCCTGGCTGGACCAGAGCTCCCGCGGCTCCGGGCCTCTGACACCGTGGACGAGTCCAGGACAAGAGGCCCCGGCGCTCCGCCAGCAGCCTCCCAAGCATCCCCAGAAGGCTGTGTACTTGACGCCTGAAGAGGGGCAAGAGCCAGCGTGGCTTCTGCACGTGTGGGAAAGAACCAAATAAGCTGGGCCCAAAGCAAAATATGAACATATGGGAGAGGCAGGCCTGGACCAGGCGGAGGAGAGACCATGCCGGAAGTTTGCCGACCACTGAGTTCTGTGCAGACTCACTCAGAAGTGACTTTGCCTTAAGCCAAGCTCAGCCAATAGACTGAATTCCCAGCCAATTCCGGGTTTGATGGGGGCTCTTGTTGTTTTTAGTAGTCCAGTCGGCTGCCGCCCAGTCCAGCCAGAGACAGTTCAGAAAGTCAGGGCACAGCCTTACGAGTCAGCCGCCGACGTCCAAGTTTCTCTCCACTATTTCTTCTGCTTCAGTTTCATATCTTTTTTGTTCTTCACATCTCTGTTTTTCTTCAACTTTTTGTTCTGTTTGGGTTCTTTTTTGGCTTCCAGTTTCCTTTTCTTGTCACTGGAGAAGAAAAACAAAACAGGAGTATAAAGAATGAAACACGCATGGTCTGTAACCTCTTTCAGGCTGCTCTGCTTTGTCTGAAAAGGGTTTCCGCCATCTGAAACTGAATGTAAGAACACCCAGTCAGACCTAAGTGTTCTCTGCAAGCCCATAAGGCATCGTGCCGGGGGCAGGGGATACACTGCACCGACTCAGTTCCTGCCCTGACCAAGCTCTTGGTCTGTGGAGGAACAAATTTATGCCTGCCTTCACTCCTGAAAGCTATTCGGTCCCCCCTCCCAAGACCTCAAAAAAAAAAATCTAAGGCATCACAAGGCAAATTCCTTCCCACCACTCACCACTAAGGATTACCCTGGAAACCAGACATATTATCCCAGTGACCCTGAGGACAGTCCTTAATACAAAGCATGAATCTTCCAGGAAAACCATATAATACTTTTTTGATGTGATATTATTATTATTTTTTTTTGCTAAATGAGAAGAAAATCCAAAGGAGTAGTAACCTGGGTACACATTTCAGCTGGCCAGTAGGTTCCACACTGGTAGATTAGCATGGGAATCACTCAGCAGAAGGCCACCTGCCTTCCCTCTTACAGGTTAAAGATTCTCTCCAGTGTCATTCTGCTCTGGAAACAAACCCCTCCCTATGAGGAGAGGGTGAACAGTTTTGTCCAGAGACCATTAACATCACCTGAATGAAGTGACTGCTCAGAAAACAGAAAGAAAAGGCCTCAAGGGATACATAATGACAGTTATCAGAGTTTTTACCTCCAAAAGTGCAAACTTTCATATTTACCCAGAGCCCTCAAGTGCATGAACCACCACACAGGCTGGCTGGTGCAGGAGGCTCCTCAGGGCAGAGGCAGCCAGACAAACGGCAGGCAGGGGAGGCCGAGCTCTGTGGAGCTTGGAACCAGGCTGTTGCTGCACCAGGTACACCGCCGGCCTTTTGTTCCAGTCAAAGCCACCACACTCAAGGCCACAGCCATCATGCGCCCTGGGCCACACCTGCCATATTGTCCAAACCAGGAATGAGGACACACTGACAGTGGGCTTTTGTGCCACATCACAGAGCACCAGAAAAACGAGGCTGGTATTGATGCTGGAAACTTCAAGGTAGCGTAGTGACTTACAGAGCCGGCAGAAGAGAGTATCTGATTTCTGGAGCCTATGGTTCCTAGAGGCACAAGATTTCCTCTTTCCAAATAAACTCTTCAGGGGACCCTGTCTATGGCAATGTCAAGAACAAGCCTCCCTCACTAACCCCAAAACCAGCTTCATCTGCTCAAGCCTCATCCCCAGACGCCCAGGGCAGGGGAGGCCTCACTGTCTTCCCCAGAAAAACTCTGGTGAAGGACCCGCCCACGGAACCACTGTCGTCTACACAGGCACTGCTCTGCAGAGAAGCAGCTGGGGCCTGGGGTCCCCGAGAACTTTCCAAGTAGGGCCATCTTCGTCATAACCCTAATACATTGTTTGCCTTTTCCACTTCATTCCCTCCCAACTGCTCCATTTTCCAGAGGCTACGAGACGCGTGATGGCACAACAGACCGAATGCAGAAGCAGGTAGGAGAATCCAGCTGCCTTCTAGTGAGCCAGCTGTCAGAGAGACTGGCAAACATGTAAATGGAAAACAATGCTACTCTTCCCCCTAAAATTTTTATGAAAAACGGTATTTTTTAAAACAAGAAAAAACCCATAACGAGCCCCTGATTGTTAGTTTTGAATGAACAAACATTTTTTTTAATTTCTCAGTTTTTCATTTCTAATAGGAGACCCACATAAACAAAAGACAGATATAACCCACATAAACAAAACTCCTTTGGGGTCGGCAATCATTTTTATGGTATAAAGGAACCATAAAACCCCAAGCTTGGAGAACGGCTTGGCTTAGTGGAAGAAGAGTGCAGCAGGGAACACTGCGGGCTTTGCAAAGGACAAGCCTGGTCCTGACTCTAGCTCTGCCTCTTACTAGCTACATGCTTCTTGGGAAGTTACTTGCCACCCTAGCGGCTTGGTTCCTTCATCGTTAAAGCAGTGATATAGGAATACAGCCACCTCTGTTGTTCTGAGCACGAAGGAGATGCTGCATTAAAGCCCCCAGAAAGTGCCCAGCTAGCAGCAACACCAGGGCTGTTCTCAAGCCCGCCTCCCTGGCATGTCTGGGGACTGAGAGGGAGGCCGAGATCCAGGCCTAAGCGATGGCCCGGCTACAAAAGCAGCCACACCCAATGGAAAGAATAGCGACTTCCCAAAGCTTCTGCTCCAACCTCCTATTTCCTAGAGAGGCGAGAATGCCTGCCTGTCAGATGTGTGCCAGACCCTCACCTTTTCAGGCTGATGATCGAGGCATTCTGTCCGGCTTTGTTCAAAACCTCATTCCACTCTTCATCGTCCCCACGGATCACGTATCTAAAAAACAAAGGAAAATATCAAAGCCTACCCAAAAGAAGAGAGAACTGCTTAAAGTAAGACAGCGACAACGTTCTTATCACACACGTCCTGTCACAAGAGCCAGGCCCAGCTGCATCAACATTTGAACAGCAGAGAGTAGGGGACAGGCGTGCAGCTGAGCGCCCAGGGACAGAAAGCTCACTGGAGCAAGGAGGGTCAGGCCTGCCAGCAGGGGTCAGTCCGCACAGAAGGCAGCTGCCTGACTTCTCCCACGTGACTCTCATCAACTGCCCATCAGAGAAGCCTCCTGTCACCCCCACCTCCACAGCCCACCTGCCCTCAGACTGCTCCCCACCTGGCCCCATCTGAGATCTCACAATCCTGGCAAGTCCAGGGTCTGATACTGAAAAGCTGAGGGCAGAGCTCCATACCCTGCCCAGGGACCCCCTGGCCGCCTCCATCTCATGTCCAACCACCACCATCACTAATGAACCAGCAACAGGACTACAGCCAAAGAGGCTCAGAGGCCACCAATTCTGGAGCTGTTACTTGCATCAATCCATGGGCCGGGTAAGGCCACTATAGTTGAAGCTCAAAAGGGACTAGGATTTCTAGCGCACAGAGGGTTCTAGAGCAAGGGGTTTTGTAGGTTTGTTTGCAGTAGAATCCTTTCTCAAACAAACTGACATGCAAAAGTCAAATATAAAAACGTGGCCATTAAAAGTGAATGCTCATCAATTAGCATCTCCCTTCCCTGAGGGGCCCAAGGCATGAAGTGGAACCCAGGGGATCCCGGGAGTGTGATTTGCAAGTCATGATTCACAAAGTGGCAGAGCTGATCTGAGGAAAACAAATCCTTCAAAATCATGCAAATACTGAATTAGGAGGATTTTAGCTGTTAGTGCTTCTAAAGATGATCCCATGAAACACAGCTTCCAAGGCACCCAGGATGTGAATTAGGAGAAACCTGCAGGCCGATTCTGGGGCCTAGAGGCCAAGGCAGAGCCCCAGCGCTTCCCACGGGGAGTGGAGGGGCCTTACTGAGAGAGGTCCATGTCCTTCAGCTTCCCCACTTCTTTCTTGTGTTTCTCCTGGAATTCCTTTGCAGCTTCATCCTGTGGTCAAAGACCCGTATACAGAGTAGGTCAGTCAAGCAGGGGACAAATCACAGACAAATGTGATGGGGCAGAATATCACCACGAGGATGAGCAGACCTCTCTTTCTCCCCAGTTTACCCCCTACACTGTTAGAGGCAGCTCTCACTAAAGCGTACATGAACATAAAACGTGCCCTCTGAAAACCTAAAAGGATAAACAAACAAGTTTCCAACAGCAGCTGCTGGACTGCGGGCATGCACGCACACCCAGGGCAGGAAGATGCGGGAGCTGGCACTCACTCACACCCACAGGACACCAGCGCCCCCGAGCTGGGCCAGTGCAGAGGACTCTCCCGACAGGGGAAAGGGCGGACGCGCAGTGTTCGCGAGGCCTTGGGCGGAAGCATACCAGCTCGTCACTCAGCGTCTTCATGGTGGGCTCCATGACCACGTCCTTCACTGCCACCATCTGCTCCTCGATGGCCTTTTCCTGCACTTCATTAAAAAGCTACAAAAGACCAAGGCCGAGAAGCAGGAGATGAAGCAGCAGCAGGGACCCAGTCACTTGTTAGCAAGTCATTTAGTGTATACTCTGGTTTAGGAGCACACGCGTTCATGGGAGGAGCATGGAAACACACAGGACAGGTGTCACACTCCTAACAGTGATGCCTCTGGGAGAGAACACAGAACATGACAGATACAGCTGAAGCCCTCTTGTTCTGCGTGTGTGTGTGTGTGCGTGCGTGCGGGCATGTGCATGTGCGTGTGTACATCTACAGCAAATATGGCCAAATGTTAACATTTTTGCATCTTGGGACAGGGAGTGGGTTTGACACATTTTTCAAAACCCTGCCCTTGGCTGAGGATACCTTCACGACTTTGCGGATGATCCGGTTGAAAAGTCCCATCAACTGGCCCGAGGGCAGCTCAATCTCCTTTTCCAGCTGGTCCACGGACTTGTGCTGCAGGCCAATCCCTAAGAGAAGAGCCTGGAGAATGGGAAATCTGCTGGAGTGGCTGCCAGGATGGGCTCTCGCCCATTAAAATGGTACCAGGAATCAGAGTTATTCCCCTTGACCAAAGGTATCTGGTACAAAAATCAACTGACACTGCCTATTTTAGAATCTTCCCACTCATCCTGCTACTGAAACCACCGGGAAACACCCCTTCCTGCGATCCCCAAACCAACTTATCCAGGCAGACAGCTGCTTCACAACTACGTTCCAGGTACAAGGAGCTCCTGGACCCCCGATGAAGTAGAGTAAGAATCAAGCCAGCGTGGTGGGTGGGGGGAATGTGGGCCCAGGCTGCAGCTCTTCTACTTACTAATGGTATGGTTGGGCCTGGGGCTCGACTACAGAGCCCAAGAGTCCCCACCTGTTGAAAGTAGAGATCACTACCCACCTATCGGAACCATGAGGAACTAAATGCACAAAATTACATCAAAGCATCCAACCCAACACCCAGCATGTAAATTGCCCCACAATACCAGCACCCAAGAAGCAGGTAACTTACCGACTGGGCAGCGGACAGGGCCAGGTCCCCCAGCTGGTTTAGGAAATACATCCGGGAAATGGCCGGGATCATGTCCATGATGAGGTGGTAGTCAACCATATTCCGCGAATACATCTCCAGCCTCTTCAGGTCATAGGGGAGGAAGAGCGCTTCCAGCTCCTCCCGGCGTAGGGCTATACATGCGACAGAGCCAGAAGGGTCAGGGCAGCCCGATGCCCTCACAGGATCTGACAGGGTTCCCAGACAGCACACACACGGTCCCCAGATGGCACCCTAGCACCTGCTCCTCCACCAGACCTTCAGCCAGAGAAGGGGAGAAGCCACCCGAGAATGCTGGCCAACCATTACAACAGAGTGCCCCGGGCAGCCCTGCCTCTTCTGTAAAGGGGAGGCAGCTGGGGCGTGCTGGGAGGGGGATGGGTGGCACGTGACCCTTGCTCAGAGTTCCATGCCAACACCTGAGACCAAGGAAAGGCTCCCGTGCCCCGGGCTCAGATGAATACAACACTCTCGCCCCACTTTGTCACTTCTCAGGACTCAGTTTCCCACATTCCACCCAGCTCGAGAAACAGATTTTTTCATCAAAATACAATTGGCAAAAAACAGGTATGCACGCGCACATAATTAGCAACAGGGAAAAACCTCCACAGCTGTTAATTCTAATGATCCTTTACACCCTTTTTTGTGCCTTAAATATTCAAACAGAATTTACATGCCCAAAACACTTCTACGTGTTGGCCACAGAAGGTTGGCAGTATATTCTTATTATAATTTCATGAACAAGGAAACTGAACTTCAGGATTGAGCTAGGTACCCTCGCTCACAGGATTTAGATTCAGTTCCATAACTGACTAGCTGTATGACCTCACATACATCTCTGAAGCCCAATCACATCCCCCAAGTCTTGTCAGAACAACAGGCACAGTGTGTGACAGGGCCCCTGGGGTGGAGCAGGGCCTGCTGGGTGGAGGTGGGTGGTGGGAGATGCAGGCCTGGAACCGGTCCCCCATCCCTAGTCCAGCCCTCTTTCTGGACCACACACCCGCCTCCCGTTACACAACCAAGCCCCACCCACCCTCCTGCAGCCCCGCAGCTCACCTGGCTGCGTGGGTTTCCCGATGTTCCTGTTCTGAAGGATGTTCAGAGCCAGGGGAGGAGAGAAAGTGCTGAACTGGTAGGACAACAGGGCGAGGAACCGCCTTCGGAAATCTGTGGGGCCCAACCACGTGGAGTCAGGTCCACATGCCCCACCCTGGGCACCTGGCTGAGCCCCCCCACCCCCACTCCACTCGTTCACCTTTCCAAAAGGCCGAGAGCCAGGCGCCCCGGTCGCCCTCATCCTCATCTGTCAGCGTCTTCAGCATGATGCACGAGTGCTCTCCGGTCAGGTCATTCTGGGAAACACAAATCCTTAACTGACACCAAAAACCCCATTTATGAACGGTCTGTCACTTCTAAAGGATGAGCACCCCCACCTACACAACAGCTTCCGAAGACCTTTTGTCCTGCAACTTCTGAGCAGGTGCCCTGGCAATGGAGCAGAGCTGCTCAGACCTTCACAGCACACCTTCTACTCTGGACCCACAGGTGTGAGCCACTTGCTTGCGTCAGGGAAGATCCTGAACTGTCGTTATAGCTTAAACTCCATGCTTTGGGTGCTTACACCAAAAACTCCACAGCCAAAAAACAGGATGGCTACAGTTCCCCTGCTGGCAACCAGTTTGTAAGTGCAGGCTTCTTTAGGGGCTAAAACAGTGACCACAGGTTTTAAATTTTTTACTACACAACAACCACAAAGCCCAACACCATAAAAATATCTAATGGATTTCAACCGAAGGGCTTTCCAGTAACAAAACACCTCCACCAAGTCACAAACAAGCCGAGCACAGCACAAGACCACAGGGACATAACATGATCTGCACTGAACCCACTGGTCTGTGTGCTCCTTGCAGTGAATCACCAAATTTACGTTCCAGCCCAGACCAAACTTGCCGACAAGGACCAGCCCCTCAGGAGCTGCTCCTGCCCATGTGGAAGCAGCCCTACACCCGAATGGTCCTAACTAGTCCACTGGGAACTCTCAAATGGGCACCACCTTTTGGCTACTGACCTTGAACTCTCCAAAATCAAACCCCCAGCACTCCCTCTCAGCTGCTGACCTCCAGTCTTTGGGAAAGCAGAAGCAATTGGAAACTTCTTCATCCTCCCGGCACCAACTTAACTCTCTCTTGTGAGGGATGCGGTGCCCACCTCTCCTCCTGCACCCCGGGTCCTGCCCTCCTTGCCTCCTCCAGGCCTGCACTCCTGCAATCAGCCCCACTCACCTGTCTGCATGAGCTCTACAGGATCATACCCTGCAGTAAACAATTCTAGTGTTCTAGAATCTCCCAGTTGACAAACCCGCCTTCACTCCAGTCTCCCTCCAGCTCCCTTTGCCACGTGGATGAATCATGTATTCGGTCTGTCTCCTCACCTCCCGTTCTCTCCCATCAGGCTGATCCCTCAAGTGCACGGGAGCGGCTTTCACTCAGATCAGCAGTGCTGACAAATCCCGTGGTCACCTGGGTGTCCTCATCTTACCTGCTCTGCCAGCAACTGACTCCCCTTCTCCAAACACTTGTTACTCTTGGCTCCTGAAGCCACACCCTGACTTTCTCCTGCAGAGCAAGGCTACTCCTGCTCAGTCTCCCTTGCTGTGCTTTCCGATTCACTCCTCTGAACGGTGGAGAGTCTAAGGACTCACTCTCTTTATTTTCAGTCCCTACTTTCAACAGCTTTAAATGCTTGATCATGAAACAAAAGTATTTACGGAACACAAACTATACACAGTAGATGCTACTAAGTGCTAGGGTTACAGCTGCGAAGAAAACAGACCCCACCCCTGCCAGAAAAAATTCTTGACCCCAGGCAGTACACTCTATTAAAAATAAGCCGACGACTCTCAAATCTACCTCCAGTCACAACCTCTGCCTTGAATTCCAGACTCCTGCTGTCAGCCGCCTATTCCGTGCTTCCACCTGTGTGCCTAATAGGCATCTCACATTTACTGTGCCAAAACCAGTTCCCACTTCCAAACCTGGCCTTTCCCCACTGAGACGTATCTCAGCAAACAGTACCTCCAACATTCAGTTTCTCACCCCTTGTCTCAACACTAGTCTCTCAAGCCCAAAATCTTCTAAGAACTATCCTTGGTCCTTCTGTTCACGCACCTTCCACATCCCCCATCCTTCCACTCTAGTCAGTTCGACCTCCCAAACACACTTGGCACCTGGCCCCTTCTCTCCACCTCACCACGTCCTCCTCAGTCCAAAACACCATCTCCCACCCACTCATCTCCCCGCCTCTATTCCTGGGCGACTACCGGCCATCATCTACACGGCAGCCCCAGCAGCCTCCCCCAGCCCCTCCCTCCAGCTGAACGGGGAAGGAACACAGGGCCCTCAACCGGACCCGACTGCCCCACCTTGAACCACCACCTTTTCCTTAAAAGGGCCCTCCAGTCACGCTGGCCTTCCATTTCCTTCAAATCACTTCCTTTCCACCTCAGGCCTTCATGTTTACCGCATCCTCTGCTTGGAAAGGCTCTTTTCCGCAGGCAGGACTGTCCCACAGCTGGCCCATTCTGATCACTCAGGTTGCAGTTTGAAAGGTCACCCACCCCTCAGAAGCCTGACCACTCATTACGCTATAAACGTCAGGGTTTGGTTTTCCAGATGGTACAATACAACCATCTGAAAATTTCTTATTTGTTCATTTTGTTACCTGTGTTCTACCCATTAGGTAATAAGCCTCATGGCTTACCTTGCCCACTGCCTGACTCACTGTAGGTACTAAATATATATCTCTTTAATGAACTGACAGTCACTCTCTCACCTTCCATAACACCCTCTATGGCTCTGTCATCCACAGTCACGCCCCTCCTTCAGATGCCAAATTATAGTATTTGAGTCTGCACAAACGCACTCCTCTCCTAAAACCACTTTTCTTTTAAAATACAAATCTGAGGAGGACCCCCGTTAAAGGATTCCAGAATCTAATGGACAAGTCCACATGCACCTCTGCCATTTTAGGAGCCAGCACAAGCCACTGTACTCATAGTGGGGGACAGTGTGACCATGTGGTCTCTCAGTGAGGATGGCTGCTTTGGTGGCCTGGAACAAACCTCCTGGAGGCACAGGCAGGCCTGCTCAGAGCACAGCAGGAGGCACCAGGGCTCTATGCAAGGACAGACCTGTCCCCAGCCCCTCCTCAGCCAGACGCCTCACTCACCGGGGTCTGTCTCAGATAGACAGGAACAAACCCAGCTCGTTTCCAGAACCTGCAAAGATGCAAAGACAGCAGGTCACTGTGTGCACCTTCTGGGAGCGACCGACACATAAAGCTGGGAAAGGCCGGGGGACACGGGGAGTCACGGACGGCTGACACAGACGCCTCCAGAAAGGCAGACACGCAGCCCACGCAACTCTCATTCTCAGGACCCCGAGGCCAAGGGGCTGAAGCGGGGGAGGAAGGGCAGGTAAACCCTTACTTGAGGAGCCTGGGGGTCAAGCCGTAGGACACCCCCAGGTAATCCAGGCGCTCAGCAGGCCTCTCATTCAGTTTGAGAAGTAAGGGAGGTAGGTCCTTCCGGGGAGTGACGACTTCTTCCAACAAGCTGACAGCCTGGAGGATGGTGGGGGAGAGCCCGTCCACCCAGCAGAGGGGCAGGGAGGTTAGTGACATTCCCAAGCACCCCCGCCACTCCAGGCTCTGGACAAACACAACAAAAACCAGGACAGGCCTCTCGGTTTTGTTCCCATAGTTTTTAAAATATAGGAACACCATTAAGTCCAGTGATCATGCCTAAGGATACCAAATCCCTAGATATGCATGGAATCACACCGCTCGGAACCCAAAATGCAGAAAAAATAGCCACAGGGTTTAGAAATGCCAAAAAAAAAAAAAAGAAATGCCAGTAACAGGATTCTGAAGATTAGGGGTGGGGGAGGGTGGCCCTGTGCCTTAGGAAGTGACAAACCTCTGAGCCTGACCTTAAATACAAGCCCCTTCCCCACCTCCTAAACAGGAGCACTGTGAGAATCAAATGGAGGCGTGTGGAAAGCCACCCCAGCTCCTAACCTGGAAGGACAGAGCTCCCTCAGTCCAGGCTCAGGACTAAGAGGAGGAGACCGCAGAGCAGCGGCTTTAAGCTGGAGCACACATCAGCATCACCTGGGAGCTTGTTAAGACAGCTTCAGGTGGCCTGGGGTGGGGCTCAAGACCTGGTACTTTTAAGAAGTTTCCAGGTGAGGCTGATAATGCTGATCTGAGGTTTTCGGGTAAACTATTAGCTGGAGAAAGAGCAGCTTCTTGAAAACAGCAGAGGAAACCTGCTGCTGCCGCCCAGAGAGCCCGGACCTGAAGTAGCTCTTGATGATGCTCTGAAGACCCAAAGAACTACCCTCCCAGGAGCCCAGGGCTCGGCCAGAACATGCTTACCTCACTGCTGACGGTGTGGATTTCTTGTGACGTCTCGAGGACCTTCTCCTCCAGGCAAGGGAACCTGCCTTCGTAGTACAGCTGCAGCAGCTGCAGGGCTCGGCTGCCGTAGCCCATCTGAACAAACATAGAGGGGGACGGGCAAAGGGAAAAGAGGCGTTCTCGGTGTCCAAACCACTTCTACGCCCCTGTGTTGCTTCCAGAAAGCCTTCACTCTGGGTCAGATTGCACTTGGCAAAAAGGACCAATGAAACCCCACAATGAAGTCAAAGTAGAGACCCTTAAGACCTAGCGTGCTGTGACCCTGACTCTCGCACTGGCTAGCCCATCTGCCACCCGAGCACAGGGGCGGCTGGCTGTGCTTTCTGGTCCACAAATCAGCCAGCCCCAAACTGATGAGGCTACAGCCAACTCCCCGGTAGGGATTTCTAAGAAACAGGAGGTAATTACAGGAAGCAGATCTGGTTCACAAGTCTCATGTCCTCATAAACAAAGGAAGGGCAAGCACACACGATCATCCTGCCCACCCACCCATCCCCAGACAAATCTACCCACCCATCCCCAGGCAAACCCACCCACAGCAGAGGGGTACCTGGAACTGCTACTCCTTGACCAGCTTCCTATTTAAACAATCAAGAACACCTGCCCTAACGAATGGCCAGCAACACGGCTGCAGCTAGTAACAGTACACCAGGTTTGAAGGCATGTGGACACATTACCCCTTGATAATCTGGGTGAACAGCAATGCGGACAACCCTTCCACCTGACAGGCCGCCGAAGTCTGGATCTTGAAACTGTGAGGGAGACACAAGCCAGAACTTAGCACCAAAAGACAGCCTCCAACACCGCCAGTCTCACTGACTCGGACACACCAGGGAAAGCACTTCACCTGTTCGGACACTGTCCATGGAATCAGGTCCCCCGAAGCCTTCTTGCCTCGAGACAGGCTGTTCAAGATGGACTGGCGAGAAATCTCCCCCTCAAGGCACACCTGTCGGGGGAGCAGGACAGTGCAGACGGAGAGCCAGGCTCCAGGCTCAGAGCCCGCCCACAGAACATCACCTGCACTCTGCCACTTCTCTGACTTCGCCAGTTGTTTCCACGCCAGCTCAGGCTTAACCCTGTAACTGGCTCACCAATTTCCAATGGAAGTTTCATTACCACATTCTGTGGGCATCCTGACACCATCATTAACAAGGCAGAATACTGACATCCTCCTGGCCCAGGGAGCAAGACCTCACTAGGAGAGGTCTCTACACATGATGTGCATGTGTGCTCATAAGTTAAGACTCAGGATGCTCACGTGGCTCTATACAGAACTGTGCAAATTCACAATAACTCAAAGGTCTAATAGGAGGTTGGTTAAACATGGTATGGTACATGCAGGCAATGAAATACAACACAGCCTGTAACAATTATGCAGATTATTGGGGGGCAGTGTATAGCTCAGTGGTTAGAGTACATGCTTAGCATGCACCAGGTCCCGGGTTCAATCCCCAGTACCTCCATTAAAATAACCAACTAAATAAATAAATCTAATTACCTTCCTCCTCCTACCCATAAAAAAAAGGCAAAAAAAAAATGCAGATTATGAATTCTTGACACATTGGGGAAAAAAAGTCATCAAATAATATGATCCCATGTTTATGAAAAGGAAAAATGATAAAGAAATGCATAAATACATGCTGGTCATTAAAAATATTATTTTTTCCAATCTGTGTCTTCTAATTTTACAAGTACCATGTACTGCTTTTGTAATAAAGGAGGAAAATTTTAAAATTTCTGTTTTAGGAGGAATTGTAAGTCAAAGGAGTGGCCAGTTCTGACTTTCACTCATCCGTGAACCCTGTGCGGCTTTGGGTTTGTGTCAGGGTGGTGGCTTTGTGCAATGCACCATTATCATCCGCCTGGATACACCCAGGCACATGGCTCCAGACCAGGAATCAAGAGCTTCAGTTACTGAGCCATAATCCTTGATGACTAAGTGGTTCCCCAATCAATGCCACGAAGACGATTCTGTACCTGGATGACAGCAAGCACTTCAGGAAGGGCATTCTGGGTGGGGGGCACAGGAGGCAGAAGGCAGAAGAGATGGTGAGCAGGTGCGTCAGAAAGCATCTGAAGATCGTTGGGAGAGTTCTGTGGGGCACAAACACTGTCAGTGAGAACCACCCCTCCTCCTGGCCTTACTTAACAGGCTACTTCAGAACCACTGGTTGACTGGAGAACCACCTTCCCCAAAGACAAGTGATGTGCTGAAAGCCAGCACAGCGCCTTTGCAGCATCCTGGCCGGCCAGCCTGAGACTCTCCGCAATGGCTTGGGAGGAACTTCGCATCAACGTCTGCCGTCACCTCACCATGAGTGCAGGTGCTGCAGAGTCGGGGCAGAGAACTGCTGAGTTAGCGCCACATTTTTCACAGCTGGGAAGTGAACTTCTTCCTGATCAGAGGCTGCTATTTCAAGAAAACCTCTCACTGTTTCTAACATCAACTCCTCAGCCTTCCATTAAAAGGTATTCATAAAAATGATACCCAGACACTCAAAAAGTGTCCTTTCCAATGTGCCTTTTTAAGAATTTCAAATATTCCAAAATCTCATTCTCTGCTCCTTAAAAATAGCCCAGGGCTGTAAGGCTGGTCCTCAGGTCAAACAGCACCCCCAGATTACAACTGCCATGTCATCTCAGCCCACCGTTTAGCAGACAAGCCAGAAATATAAGTACTTCTTTTAAAACAGGCAAAACTTCCCACCCTCTCCAGCTACTGCGCATGGGGCTACATGCAGAAATCCCACACTCTATGCAAAGCTGGAAGCCCAAGACAAGTCTGAACAACAATGGGAAATGCAACCCCTCCGGCAAGACCACTGGACCGAGCCAACATCAGGACATTCTAGTCCCAACAGAATGGCCACCTGAGACACTGGGTAATAAAAGATGCAAAAAGCCAAGTGAAAGGGCACGGCCAAGTGCTGGAGTTCACTGCTAAAGTTCACCTGCGGGCTGGGTGCAGTTACCTTGTAGTGAGAAGCCACGTAGAGGGCCATAAGCCGTTGGAGGAAAACCTCAGAGGCCTTGTGGTAGCAAAAGAGGGTATCTCTGTTAACATAGTAGCTGGGTCTGGAGTTAAGCAACCAAAATAAATCAAAGAGAGCCCCAAACAGGACATACTACTTTCAAGGGTCACCTGGACATGTGATTTCCCTCAGCTTGGGAAGAGGAGCCCCTGGTTCTAAGCAGAAACACATTAGGGAAGGAAGAGAAGGGAAATCAAGAGCTCTGCCCGCTCCCTAGAGCAGCAGCCTGTGAAACAAAGGGTCAAAACCCTCTACTTCTCCCACGACCCCTCGCCCTCTTGGCAGGATACAGCTCGCAGGCTTCAGGCAAGGGGCAGCCAGAGATGATCCGAGTGATGTTGAGGCAATCCAGGCACAGCAGGTCATTCAGCCACTTCTCCACTGCGTCCCCAGGGGCGTAGCGGATCGACTCCTGCAGGGAAACCTCATGCAGGGTTCGCGCTGATCCCCACAAAGCACACACACACAAGGAACAATTAGTAAATATGTTGTGTCCCAAAGAGCAAGGCAAATGGTCTACTTTATCTGTCACGTGGTGCCCACAGAAATATGGCTCAAGAATGTAAACTGGTTTTAAATCGATATGGTGGATGTTCAACTTGCCTCGACATCAACCCCAAAGGGATCTCACTAAGCAATGCAACCAATGCCCTGAGATGATGACAAATAAGGGTCTAGCCACCAGAAGGCCCAGGTCAGGCTCCTATCTGGTCACGGGCCTGCTGTTCCTCAGAGAAATGCAACTTCACCTCCGGGGGACTCAGCCTCTCTGCCCGATGGTAGGAAGCGGTGTTACTGCCCATGAAGTCATGAGGGGAAGGATCCAGCAAGAGTCTGGAGTGACTTGCTGTGCACTGCAGGCCCTCTCAGAGCTCCAAGGGTACCTGATGCCAGTCTGGCTGTCGTCGTGGTCTTGTTCTCAGCAGTGGTGCTGACCTGGCTCTGGGCACTCTGTTGGCGGAGCTGCTGAATTAGCTTGAGGGACAGGGACCGGCCAGTGCCCTCATAGCTAGGAGCAAAAGCAAAGGCAATCAGGCACCAGACCCCAAATCCACTCTGTGGGAGGGGACAGAGAACTACTTTCCTTGTCCTGCTGAAACACCAGACTCCTGCTCCCCGAGGACAGCCCTGCCAGCTCTGAGCTTCCAGCACAGCATGTGTTTGCCCAAAGGAGGCAGAGCTGCACGGTGGCTCAGCTTGGAGACGTCTGGGCCTGGGCTCAAGTCCCAGCACGTCTACTTAGTACCTCTGTGCAAGGAACTCGACCTCTTTTAGCTTCTTCCTCAAAAGGGGATTATTCTAACATTTCACAGAACTGTGCTGTGAACTAAAAGAATAAGCACTGAAAAGATGACGTGAACAAAGCCATCTGCATAACAGAACTGGAATATAGATAAATGGACCAGTAATGAGAGTTGCTATTAGAAGAAAGGAATGGAATAAACAGAGAACATTTCCAGTTTGGAAAAATCAAGATGAAACAAATCCACCACCCAGGTAATTTTTTTTCATTACTACTTTCACTTAAAAGATGACATAAAGCACCTTGGGAGAGAAAAAAAAATCACTTATAATCTGATCACTGAACCAGCTCTTTCCAATTGTATTCCCTCCTTGTCTTTTGTCACAAGCACATGTGCACAGGATGCAGACTGCTCAGTGGGTTTTCTTCTATTTTTAGTATTATGTTTCACAGTACTCATTATTATAAACGAGTATACTGTATAAATACTTCATCTTACTCAATACTTCTTTCATAGAATATCAAAAAAATCACATTTTCAATGTTTTACCCATCCCCACCCCAATAACAAAAATTTCTCAAAGGAATTCCATTTACTTATTTTTAAAAAAAAAAAAAGTAAGCACAAGCAACAAAATTAAAACTTTCATGCTTCAAAGGATACTGTCAAAAAGTGGAGAAAAAACCCATAGAATGGGAGAAAATTTTTGTAAATCATATATATAATATTCACATCTCGAATATATAAGGAAACCTTACAAGTCAATAATAAAAAGACATATAACCCAATTAGAAAACTGCACAGAGGATATGAACAGATATTTCTCTAAAGAAGACAAACAAACGGCCAATAAAATGCCTCACATCATCGGCCATCAGCCAGATGCAAACGAAGGCTGTATGAGACAACATTGCTTACTCACTAGGACTGTTATAACCAAGAAGACATACAAATGCTAGCAAGGATGTGGAAAAACTGGAAACTCAGACACTCCTGGTAGAAATGTAAAATGAAGCAGCTGCTTTGGAAAACAGTCTGGCAATTCCTCAGTTAAACAGAAAAGTTACCATTTGACCCAGTAATTCCCCTTCTAGGTATACACCCAAGAGAACAGAAAACATGCAAAACCTGCACATGAACGCACACAGCAGCATCACTCCGAATGGCCAAAAGATAGAAACAACCCAGATGTCTATCAATGGATCAATGGATAAACAAAATTTATCTAAACATACAATGGAACATTATTTGGCCACAGAAAGGAATGAAGTACTGATACAAGCTACCTGGATGAACCTCGAAAACATTACGGTAAGTGGAAGAAGCCAGTCACACAAGACTACACACTGTAAGATTCCATTTATATGAAATGACGAGAACAGGCAAATCTATAGACACAGAAGGTTGTTCAGTGCTTCCCTAGGGCTAAGGGGTAGGAAGGGACTGAAGGGTAACAGTTAAAAGGTATGGGGTTTCTTTTTAGAATAATGAAGATGGTCTAAAATTGACTGTGGTGATGGTTGTACAACTCTGTGAATATACTAAAAACCACTGATTTACACATTTTAAATGAGTATGTTGTATAGTATGTGAATTATATTTCAATAAAGCTATTATCAAAAAAAGTAAAATCCGTTTTATTTAACTATTTTCAGTGTAAGCAGTCACAATAATAAACCTGTAATATGGAATTAATTGCATATGCAACACAATTATTGTATATGTGACTTCCATATAGAAATCTTTCCAATTAATTTAATGACCTGGAAATATTTCACAGTATATTCTCATGTAAAAAAGTAAATTAAAAAAAAAAAGTAAACTATGTTTATGTCATTATTCAACATGAAAAAGTAAAATAAATGCACAAAAAACATACACCAAAATTCTAACAGAAGCTGTCTCTAGTCGGTCAGATCACTGGTGATTTTCTTTTTGTTATCCGTTTTTTCTAATTTTTCTATAGCAAATGTGAACTAAGTATTTCAAAATTATAAAAAAGCCATTGAACCATTGTAAGCCCACTTTCTTATGCTAATTAAACAGTTACTTTAATACTACACTGTCACATAATTCTAAGAGATAAGACATTGGTTTTGCCACCCAAGTACTCCTCAGAACTCGATCAGGCCTACAGACAGAAGGAGACACACATCAGCTGGGTCTGGAATTCCTGTCTCGTGCTGTCCACTCTGGTCTGCTGTCGCTCAGACCACAAGTGAGCTACAGCTCACTAGGAAGGGGCCATCTCCCATTTGCAGAAGGCCAATGAGAGAGTGAAGCAGCCTCAAAGACTTAGACTTTAGGAATCAGCCCCACCTGCCCAGGCCCAGGCCATATTCGTTCAGTGCTACCCAAGAAACCTGCTCCTGCCCGAGGGTCCTCACCCATTGATGGTAGATGCCATGAAAACAAGGTAGGGGCCCAGAAGGCTCTTCACCAGGGGGAGGGGGATGGCAGCAGCTTCATCGATCACGACAAGTTCAGCCTGGCCCAGTTTCACAGCATCTGCAGGATGTATGTACTGCGGGAAAGAAGAATTTACATCATTAGCTTGGCCACCTAATCCCCCAGCTGTGACTGCTGGTGAGTCATCATCAAGGTCACTCTCTTTCCTCTCTCTCCCCCTTCCCCTTTCTTCTTTCTCTCATTCCTCCTTCTCACTTTTCCTTGGCAGGGCAGAGCTGGGGTGGCCTTAAGAGTCAGATGTCTGGGTCCAAACAGTTCAACCACTGACTGTGTGACCTTGGGCAGGTCACTTCATCTCACAGAGCCTCAGCTTCCTCTCCGAAAAATGGGAGAAATAGTGATGGCTGCTTGAGAAAAAAATCAGGTGACTCTACAAATGCCTTGCCTGGGCCTGGGCCGAAGGATAGGGGCTGCCTCCCTCTCCTCTCTCTTCTCGGTCTTCTTATGCTTCACCCTGGCCTCACTCCGGCCAGTGGGCCAGAGGCAACGGCTAAAGAGCAGGATGTCAGGTTTCCCAAGCATTTCCTCCACGCCGGATACTGTGTGTCTTGCTTTGACATCGTCAATATAATGGCCAAGTCTCCCTGTGCCAGTGGGGACACTACTGGGGGGACTCAATCCCTTCCTCATGCTCACACGGCCTTATTTATACTATTAGCTTGGCCATCTACTGTCACACACTTGCCAAGAGCCTAGCATCCTTGTGAGTATAAACAACCCCTCCGGTTTCTTCAGGGAGTTCTGCTTTTTTTTTTTTAAGGTCAAAAAAAATTTTTTTAATTGAGGTATAGTCAGTTTACGATGTTGTTTCAATTTCTGGCCTACAGCATAATGTTTCAGTCATACATATACATACATATATTTCTTTTCACATTCTTTTTCATTATAGGTTACTACAAGATATTGATATAGTTCCTTGTGCTGTACAGAAGAAACTTGTAGTTAGTATCTGCAAATCCCAAACTCCCAATTTATCCCTTCCCACCCCCTTCCCCGCCAAGTAACCATAAGTTTGTTTTCTACATCTGTGAGTCTGTTTCTGTTTTGTAAATAAGTTCCATTGTATCTTTTTTTTTAGATTCCTGCTATTTTTAAAGTTTGCAAAAGGCCATAAAGAGGTATTTTACAGGGGAAGGAACCTGAATAGCCAATTGACACAAACAAAGGTGCTCCGCCTCACCAGGAATCAGTGCAACGCTGAAGACAACAAGGAGATCCTGTTTCATATTCAAACAGGCAAAACCTAGAGCTGTAAAACACCCAGTGTTCGTGAGGACGTGGGGAAACAAACCTCAAAGTGCTGGGGTGAAGGTCAATCTGTACAGACACTTAGAAGGAGAATTTGGCAAAATCCAAGAAAGCTGGAAATCTACACATAGCCTAAAACCCAACAATCCCAATTCTAGAAACATACAAATAAACTGTAATGCACTCATATGGTGCTTAAAAATGAATCAACCAGCTCTACGAGCTTCAATCTGGACAAATCTTGAAAATAAACATTGAGTGAAAAAAAGGCAAGCTGAAAAGGGACAAGTACAGTGTGTTACCACTTATGGGCACATAATTATGTAGTGAAATATAAACACGTGAATTGAAAGGAAACACACCAATCTCGGAGCAGAGTTACCTATGGGGAGTGACAGAAGGGAAGAGATGGGGAGGGGGAAAAGAGGGACTTCAAGTGTGTCTGTGAGGTTTTAGATCTTTAAAACAGAAATATAAATGGCTTTTAAAATGAAACAAATACAGCAAACAGCAAAACATCAGCATTTCTTAAGCCTGAGTGTTACATGATATTGGTCTCTGTGCTTTCTTCTGTGTTTCAGTATTTCATTACAAGTAAGATTTTTAAACAGCTTTGCTGGAAGCTAATGGATCGAGGAGATAGAGACTGCACTCATTCCAAACAGCAGGATACACATCCTCAGTAGGGCCCCATGTCTTGGATTTTTACGGAGAAAAACTAAACATCACCTCATAAAAACAGCAGAAAGCAGGCCCTTGGAGAGGTGTGGCCGGCTTTAATCTAATATTCTTCCATTTCTCAATTTTCAGCAAGAAAGAAGAGGCCTCAAAGGGACACAAATGTAGCCTCATAAAGTCAGGTCACCTCTTCTGCACTTTAAACTCCAGTCTGGAGACAAAACGACTCTGGTAATATGAGAGGGTCTCTGATGACAGATCCAAGGAGTGGCAAGGGCTGAGCTAAGCATTTCAGGGAAAGGTTTTCCTTCTTTGGTTTGTGTATTTTTCTTGAGTTTTAGCAGATCTCTGTATTCTCACTGCCCTCACCCCGCCCTGCCCCAGCATCAGTCTTTCCTCCTCTCAGTGGGGACAACCAGGCCCAAGTGGGAAGAAACGCACAGAAGGAAGAGATTCTAGAAGAAGACCTAGTAAGAAAAAAAAATTAAGATCCTTACAGTAAAAGGCACAAACACTTAACATGATTTATAACCTGGACCTTTGATAAAGGGTATACCTCCTTGACAGCATACACACATGCCTCACAGGCACAAAGGTCAAGGGCATAAACTGCCAAGTTTACCTGGCCCACTTCCTACTGCAGCCCAACTCCAAAAATAATCAATAAACCCACTCCATTAGGTTCCATGGGTCTCCATCCCTTCTGCAAGCCTGGCATGACTTAACAAAATTGTAGCCTTTGCACAAGTACAGACCATTCAGGCTTACAGAGCACTGCAGATTTATAGAGCTTTTGGGGAAAACTCTGTTTAAAAAGGAAAATAGGCCACTGGCTAAACCACAAAGATTCAGAGCACATTTTACAAAGTCCCTTTTTTCTTTTAAATGGTGAGGTTATCATTTTAGCTACAGATGCATCTTTTCTAAACCTGCTATAATTAAGCAAAATTAGAAACGATGCTGGAATGATTCAATTTCTCTTAGCTGACTGGCATACTTACAACCCCACTTACTCAATTTTCAAGGGATAAAACTACAATTTTCCAATCTGGCTACACACATTTGTTAGTTTGCTTGAACGTTTTTCTTTAGAAGAGGCTGGAAATCTGGAACAGGTTTACCGTAAAACAACAACACTGTCTAAAAGACATGCAGTTACACAGCACATAAAACAACTATAAAAGGGGACATCTTAGAGCATTTATACACAGCAGGACACTGGCCCCACGTGGCAGGGTTTTAGAACAAGCCTCACCTGAATGGTCTGCCTGTGTTCCCGGAATACATTCACTCTGATCACTGCTTTGTTAAATTCAGGGTTTAGAGACTGAATAATCTCATAATCCAGATGCTCCTGATGGGGAAAGAGTCAAACCAATGACAAACGTTAGAAACAAGCTTTAGAAACTAAATATTAAGAAAGTCAGCTTGCATTCTAAAGACTTCACCTGCATTTACACCCAGCACAGAATCAAAATAAGCTCTTATCCTGATTTCCTACCTGATACTGCAGAGCATCAAATCCTTTAAACACAAATTCAAACAGAGTATGTAGGTTATCCGGGCTCGGGGATGTAACAAAGATATTGGAGTACCTGGTGAACAAAAGAGGAGGATTTTTTTTTTAAGTAACGAAATCTAAGAAATGTTTAGAGAACTCAAAAAAAGAAAACACTGTTGTTTGCCCATTACACAGGTGATAACCAGAAATAATGGCAGAAAAAAAAGATACGTTTTGGGGGAGGAAAAGTAAAGCAGCTCAGGACCCAAGGGCATTTTTCCTCCCAAACTAATGAAAACGAGTTACCAGTGTGAAGGCAGCACATCCTGGCACTGAGCTGCCGACATGTGAAAGCCCACTGCTGAGGGCGCTGTGGGGACCACTCCCGCAGCATGCAAAGTGGCATGCTGCTCCCGGTCCTGCACCCTGGGACGAGGGGGCTTCACTTTCATCACTAGCTCTGCTGAGGGTTTCAAACTGTGAAGCTGGAGAGCTCAAGAGTGCTCAGGCCAAGACCACAGTAAACCTCCGAGTGATCCTTGTTGAACATCAAGGATGCTAATGGCTGAGGGGCCGAGCGGTACCACTGGAGCAGCCAGAGGAACAGAGGACTAGAAGTCAGGAGCTGAGCTCAGCCCTGGCACTACCGGCACTGACTTGGGGAGGGATCTTGGGTGAGTCACAAACTCCTGGGGCCTATGTTCATCCACCTATGAAATGCTAGCCGAGCTATTAGGAGCATCAAGGGAGATAATGCATATAGGAAGACATGGTAAACTCAAGGTCCATTATTTATGTCTGCAAAGCTGGAATTACATGCTCTCCTAGCAGCCCAAGCCAAAAGAACAGAAAGGAACATCACACTCAAAGGCAGCTCCTCAGCAGCAAACAGATCTAATATTGATCAAAATCATTAACATGTCAAACTTACACTTATCTCAGTCAGCAAAGCTTGTCATACACATTTCCATCTCCTGAGAGTTTTTAAGTTTCTTACCCCCATTTCTTTGCTCTCTTGTGTTCAACTCTAAATAGTGATCACAAAGGCCCTGGTGTGTGTGTCTGAGAGTGCCTGCACGTGTCTGTGCACCTTGGGGGAAACAGCATTGCTATTTCTAGACAGAAACCCCGGGTTTAGAGAAATTACACAGGAGCCTACTCAGACCCAGCAGCTGCCTCCCTGTCCCCTGAGCCCTGCTCCTGCACCGCTCCCTCAGAGCTCAGCGTGCCTGAAGATGGGGAATCACACTGCCTTACCCAAAAGCCACAGCTCCAGCAATAGCCAGCCCCAGAGCTGCAGATTTTCCCCTTCCTCGGGCAGCGGTGAGTGCAACAGTACTCCTCAGGGTCTTTTCAGAGATCCCCTCGATGAATTTCAAGACCGCTTTGGCCTGTGGAAAGAGAAAATATCAGATGTGCTCTGAGGACAGCCAAGACTCAGCCATCCAACACCATCACCGCAGAGAAGTCAGGCTGATGCCGAGGCTAAACCAGGGGGCAGTTCTTACAGGTCAGGAAGCAGGGCTCAGCACTTGGACTCTCACTCCCTTGGTCTCAATTAGATGCTGATAACCCTGAAATTCACATTTCCATCCTGAGCTCTTCCCACACCAGACTCTTATATACACGCAACTGCCTGCACGTCTCCACCTGTACGTCTAACCAACAACTCAAACCTAAAACTGAACGCCTTATGTCCTCCTCAGTCCCCCTCGACCAACGATCTTCCCCAGCTCAGTTAACTGTCCAATGGCTCAGGCTAAGAGCCTTCTCCATTTTCTGATTCATCAGCAAATCCTGTCAATACCACCTTCAAAACATATCCCTCTCCATTATCCTCCTCTACCACTCTGGTCCCAGCTACCATCCTGTCTCGCCTCCACTGATACAGTCACCTCCAAATTAATTAGTCTTCCTAAGCCCACCTCCATTCTGCTGCCATCTAGACTCAACACAGTAGCCAGAAGGATCCTTTTAAAATTAAGCCTGGGGTTTCTTCAGCAGCTGTGCTGACACCGTAAATGCAAAACCCTCTGGTGGCTCCCATCACTCACAGAGTAAGCGCCAAGCCCTTCCAGGGGCCTGCACAGCCTGTACCGTTTGACCTCCGTCATCTCCTCCTGCCCATGTCTGCTCGCTCTGCTTCAACCCAAGCAGCCTCCCGAGCACACCAGGGGACTCCTACCGCAGGCCTGTGTACCTGGTGGTCCTCTGCCCGAGCACTCTCCCCACAGAGAGCCACCTGGCTCGCTCTCTCAACTCCTTTAACCCTGCTCAAATACTACCTTCTCAACGAGGCCCTCCCTGACCACGGTACCTAGACTCACAGCACCCCGCCCTTCTCCTGGCACTCCCCACCCCTCCCTGCTGCTCTTTCCATTTTCCGGTCATATGCAGCACCTTCTGCTGTACTGCCTGATTTGCTTATTTCCTTGATTCGCTGTCTGCCCCATCCCATCAGAACATGAGCCCCGCAAAGCAGGTGTGTCCCTCTTGTTTACTGCTGAGCCTGGCGCCTAGAGGAGTGCCTGGCACCGGAAGGGAAAGCAAGATGCCAGAGGCATGAATGAGAAGGACCACGACACTACTCAGGGACCAGACTCCGCTCCCCAAGTGGGATCTGCCCTGGGAACAGGCCATTGAGGCTGGGAGGAAGGCCAGATGGTCCAGGCTGGCCTGCCTGGTCCTGAAGAAGCTGCCTCAAGTGACCAGGCAGCAACACCTAGAAGACACTGACTCAGGCCCAGGCAGTCAGAAGGGAAAGAAACGGAGGGGCAAGAGGAAGCCAGAGTCTCTCCAGATGGAAACACTCAGGGGGTATCCAGATCCTACTTGCCTTATCCTTTGCTGAAGGCTGTATTTTATCCTTTTGTTGTTGCTTTAGAGAAGTTAAAAACTCTGATAAAACATAACTGGAAAAATCCAATAACACAATAAAAGAGTAAGGATCTGGACTAAAAATACATTTCAAAATAATATTCAAAAATGAAAAACCAATATAAAACAGCAGACTGGTTTACAAAAACAAATAGATGACCAGTTGTTACATTAAAAAGGTGCCTGCTTCTCTAATAAAGCAACAAAAATTGAAACAATGAGTCTATGTTCCCATATCAGATTGGTAAAGACTTACAAGTTAGATAGTACTCAGTGTTGGCAAGGTTGCAGAGAAAAAGCCCCTTTCATACACTGGTGGTGGCTCCGTAACCTGGTGTGACACCCATTTTAATGCACACACACTCTGGTCCAGCAATTCCTCTCCTGGAAACTTATCCCAGAGATGGTGCCCACAGATGTATCTGTAAGAATGTCCTAACAGCATTGTTTATAACAGCAAAAGAGCTGGAATCAAACCCAATGTGTAGCAGGGACTACTTACACTCTGTACAGTGTGATCCCTCCATATATATATGTATTTTAAATATCCATTTATACGCAAAGAAAAAGATCCAGAAGGACACACAATAAACTGTTAATACTAGGTGTGTCTGCAGAGTGAGGCAGCCAAGTAAAACACCACTTTCTATTTTTAATGCACACTTTCATACTTACTGATTTTTTTTTTTTTTTGGCCACGGGCCCCTTATTTTCTTATAACAATACTGCTGTACTGTGGTTTCTCCCTCTTCTTCCCTTTCCCCACCCTCTCTCTGGTGATAAAGAGAGGACCAGAAAGTGGCTGAGAGAGGTTAAAGCCTGCAGCCTGGGCTGCAGAGAGAGCTGTGTAGCTGGCGATTCCATTTCCAGAACGAAAAGAGAAACCAGCCTGTTGGGACTCAGCCCTGAGCGGGCGGCATCACTGCAACTGTTTTCCAGCACGAGGGCAGAGCCCAGCGCTGAGAGGCCTGTGCTGCTTGGTCAGGCTGGACCAGAACCCTGAACACACCTGACAGCTTGGAGGCCTCTGCGCCACGCCCATTCAGCTCCCATCACCGCCCAGGAAGCACCAGAGAAACCAAGTTTACCAGCGCCGGCCACTTCAGGGAGCACAGAAATGCATCCTGGCAGCTCCCAGCCCAGCCTGCTGTCTGTACCTGAAGACCAGGTACACATCCTCATCACAGGGGCCTCATCAGGCCTCACACTGGAGCCAGGGTATGTACGAGGGGCCTCCAGCTTCCCTCGCTTCCGCACAAGGCAATTTAAGCAAAAGCCTTCATGTCATCCAAACTCAACTAAAATGAAAGAAAATCAGTCTATCACCCTCTCCTGGAAAAACTGCTGAAGGTATTCCTCTTTAAATGTAACCCATCTCTCCCCAGCCCTCAGCTCCCTGAACTGTTAACTTGGGGGAAAGGCAGAGATGATACTGGGAACCCACACTGTTGCCTGTACCTGAGTGTGAGCGACAGAAGAGTCTCCTTCCCCAGGGAGAAGCCAAGTCTCGACTTGTCCGAACTTGGCTTCTGTTGCTCCTTTCCCTCTCCACTGCTTAGACTGGGGTGGGGACATTCCAAACGCCAGGCTCACCTGGTCTAGGGTCCTGCAGCAGTCCACCAACACGCCCACAGGCTGGGTGTCCTGCAAGCTCTCCTTCAGCTCCTTCAGCTCCAGATCGGAGGGACCAAGGCTCTCCTCCTACCAGAGAGGGGACGAGTAGGTTTGCCACTGCCAGGGAGGATCAGCACAGAAAACATAGCCTCCCCCAGATTCCCGGACCCCCGGCAGCTCACCGGGGCCTGGGGAGGTAAGGCCTCAATGCTGGCAGCGTGGGAGGAGATGGGCAGGATGTTGAGCTGGTCATCAATGACGAGACACTTCTTACACGAGGCCAGAGAAAGGATAAACCTGAGGAACAAAACCACCGTCATGAGGTGTTGGGGGCAATTCCTACACAGCAAGGGAAGGACTTTTCTTCAGGAAATCGATCTAGGCCCACGTCTCTAAGAAAGTTGGAGAAAGCCAAACCCAGCTGGAAAGCAGTGCCAGATGATCCCAGTTTCCCTCACAAGGCACCGGAACACACACAGCAAATGAGAAAACGGGGAACTCCCTTAAGAGATTGATTACAAGCGCTCCTGTTGTGCAGAACCCCAGCTGCTCCCGGAGTCACCTGGCCCGTCCCACATCCTCCCAGGCTCACCCTTCGGGACTTGGTGTCTCAGCCATCCTTGACTTGGAAACTTCAAACCCACCCCACATATGCTCACCAGCCACACAGGGAAACAGACACAAATGGATTTACCTTCTGCCACAGGAGGCAAAAATAAAGGAAAGGGAGGAGAGGAAAGCTCCCTTGAGAAATACAACCCACATTGTAGACAAACACATTTGGCCATAAGATCCAGCTTCTCCCTCAGCTGCAAGAACAGGCCTCACACACCTTCACCAGCTTCAGGCCCCTCCATGAGCACTGGGCTCCCTCCAGGCCTGCTCCTCCCGAGCAGCAGCAGAAGTGGGTGAGATGTGATCGGCCCCACGGCTCTTCCAGGCCAGGATTTCTAAACCTCAGCGCTCCCGGCAGCTTGGCCCAGGTAATCCCTTGCTGAAGAGGCTTTTCAGTGCCTTTTAAGCTGTTTAACAGCCTCCTTGGCCTCTACCCTTCACCCACACCCAGCTCATGATAAAGTGTCTCCGGACACTGCCAAGTCTCCCCAGAAGCAAAACTGCGAACCACCGATCTAGGCCACAGCTTCTTCCTCCCCAAGGTGTTCCATAGGCTGCTAGCTGGTGTTCCCTAAAAAGGGCTTTGTGGTCAGATAAATGGGGGAAACGATCAAGCGGGTCCCTGCTGCTCTAATACTGTTCAGAAGCTACAACAGGCACACGCGAACCTTCATAAAGGAAAAGCAGTGCCAGTATTTCCCAGAGAGACTGGGCCAGAAAACTCTTGTGCCATAAGGTCCCTCTTAAACACGAGTGTTCTGGGAAACACATCTGGGGAAAGAGTGATCCAGACACATTGCCCCTTTGACAGATGCGGAGGCTAAGAGCCAGAACGCGGGAACGACTTGGTTAGCGCCAGGAGGAGGACGGAGTCCTGGCCCCAGCCCTCCACTCACTGTTACTCCCAGTTAGCGCCACAATTCCTGCTGCTGTCAGGACTCCAATCACTTGGGGCTCCCGTACTACCTTCCCTCAGACAGAGCCCAGCTCTCACTCAGGTCCAAGATGGAAATCTTCCCACTGTGACTCCCCACATTGAGGGACTAAGAAATGTGCTCCAGACCTACCTCTCATTGAATCTTCCCACCACATCCTGATGGGCCTCAGTCCTGTATCTTGAATGTACGTCCTAAAAAGACAATATCCATTAACAAAGGCACCCAAATAGTGCCGAGGCTCAGCGTCCAAACGTGAGGAAGTTCCATCAAGTAACCCTGGGATCAAAGAGGCATCAGCAATGCTGCTAGAGACAAAAAACCCACTCCTACCTAAACTGCTGTGCCGAACTGGCCAAATGTGATTTACTGGAGCTGGGATCAGACACTAAATGCAATGATTCTCATTACAACAAACGTCCCCTCACCTCATCTCTGACTTTTCCCACTTTATCAAGCATCATAAATGTATTCATTCATTCAATGAAACACACACGTCAACACCAGACAAGCTGAGCACACACTGGTGTTCAGTAAAGCATGACCCTATTCTCATGGAGCTCACAGTCAAATGGTTGGCTAGAGACAAACAAGTTCATAGATACAAATTTTGGCAAATGCTGCGAGTGAGAAACCAGGTGCAGGGACAGCCAGTGGGGGTGGGGAGGGGGGCTACTTATACAGGAGGTGAGGGAAGGCCCTCTGAGGTGATAAGCGGGCAGCCACGAGAGGGAAGAAGAATAAACGAAGCGACATGGGCGCAGACATTCGTTCATTCACAGGTATGTAAAGAGGGCTGACTAGAGGCCAGGCACTCTTCCAGGACTGGGGAACACACTGGGGAGGAAAACGAAGCCCCTGCTTCCGTGAAGTGTAGAGACCAGCACAGGCAGCCAGACGATAAACAAGTGTCTAACTTTAAGTGGTTGTAACGTGCTTTGAAGAAAACTGAAACAGGTTAAGGAGTGCCAGGTAAACCACACGCTGCAGAGTGTGGGGGAGGCTGCACTGGGGAGGCGGTATTCGGGCAGGGACCTGAATGCAGTGAGGAAGTCAGCCGGGTAGATATTCCCGTGGGGAAAGCTAGCGTGCGGGCCCTCAGGTGAGTGTACTGAGGAGAGGGGGCATGTCTGAGGATCTTCGAGGAGGCCAGAGGGGTGGTGGTGAACTGAAGAGAGATGGGGAGGGGACAGGAAGCAGGCACTAAGGTTGGAGAAAGTCCATTTCACCAGATGGACACAGCTCACGAAGCCCTGAGGCCAATGTGAATAGCTCCTGAGCAGTTGGGCCATGGATGTGATGCAAAACCTGTCACTCGGAACACCTACGTGGCCAAACTGCTGCGTCAGAGCCCAGCCCTGCCCCCAGTGAGACACTGCCCCACTTCCGGCTACGTCCTCAGTCTGGGGAGAGAAACACTTCCCCCCACCCCGCCCCACCCGGAGTCAAAGTTCTTGCCAGTCTGGGAGGGGGATGGCAACGTTCCCTCGTCACCCGCTAGGACAAGGGCCAGGGAGGAGGCCTGTGCGCGCTCCCCTTTTACAGTATCGACAAATGTAGGCAGGCACTTCGTGGCTCTCCATGGAATACTATTTCAGAAATGTAACTACACAACAGCTGCATCACGTCTGGAGCTCACTCGTGCAGAATCTGCAAATGCCTGAAAGCAAATGCACAACTCCGAGGTCCCAGCCCGCTTGGGGCCGGTGGGGGGGAGGGGGTTCCTGTAGCGACTTCCTCATCAGTTGCAGTCAAAGAGCTCCCAGTCCCGAGGCTGTACCAGCTGCTCACTGGAACTGCCCGACAGGAATTCTTAGAAGAAAGCAGCCTACAGTAGAAACAGACTGATTCAAAACCCCACAACTAGGTTAAAACATAGACACTCACCATGGTCATCGTGTACAATTGCCTGAGTGAATTCATGGTCCGCAGGAGGATGACCACCAGCCCACCACCTTCCACCGTTTCTACAGTCCTGGCCAGCAAGTTTGGAGTCAAAGCTTCAAAATCCTGGAAGAAGGAGCCCTTAGAACCAGCTGGTTATGCAAAGAACACCTACAGGGAAGCTCAACCAAGGGTCAGGTGATAAGGTATAAGGAGGGTTTCTGAGCACAGACTCAAGACCATATTCGTCACTTGACTCACCAGGACACACACACACCCCTACTTAGGGGACCACGGAAGAGAGCCCAGTTCTGGAGAACAGGTGTACCTGATTCAACATATCAACGTGCTTCTCATAATCTCTGATAAAATCTTACTTGGAAAGAAGTTCTCTAATCTTCATTGATTCACACTTGGATTTCAGAAACGCTCACATTCACTTTCTGCTATGTTTACAGATGGAAACTGTTTAACAAAACTCAGCTGCACCACATGAGGGAGCCACTGCCTAAAGGAGCCATCATCACTGCACCTGGTAACAGTGTGGAGCATAAGCAACTCAGAGAGCAGGTGAGAACAGACAAAATGCTCTTTCCAGCCTCCAAGGTGGGATGCAAGCCAGTAGAGTACAGACGACCCACTGGAATGCAGAAAGAAAAACCCAGCACTTCTACTCAAAAATTCCAACCTCATTTCTTAAATTTATAAGCTATGTTTCACAGTATGTGTAATCATAATATTGCATACATAAAATAAATACATACTAAAATGTGGCAATCTGTGCTTAAATGTGGAGATTTGTGCTTAAATGTCTTCTTTTTATGGGGCTGGGGGAGGGGCATCACAGGTGTCAAAGAATCACAGACTAAAACAAAGACCACCAGAGCTCAAAAGAAGGAAAAATGTGGAACTTTTAATGTGCCAGGCAAAAGAATACATGCCACTGAAGAAATTCACCAGGTAAGTTCTCTGAGGGGGAAAGTGAGGGGGCTTTAAGGACTAGAAGGGTGGGAGTGGGGTGAGGGTGGCGGTGGTGATGCTAGTCAAGCACTCTGGATAGGATGTAGTACACAGGTCCGCCCCCAGTTGGCTAAAATAAATCGAATTGCTCTCTGGTCACCAAAGTCTTCAGGTAGCTCCAGTGAGGGTCTGGGGTCCTAGGGTCAGTGCTTCACCAAGCTTGTTAGACCCAGGTGTGATGAAACATCACTGCCAGTTTTGGCATCTCTAGACAAGTTCTGCTTTAGGTAGAAAATGTTCTTTTTAGGGGGTGGGTAGAGCTCAGTGAGTTCAGTGGTAGAGCGCATGCTCAGCATGCACAAGGTCCTGGGTTCAATCCCTAACTACATTTAAAAAAAAAATGTTCTTTTTATATGGGGTGAGTTACCAAGTTTCCTTTGGAAAGTGGCCAAGTCTTCCACTGATAAAGCTTGAGGGGAGGGGTGTACATGTGAATCTTCTCTCCTTTCTGTACACCCGTTCTCATGGGCACCCAGACAGCCCAAGCACCCCTCAGTGCTCTGAGCCCAGGCACGGGCTGGAGGAAGTCACCCACCTGGAGAACACACATGCCAAAGGTATTGCCCAGGATCTTGTGGGTCTCATTGTAGTAGCAGTAGCGAATGTTTGTGGCAGCTACGAAGAGTTCAAATGGGTCATCTTGCTTTATGTTCAGTGTCCCATTCTTTATTTTTTTCTGCAGCTGTCGCATTCTTTTCTTCCGATGACTGCAATCAACCCCCCATCCCACGAGAGCCAGTTAACTGGAGAGGTTAGAGTTGGGAGCAGGGGACAGGCTCAACAATCACCTACCTAGACCCTCAGTGCTGGAAGGGAATGTGGAAACTGTAGGACTAGTCCCCTCACTTTGAATGTGAAGGAAACTGGAGAGACATTAGAGCAGAGCGATGAAGAAGAGGGGCTTCAGAGGGAGACAGTGGCAAGCCTGCGTGTGACCCCTGCCATTGTGCTGTCACCTTCAGCAGGCACTTCACTTTACACAAAGGATAATGGGAGTCCCTACACCTCACATTTGGCCAGAGCTTGAAACCAAACCTTGGTGGCTTCATTACCTCAGTCTCAAGCCAATGCTTCAGTGACACAGCGCTGCTCCCCAGAGGACCTGGGAAAGGCACTGTGACGGTGGGTTACTGTATCTATGATTCCTAAATGAATTCCTCCACTTCCTTCCCAGATTGTGGGATCAAGTCCTCCAGGGAAGACCTAATCTAAGACAGTACTGATAGAAAATATATCTGGATAGGGAATGGAACCCGGACCTCTCTCAGAAATCCCTGAACTTTTCTTTTGTCTTTAAAAACTCTGAATACCCAACTGTCAGTTAACTCTTTTACAGAAGAGAGAACAAGAAAACTCCAGAATTGAGGATTATAGCTGACCAAAATTTTATCACAGTTCTCTAACTGAATAGCTAGAACCAGGCCTCCCCTGGGGCCTCCCCCTCCTCACACGTCAAAGGAGGCATTTGGGCGAGTTCATTTCCACCATTCCTCCAGCCTTAGCCCGTGACTCGGCATTGGCCTTAACCTAATGCTCTGCCCCATCAAGGTAGGGGTGGGAGAGCTACCAGAGGCACAGAGGAGTTTAAAAGTGAAATAAGGTGAGTTAAGTTTGAAAGGCAAATCTGCCCAGAATACTGTGAACTGTCTAAATCTGCACCCATGTGGCATTTATCAAGTGAACAGCAGTGAGAATTAGAAGCCCCAGAAACTTACAGTTCTGCTGACACGCAACAGGTCTTATTCTCAATCTGTATTAAAAATGCTTACTTGCTCAATTATGAAAGAATGTACCAGTTATGGTTTAAAATTACATACCGGTGATATACAGCTAAATGTAAACAATGCACAAGTGTTGAAATTATGGGTGCTTTTTATTTTATTTTATTTTATTTTCACCTTTGTGATTTGTCTGTATTTTTCATACTACTTGCAATAACGCTTTTATTACTTTTTTTTTAAAGGCAAAACTACTCAAAATCTAGCTTCTTTTAGGAAAAATCAAGTCTCTTTAAGAACAAAGGATACGAACTAATCAAACTTTGTGCCTTTGGCACTTAAGTAAAATGGAAATAATTTTAAAGCCTATTAATAATACATTCAACTCAGGGGAAAAGGGAAATAGCTCAGTGGTAGAGCGCGTGCTTAGCATGCACAAGGTACTGGGTTCAATCTCCAGGACCTCCATTAAAAAAGAAAATACATTCAATTCAACAAATATTAACTGAGCAGCTACTACAAATATGTCAGATCATTTGAAAATATGAAAAAATTAAGATAAACAGGAGATGCTTCCTCAGTAAATGAACTCACTTGGAAATCAAAAAAGACCAGCGTACAAGTGACCATATCTGGAGGAAGGGAGAAGGAGGGTGACAAGCACTGTAAGAGAAGACAAGGGCTGAAGAGGGCAGAGGGGCCATGCGCTGCAACGAGGGGCTTAGGAAAAGCTTCCTGAAGGAGGCAGGCCCTGAAAAGTGGGGAGCATCTCAGTAGGTGAGGACAGAGAGGTGCAAGTGGCACCCTGAGTGGAGGAGGGAGCAGGGGCCAAGGCGAAGAGTTGCCCACAGCAGAGAGCAGCCAGAGCCGGAGGCACGTCTCAGAGTCCACAGTAGAGACAAACACATTTGGGAATAAAGGAGGGAGAAGAGGCCCAAGGACAGAATCCCAGTGCGAGCTGGGTTTAGGGTAGGAGATGAGATCAGGGAGAGAGAAGAGCTCAGGAAGGTGGTCCGAGTGTCAGAACGGAGAGCTGTTCTGAGGTGACCATATCGTGGGTTATCTGTCAAGGAACAGCACGCACACCTCAAACTCCTCCACACACACAACTGTAGGCAGAGCTGCCAGGTTCCTGCTAGGTGACCCACCCCCCCTCCCCTGGTCCAGGGGTGGGTGTCCCTCTACAAGAACTTGGGAGAGACTTCCATGTAGCTGAACCAGAAACATGTAAAACTCAAGTGCTGTTTCTGCCATGGGGAACAGACGGCAGAAGGCTGATCTCAAGTGGGAAAGGACAGAGCAGACAGGAGAGACGAGAAAACGAACAATGACTGGGGCATCAGCACTCCAGCTGAGCCACTCCTGAGGCAGAGCTCAGATCTCACTAGCCTGTATACTGCTGACCCTCGAACGTGAGGGCTAATATGCGTATAGCCTACAGTCAGCCCCTCCGTGACTAGAGCTCCTCTGCATGAAAGGACTCAGCCAACCACGGACCAGGTAGTACTGTAGTATTTACTACTGAGAAACATCCACTTATAAATTGGGCCAACACAGTTCAAACCCAAGTTGTTCAAGGGTCAACTGTACTTCAATGAATTCCATTTGTGCCTAAGCATGTTTGTGTTGGAGGTCTGCTATATACCACAAGAAGTCTTAAGTTCCACAGCTTCAAGTAAGAAAGCCAACTGTCAAAAACAGCAATAGACTAGTAGAGGAAGAGCTCTGAAAAGGAGAAAGAGGGAGAAGAGTTGTTGCATGAGGCATCAGGTCATCAGTGACTTCCAGAAATAACTGAAGGAATGTGCATTGCATGGGCTTAATCAGCTTAGAAAACTAGGAAGAAAAATCGCATGCAGAAAGTAAGGAATTAGGCTGGGGACTTAGAGAACACGAAAAGGATTTGAAACTTACTATCAGGAATGAAAAAAGGACCTCAGCTCTGTTATTTTCTCTATTGGAAGCGTCCTCAGAGATAGCACCTTCACTAACTATCCCTGAAAAACTATGTCAAGGAATCATTTCCCGGCATTTAGCCAACGAGCAGGAATGGGAAGTGGTATGGGACACTCAAAGGACCAAGCTTACCTGCTAAACCCCAGCTCTTTCTTATAACACCACAGCACTGAAGGCCGAGCCTTCACAGTTGCTTTCGACAACATGTGATGGAGTAAGACCACCTGCCAAAGGAAAAAGCCACAGACTCTCAGGGCCAAAAGAGACCTTTAGGACTGCCAGGCCCAAGACTTCATTTGACAGATGTAGAAAATAAACTGAGGGCCAGGACAAGGGCCCAGGTCCACTGGCAAGCAGTGCCCAGGCTGGGACTAGAAGCCAGGTCACGTACACTTACCCCTATGTTCAGTCCACCACCCCAGATGTTGAAAGCTGTTAACCTAATAATGTCTGCTAATAATTCTAAATATACAGTACTTACCACTTCCAAGAAACTAAGGAATGTTCCCACTATGCATTTCATTTAAAGAAAACCAATCGAAGGGACCTTAATGTCATTACTGTAACACCCCAGTGGGTCTGCAACATGCTGACTGTGGGACAGGACACAAAGTAAGCATTTACCAGGAAGCATTCACCAGGTCTTACCTGATCCTTTCCTCGATCTCCGACCACAACAAAGAGAGACCTTTGCCGCTCAGCTACCCCATTCTCAATGAGAATCCGGATTCGGTTATCCACTTTCTTCCGATGCATGGTGAAAAACTATCACTAAAACAGAAAGAAGGAAACACGACTGGACATGACTATCCATGGTCTGGCTGAGGAACATTAGGTGGCTGCTTCCTGTGGGGCCAGGGGCTATGCCAGGCACACTTACAAGTAGCATCTTATTTAACTCTCAAACAGCTCCCTAGAGGAGACATCAGCCTCATTTTTAAAATTAGGAAACTTAGGCTTGGGAGGTGAAGAAAATGTTCCCTCGGAATGAGAAGTCAACAGGGAAGCTGCAATTCACACCTCTGTCGAGTTTTTTTTAAAAAAATCTGAAACAATGTTCAAAAAAATAGAATGATTAAAATATATGATATACCTAAGGGAAAATAAGGCAGTTTTCAAAAAAAATTGTTCAAACTCATTTTTAAAACTTATCTAAGGCTATGGATATAGACACTTACAGGATAACATGGCAAGATATGGATGTATGTAACACGCAAAGAAAAACAAAAAGACTGGAAGAACACACCAAAATGTATTTATGGCTGGTGAGATTGCATGTGATTCTTATTTTGTTCTTTTGTTTTTTGGAATTTGGGTTTTTTTAATTCACGTATATTACTAACAATGTCAAAGAAAAGAAATCAACAAATATTACTATGATGGAATGTGTCCAATTGTTTCCTCAAAGGAGAGGAAACTATACTGAAGCCTGTACATATAGATTTCAAAAGTTATTGTGATTACATATGATAAAACATTGTATCATTATCATAATATACCAAAGAAACACCAGAAATATTGTTTCTACAGTGTAAAAATGACATGCTACTTAGAAACTCCAGTGTTTGTTATATTCTACACATAAAGCTCATTAACTGAAACTTGACCTGCCTTAATTGTCCTTCTAGCCTCTTAATCCAAAATGGATTTGAAGTTTTATCTTACTGTAAAACACTACGTCACAATTGATGTTTCCCATTCTATAAAGAAAGAGCCAAGTATAAATACTCAAGTACCCCAAGGAAGAAAAGTGACGGAGACAAGATTCACATTCAGGTCCCCCTGTTTACAAAGCCTGAACTCTTTTCAGTTTACCAACCTCCCCAGTTTGTCAGCTGTTGCCGGCCACACAAAGATCCCACATCAATCAATCAATCAACAACTAATTATTGCTTTCTGCTCTAGTTATTGTGGGAGCCCCAGAAGTAGTACCAGATAAAGCCTTGACTTCAAGGAGCTTTCAATTTCCTTGGAGAAAATACTTAAGAGAAAGAAATGAGGGATAATCTGTCTAAAGACAGATAAAACTACATGTAAAAATAATAGCTACAGCCAGTGGTCTGATTAAAGTCTGAGGTTACTGTGGGCTAGAGTTGCCATGGAAGGCTTAACGGATGAGGAAGGCCTTGAAGGAAAAGAAAGATTACTTTTCATTCATTCATCTATTAGTCTGACAAATAAACATAGCACCTATATATACCACGCATCATTCTAGGAGCACTGGCAAACAAAACAAATCCGGAATGTGCCTGCTGAATAAAGAGTATAAACGAATAAGCATAGCGAAGTGGCTAAGAGTGTAGGAGGATCTGGAATCAGACTGCCTCAGTTCAATGCCCAGTGCTTCAACCAGGAACTGTGGGCAAGCTCCGGGAAAGCTAAAGTGTTGTCCCCATCCACTCACCCCGACCACCCACCCCGATCCGAGCTACAGTCCCTAGAGGGTGGAGATAGAGCGACGCAACCCGCAAGAGTGCTCGAGAAGCACTCCCGACTGGCCGCCTACTAGGGAAGAGGGTCCTGTCATCTAGGAGCGCCGGTGTAAGGCGGCAGTCCGCGTGGGCCGGGCATCGGCACGGATGCAGAGCCTCCGTCCTGGAGCCAGTCTCCTCCGAGTCCAAGAAAGACACCGACAACGACCTCAGCACCCATCCCCAGCCACCCTGTGATGGGTACCTGCGCCCCGAGCCCGGCGGACTCCAGCCAGCAGGGAAGTGGAAGCACGTGGGGATACCGAACTTCTGCGGGAGAGGCGGGGGCAGCGGACTGCCCCTAGCGGATGCCTAACCGCCGGTTCTCAGAGTTCGCCTCGTTCCGCGACGCACGTCCCGCTCAGGCGTTGGTAGGCGGTGCGTGCGCCAGCACACTAACGGCGCGGCGACAGCGAGAGAGAGGGGGCCTTTTTCACCCCTGTCTCTGAGTGATGACGTCAGAGGCCCGGGAGGCGGAGACACAGCCTCTGCGGCTGTGTTTAGTCTCTACACGCGGTAGCTGTCGTGCTGGGTGTAATTTGCCTCTTCATACCAGAACTAAGATACCCTGGCTACAGAGGGCAGAATAAGCATGCAGATGGCCGCACCCGCAGGGCCTGTCACTGCGCTAGGGTAGCCTGGGTACCCAGATAGATCGGGGCCCCTCACGGTAAGTGGTCCAGGGTTTTCAGTGTTAGCCTGGTTACGCGAGACGACTGTCTAGGGGGTCTGTACGTAATTCTGCCCAGCCTCTTAAAAGTAACTTTCCATTTTAATGTGCCAAGATGAGGAAACTTGATCAGCAGACCTATCGCATTAATTCCACTTGACTCTCTTCATCCTATTGATCTTGTAGACCCGCCTGAGCAGTGGCCAGATAGGTTTTCTTTCCACCATTGCGGCCGCTGTACCTTGCAGGCTCCCTTTAAGCCTCTGTCTGGCTGCCAAATACTGGAGCTCTTCTGAAAACCAGTTCTGGTGGTCAGCTCTCGTTCAATTACTTTCCCTCCCCGCCACGGTCCCAGACGAACGGGGTCAAGCAGTTGACTTCAAGGGCCACCTATATAGTTTTAGTTCTGGGGGGCCAGATCGCTGAACTTAAACAAATCCAACTGCTTCCTTGACATTTCTCAGAAGCCTCCGATCAGAATTTTGAGGCCACTCATTTCCCTTTCTTCCTGAAACTCCTTCCTCAAATCAAAGTGTAATTCTGTACTTCCAAATCTAATGTAATTAGCAGTACCACCCATTTAGTCCAGCACCCATCATCAAGTATTTTACAATTTCCTCAATAAAATGTCAATGTCAGCTACAAGAGATAAAATGACCAAAGTGTTACTGTCCCTCATGAAACTTACTCTTGGATAAGTTTAGTGTTAAGAAAAAAAGTAACCAGTGAGTAAAATCAAGGGCACTGCTTTATAAGTGGACATGGAAGGACTCAAGTGGTGACACTGGACTGCAAAGACATGAATTTATAAAGAATGAGCCTTAAGAACATTTTCAATGAAGCGCTTTCCAGTGCGGAAATGTAACACATGAAGTGGTGGGGAAAGTCTCAGCAAAGAAGCCACTGTGGCCAGAGTACAGTGAACAAAGTACAGGAAAAAAACGGTAGGTGACTAGGCCAAATAAAGGGTATGTGGGCCACAGATTTAAAATTAATTCCTAGGTGTGATGGGAAACCACCAGAGTTTGAGTAACAGGGAAGTGACAAAATCTGATTTGCAGTCTTAATAGACTCAATCTGGCCACTGTGCAAAAAATTACGCTACAGGAAAGCAAGAGTAGAAGCAATGAGAACCAACTACTGTAGTTACCTGTTACGATAGTGGAGGTGGTCACAAGAGCTAGCTGACTCAAGGTAGAACCATTTTCAAGGCAGAACCATTTTCAAGGTAGAACCATGTGGATTTGCTTAAGGACTACAGAGGGTATGAAAGGTAATCGGATGATATCCAAGGTATTTGCCCTGAGCAACTGGATGTAGGTTCATCAAGAGATACTGAATACTCAACATTCAACTCAAGATAACTAAGTATTAAGTTTGCTCTAGGGAATTTGGAATCTAGAAATATCTACGAGTGACTAAAATGGGGATTGCAGTCAAGTCTTGGGAATGGATAAGATCAGCTAGGGAAGAATGTTAGCTAGAGATGGAGTCTGCAACCGAGGCCTGGAGAACTCAGTAAAGGATACTGAGCCAGTTAGGAAATATGTAGTACCCATTCAGTTCACACTGCAATCATTTCTTACATGGGCCACTCCAATAGCCATCTCTTGCCCCTTATATTTTGTTCTCAACACTGCACTGAGAATTCTTAAATAGCAATTTTATTAGGTGACCCACCATCCTTACCCCCACCAACTCCACCCCCTATATACAGAGCTTAAAAATCTTCAGGAGTTTCCAACTGTTAAGAAACAAAACTTAACATGGAATACAACTATAAAGCCATCCACAGTAGCCCTTACCTGTTGCTTCAGCTTCTCTCTAGCTCTATTAAGTCTGTACTCTTTTTACTTGAGCCAGATAGCCTTTCTAAGTCACTGAAGATTGGACTTGGACCCAGTTCTCTCCCCTCCTTTACCTAGTTTTACTACTCCTCATCCTTCAAGTCTTAGTTTAATCCCTTTCAAAAAAAGTCTTTCCTCATCATTTTGACCAGGTCATATCCTATCAGTCATGGCCTTAATATCTATCATCAACCATGTTGCTCCATCATTGCATTTACTGTACTTTACTGTCATCATGTCAGTATCTTTGACTAGACTGTTCGATAAAAGCTGGAACCACAGTAATTTTGTCACTACTGAATATTTAGTGTTTGGAATGATGGCCTTTCAGAAAGTACCCAAACTTAATACAGCGGCTCCCTAAAATAAATACAGTACTTAAGAAAACCAAAAAACAACACTAAAAATTGTCTTTACTAAATTAGGTGGTCTTTCACAACTTACACGCAAAGGGCCAGTCCTCTGCATGGGACTGGATTAGGCTTCAGAGCAGCTGTTAGAGTAAGGTATTAAAATCCTAACTGAGAAGAATGTAAGTGGTCTCACAAGTAAGTTAGGCAAGGCTACCAGGGATTTAAGCTTTTTTCCTCTTCTCTCACAAGCACCACTTCTTCACTTAGAGCTTTGCTGGATGGTATATACAACTAAAGCAAACTTCACTCAAGGACAGTAAGATATAAGGTTTTAATATGATTTAATCTAATGTAATTTAAAACATTCACTAGTCTCTTCCAGTTTTTTTTTTTTTATAGAATTCAAAATGGGAAAGGGTATAGATAGATGAGCCTTAACAAATTACTTTCATATTCCTGAGGAGTTTCCCTCCCCATTAACTCTTTAGAAGGGATAAACTCAAGGGCAATACTGATTCTTTTATATATAACTATATAGTCAATAAAACTTCCTAGAGTGCTTAATATGAACTCAAGTGGGATGGGGATTCAGGAGCTGAAAGATGAAAGGGTTTAACTGTGCTTACCTGTATCCCATTCCCCCAATAAAGACATATTACTGAAAATACAACAGTACAAATTCCCCAAGACACTTAGGAGGATGACTACTCAACCACCTTCTACGTTTTAAGAATTGGTTGTCCACAGAACACCTCAGTTAATGAGCCTTCTGAGAATAAACATTTTCAAGTCTCCAAGTGAAGTCTCCCACATAACAGAGTTGTATATATATAGGAGCAGAAGAACTGTAGAAGCTAACTGATTAAAAATATTTAACGGATTTTGTTTTAATATCAAGATACAATGATCGGAAAAACTTCCATATTCTTTAGGGATATTAGGATCTGAAAATAAAATTGCCCTAACCAAGGTAATCAATGACACTCTACCTTAAAGCTTTAAAATAGAAGTCTCATTATCCACATGAGATGACTGATACTGTGCATTTACGAAAGGACTTCACATATGGAGTCTTGCTATACCAAGAAGCTACAGTGCCACATTGTGACAATGATTTCCTTTCAACTCTGCTAGAATATGCATTTGACCAAACAGAAGGCCTTCTGCAGGTAGGACAAGTATTCACATAGTATACAGAACACTTAGTACCAAGACTTAGATCTTAATGGGACTTTTTAAAAAGTTCTCTGCCCCATTATGAGGCACTCCTTTAAAAAATATAGTCTGAATTGAGGCATAAAAGCTTTAGATTTAGACTGCAATGGTAGAATGCCAAAAAGGTATAATATTTCAGAAAGAACAAACGATTCTTTTAAAAACATACATAGAAATAATCAAAACTAACACCTTTACACATTCACAACATCTGCACTAATGCATAGAAGTCTGAAACCTAGAAAGCATTTCTCCTGCATACCATCTCTGAACTGGTTCATAGAGATCACTGTATAAAGAACTTACTTCAATTTTAATTTTAAATGTCATGAAATTATTTTCTACACAAATACCAAATTTAGTTTTATAGCAAATTTAGTTTTATATATAGGATTGTAAGCATATATCATCTAGGGATTACCCAGTAAACCATGAATATTTTGTCTATCCCCCTAAAATATAGCAAACATATGGTTGTGGTACATCCCAGGCAGATGTCATTTAAAGCACACAAGGGGAGGTGCTAGCAGAAGAAATACTTATTTGCAAAAGTAAACAGATAACCCTTCCAATATGATGTACCACAACCACACATGAGAAAAGTCAAGAACTTATTTTATTTTAAAATAAACATTGACGAACCCCCCCCTTCCCCACCACCCTACAAAACTTTTGAATGTGGAATGTTCAATAGCCTATTCATTTTAGGTTACAAAGCCAGCAAAAACTCCAGTTGTCTAATGATGAATGTTTGAGAATAGTTTTATAGGTTTGTTTGTTTCTTTAAGTAGCTGAGCACCTACTGGAAAAATTCCTTAGCTAAAGGCTGGAAAGAAAATTCAATTTCTGCACAGAAAATACCATTATCTTAGTAGCCTTTGCTTAATAGATGGGATTAATTCTCCATGAAGTCAAAGTGGGATACAAGCAGCATTGAGTTCATAGGCACACAGAACTAGTGCTCCAACTGCTAGCACAAATTTCAACTTAGTACATAAATTACTAACCTGTCCATCTCCATCAAACTTGGGACTGTCCCTGTACATCTAAGGGAAGGAATCACCACTTTGAATATAAATACCTCCATGAGAAAAGGGTAATTCAGTTAAGGTTAGACAAAAGTGCAGGTACTACAGAAATAGATGTTGGAGATAACCATAAAAATTTTTAACACTAACTGCCATGGAGTGAACCACATAAGCTGCTAGCTGTTGAACACCAGTGTTTCAAGATACGACTTTTATAAACACGTTTTATTTGTTTGCTTATACCATCAGAACTGAAACTACTGACTGTCATTTCCCTAAAATAGGGAAATCAATCTAAAACACATACTGGTGCTTTTCAAAAGATAGCAATTTAAAAAGGTGGTAGCAGCAGGCATTTGGTATCTTTTTCTTTTAAAAACTTTCAGGCTGCAGGAAAAACATGTGACCAAGAGTGTTACGATTATCCATTAGAGATTTTCATCAGTACCTGTACCAATTTAGGTGATAATACAGCAAGATCCAAGGATTAGTGACAGACAATGTACATCATAAGGAATGATATATAGTACCAATCCTTACAAAAGTCATTGTCAGAGAAACTTTTAAGTGTTCAAAAAGGTATCTAAATAATTTCACATTAAGTACAGTAGCGGCCATCCAGAGTACATCCATTATTTGTTGCATATTTTTCGAAAAGTGCCAATCAAAGCCTAATTTTGCGTTTTGGCTTTGTCTTATACAGTATCAGCTGTTAAAAAGCAATTTACATGTGTTTTTAACCACAGTCATCTGACCAGAGGATGAATAGTGCTGTGTTAAAGCCTAAGGCTTGTGGCCAGCCTCATATGTGTGATTAAGGACCCATGCATAATTTAGTATGCATCTAAACATTCAGTGCTCCAATTTAACTGGAAAGCTGTGAAAAGCAGTTGTTCTGCCAAACCACACTCCACTCCTTCCATCTTCCTTTCAAGGGAAATATTTTAGTTTTTCAATTACCATTGAATAAGTCTAGGGCTGATTTGTAGATTTTATCCAATGTCAAATGTCAATCTTGCTTTTTCCAAGCCACTTCAAATAACTATGGAGATATTACCCTGTAAAGTATACTGTTTTACTCCTAAGCAAGGGTGAGGAATTTGAGTATCATGTGCAAGGCTCAAGATGACGCTTAGGACAGAACATGCAGAGTAAAAATAGTTTCCTTCCATATCCAGGTAATATAAAGCTGACAACTGTAGTCCTGTCTTTATGGGATGAAAACAGTCCCTTTACAATAAGTTTCCTGAAAGGGAGAACAAATAGATAATAACTCTTCTGGTAACATATTATGGTACACTGGCCAGTGTGTTTTTGGCGATTAAACATAATCCTGTGAATCAGATTAATTCACTTGCTGAGTGTTCATTTGCGGCATCCCTCTGTTGGGTCTTGGGGGCCCTCCACGACCTAGAAGACAAAAATGGCATTTGGTTTTTCTTTCAAATATTATTTGTTTTGCCTTCAAGCAGATTTGCCCCTGAAGAAGCATGTGGGCAGCCTGTCACCACATTAATAGGTTTAAGAGGTCAATTCTTCAGTGTTCAAGTTTCACCTGTTCTGGAAGTTGTCATGCGCAAATTTGCTCATGTTCTCTAGCTAAAAGAAGAGTAGAGCTAATGGAGTATTCCACCAGTACTCATTCATTCATTCATTCAACAAGTATTTATTGAGTGCCTACTATGTGCCAGGCACTGTCATCAGGCGTTGAAAATAGATACAGCAGTGAAGACAGACAAGGTACCTGCTCTCATGGAGCTTACATTCTAGTGTACACTCTAGCTTACATTTCAGTAGTAAGTAACATCATACTATCAAAATTAATAAAAGCACCAGAATGAAAAACAGACCTTATTACCTAAACTGTTAAAAAGAAACTACATAACATTCAAAATCGTATAATGACTTGTAACAAATAAAGTAACTTTTTACATGCTGTTAAAACAGATTTTTAGCTACCAGTCAACTTAACTTTCATAGAATACGCTACAAGGTAAGAAAGAACATAACCCACATTCACATGCAAATATCCTTTGATACTTCAAGTCAGTATAATTCCCAAGTGATCCATTGATTAAAAAAAAAAATGCACCTTTTTGCTGGCCAGTTTGTACTAGCATCAAAATCAAAGTACTTTGTAATTCCTCCTTGATACACATTTTGTACACGTTATGGCCAATATCTAGAGGAAACCTATTCAACTTAACTTCTCTCAAATCAGAGAACCATTTAGAACTTCAGATCTTATGAAATGCTACCTCTGTTAGATAGACTGACTTATGTCCCAGGAAGGAAGTAGTTTTCCTATGTAATGGACAAAACCAAAAATTCTTAAAACTTGTCATTTTTGAGTTTAGTTCTGTAAGTTAGGAATTTGGAGGTTTTGTTAAAAGTCACAAATAATTTGACATTTGTATCACTAATAGTGGTCCAAAAGGCATCGAAATTTCAATTAGTTCTATCACTTCTAAATGGTTCTCTAAATGTTACTATGGCTTATCCGGCCATTGAAGGGTTTTTGGCCCTAAAATATAATATGCATGTTTCAAAAATGAAAGAGGAATAATAAATTTATATAAATGTTCAATCTCATTCCAAAAATGTCTTACAAAAATGTTTCGGTAAGTACTTCCTAAAAACATTTAGCAGGTTTTAGGACCTGAAAAATAATCTGCAGTTGGAAAAACACTTTTTCTGAGGAGGAGAAATGTTCTAGTTTTTAAGACAGTTTATAACAGGGAAAGTCATTCAAAAAATTAAATTTGGGTTCAAGATAAGTTTTAGGAACAGAGCATTTCATTTAATCCCTAGCAACAAATCTGGAAATGATAAATGTATTCCTAACATGTAACCTATATGCAGACTATGAACAGCTCTTCCAAGGCCAGAACAGAAGCTCCACTTAGGAGCTAGGATCACCACCACAAAATATTACCTCGTGGGGCTCCCCGTGGTCCACTCTGCCCAGAGCCTCGCTTGAAATTCTGCTGATATCCATCCTAAAAGACAAGCTAGTTAGTACTGAAAAAAAGAAAAGGTAATTTTTTTTAATGCTTACCTATCTCTATTCTTACAGCTTAATACTTATAGAATACAGAAATCTTTCTTATTCTGTTATACATTTAAATATAGCATTGCTACAAGTTATTCTGTAATTATTATCAAGAACAATCAATGAGATTTATTTCTCTGCTCTTGAAAATCATTGTTTTTACCCGACTCTATTAATGAATACATATATTGAGTGCTAAGAAAAGGAAAAGTCATCATTTTCCACAAAGAAGTATCTTGGGCAAAAGTACAAAATTAGCCCCAAGTTACTCAAGTCCATCAAGCAACTACATTAGCCCCTTTCATTGGGGTATTAGGTCAGGTTTATATTTTAAAACAATTTTACCTACCCGCTGATAGCCAGAGTAGTCCCGGGGAGCACTGAACTGAGACTGTGTATAACCACTGTTTGGAGTGTTAGAGAATGAAGGGCGGTAACCATCATATCCTCCTAAAATTTAGGACAAGAAAATAAACAATTTTATCTTCAGAAGGAATTTTTACTTCTTACCACTGCTTACCACTGACCAATGGAAGAACTGAAAAACTGTAAGCCATGCTAGTTATTCAAACTAATTTCTGATTTCCTATCCTGATCCAATCTGCTCATACATTTCTATGAGTACTAACTGCCTTAGAATATCAAATTTTCACCCATCCATACACACACACACACAAAATCCAAAAAATAAATCTCTATAAGGTCTGATAATTAATAGAAAGCAATATGCCCTCCAGGACAGTGGCAGACATGAACCTAATAAAAATACTCAGTCCCAATTTTACCCTTTCAAATGACTATTATCAATACATACTACATTGTTTACATTGTTAAGAAGCTAATGCAGAGAGATACATATTTTTCCTAAAAACCATAGAACATATTTCTATATATTTTGCAAATCAGAAAAGAACATGAACTTGCTTTGGGGGGTTTTGTTTTGTCTTACCTCTGAATCCATTAGCAGGTCCCCTATATCCATTCATCAAGCCTCGAGCACCACGGGAGCCTCCACGAGACACACCACGACTGTTGTAATAGGGCTGACTGCTACGTGGAAATCCAGTGTTCTGCTGGGGAGGCTGCTGATGGTTACCAGTCACTTGATGGGGCTGGTCCTGGGAACCATGGTAAGTGCCAACCACTACAATGGAAAAAAAAAAATACATACATATATGCACACACACACATCTCATTATAATTTGTCTATTTTTCCACATGCTTTCTGGCTTAAGAAACGTCTTATACAGTCTCCTGTCTTTAAATTTTCATATTAATAATAGAGAAGACTACACATTAACAAAGTCCCTATCTTTCGCCTACCCTTGTTTTAAGCTCAGGGGAATAAAATTCTCCAACAATAATTCCAAACTTTTGAAAGCACATATTGTGTGAGAGCACACAATTCTATCCTTCCAAATAACTTGAAAGGCTGTATTATTAAACATCTTCTGACAGCACCTGCCTATTATATTAGCACAAGAGAACCACAATAATCAAAAGATCTTATATACTGAAACACCATTTTGTACCATTTTATTATTTCTTTTCATTATAAATATAGCTCCCTTTCTTTTAAAATCTCCCTTAATACTTATTAAAACATATAAAGCCATAGTCTTCCATAACTAAGCAGCTATATGGTAGAATATTCAATTACAAAGATAACTCAGCAGTGGCCTTCAACATATAACTCCCCTTTTCCTAATGTTTGATTCCATTTCAAGTACTTTTTAAAGCACAGCCAATTTAGAAGAGAGGTAAAGGTACTCACACTAGCACTCAACCCCCTGAAGTGAAGGGAAGGTTCTAGAAGGCCCACACTATCTTGCACCCCTCCTCCTTCCACAATGGAGAGAAGTCTAAAATCTAGAAGCATTCAAAAATGAAATACCAAGGTACATTCCTGGTATTACCTGAATGTTCTTATTTCACAGGGGAGAAAAAAACAGTGCAAACAGTATCTTTGGGAGGTGAGGAAGGTATAGACTGAAGGAAGGCCCCCACCCTAGGAACAAAAACAGTCAGCAGCCTCTAGTCAGCCCAAATATCCCATGCTTGGGCAAAGAGAAAAGGTGGTGTGACTCTTGAAAATCTTTACCTGACTTATTTCATATACTCAAGAAACCCAGGTTTATTAGTTCTTAGAATGCTTATTTTGCAACAAAAAAGCTAGAGAATACCTAGGAAAAGAAGGGGTCACGGCTCCTTTTTGAACTACGTTATAGACCAAATACACTATTCACAGTGTGGTCTTTCTACATAAATTACCTTGTACTACATTCCCAAAACTGTAAATTATAAGCAAATATCACAAGTACCAATAACATTTTCTATCTAAAAAGATTCATTCTTATGCAATTAGAAAGTAATCAAAAGAACTGAATTTTTGACTCACTTTTTATCAATAAGAATTTTATTAATCTTGGTCAAATCTCACTGCAAGAAACTCAAAGCAGAACAATTAAAGTGTGATCTTTATTTCAAAATACCAGAATCCCTATTTAAATGTTTATAAAACAAACACTAGTCCATTAAAAATGGCCAAAGATCCTTGCCAGATCCTATCTCTGTGTTACTCCTGACTAGATGCTAATTCAAATTAAAACAAAACTTCTGGGGGGATGGGATACACTGACTTGTTCAACAAGTATCCAAATGTCCTCAACATGCCAGCCATGGTTCTAGACACAAGGGATGTATCAGTTGCCAATACATAATCCTTGTCCATAAGGAAGTTTTAATAATGGGAAATAAGTGAATAAAATATACATTAAAAGTAAAAATATCTACATTGTGTCAGGTAATAAGTGAAAAGGAAAACACCAAAGTAGGGTAAATAAGTGACCAATGTGAACACATTATTTGGACAAGACAATGAAGGAAAGGTCTCTATGAGGTGATATCTGAGTGCAGACCTAAAAGTCAAGAAGCAAGCCGGCCAACATCAGAAGAAAGTATAAAGGCCCTGAGAAGGGAGAGAACTTGCATTTGTGGCTCGTGTGGGCACATCAGGAAGAAAACAGGATATACAACAGGGATCAAGGCAGGGGCCAGATCACTTAGGATCTTGTAAACCAAGGTAAAGACTTTGGATTTCTTTTCTAAATGTAATTGGAAGTCACTGGGAGATTCTGAACAGGAGAGAGACACCTGATTTACATTTTAAAATAATCACTTTGGCTACTGTGTGGAGAATAGACTGTGCTAAAACAAGAGTCAAGGGAGGTAACGGCAATACTCCAGATACGTGATGATGGCTGCCTAGATTAGAGTGGTGTGGTTTAAGCAAAGCATATGGGCTGACTTTACTTTTTACTGGAAGTGTCTATAAATGTTATGAAGATAATTTTCATAAATAATGTATATTTTGAAATGGTAACAAAATGTTATCTAGCTTGAGTGCTTCATAGTCAATTAAAGTCGGGTAGACTCCAAGAACAAGACAGCCTGAAATCAACTGACATAAAGAACAAAACTAATTAAATCAAATGATATATAATAATTTTAAATTTCATTACACCAGCTGAAAAAAAAAAAGTAAAATAGCAAGCATGTCAGCTTAATGTCTAAAGCCCCAAAAATATCAGCTCCACAACCAACTTAACAAGTCCAGGCACACTTTGTTTTACTGTGCTTCTCTTTACTGCACTTCAGTCACCACATATTTTACAAACTAAAGGTCTGTGGCAACCTTGTGTAGAGCAAGTCTACTGGTGCCATTTTATCCCCAACAGCATTGCTCCCTTCATGTCTGTGTCACATTTCAGTAATTCTCACAATATATCCAACTGTTTCTTACTGTATCTGTTATGGTGATCTGTGATCAACAATCTTTTATGTTACTACTACAACTCACTGAAGGCTTAGAGGATGGTTAACATTTTTTGGCAATTATTTTTTAATTAAGGCATGTACATTGCTTTTTTAAAACATAATGCTATTGTGCACCTAACAGACCACAATTTCGTGTAAACGGAATTTTTATATGTACTAGGAAACCAAAAAATTGGTGTGACTTGCTTTATTGAGATATTCATTTGGTCTGGAACCAAACCCGCAGTATCTCCAAGATGTGCCAAAACATGGCAATGAATAATTGAAGGAGCCTGAGAGCAAGAAGCCCAGTTTTACCATTCAGAAGCTGAGCACAGATAGCATACTGACAAATTTCTATCAGATTATGGTTGTTTAAACCTCCCTACTGATTAGTGATGCTAACTACTACTAGAATATGTAAGAAAAATCAGTGTTGACCCAGGTCAATCAAGAAATTGGACAATTAGGAAATTTCATAGTTATTTTCATCAGTCTGGTAAAATTAAACTATTAACTATGATTCTTAACAGGGTTTGCTAGTTTGTTGTGGGATTTCAATTAAAACTCCTAAGAATGAAATAACCAAAGGCCTAAAAAAGTATTTCATGTCTTAAAAATTTAGTAATCTAAAATATCTCTATCTACATTACCATTGTAATAGGTATTGGAACTGGCCAAATTACAGCCTTACTTGCCAACAAGAACTTTGTTTCAACCTAGTCCACCCAAATGCAGCCACACCAACTCCTTTATTACTTCTTAACTTTGTGTAACTAATTTGCTGCCAGGTATCATGCCAGCAGGCTTCAATTAGTTAGCAATTAAAAGCAAAGTTGATCATAACTTGAACAAGTTTAATTCCACTAAAACTACATAATGAAATAGGGTATTAAGAAAACTCACTAACCAAAGAAAAATGGGTGTAAGTCCTCCAAAAACTGCACATAATTCACATACAGCAAACACGGACTTGCTTACTCAGGACCAGCATGAAAAATTCATACAGTCTAATACCAAAACAAAAACTCTTGGACACAGCCGCTCTCAAACTCCTCTAACGCTGTCAGTAACTGCACTGGAAAGCAAGTGGCCAAGGAAGTCACACTGGTTTTCCTACCTGTTTGAAGCTGTTCTTGCTGAAGCTCTGTTTGTTCCACTTGGTGAGGCTGACTGGAAAAACTCTGGTTGTAACTGGCCTGGTACTGGTTTTGCTGTTTTAAAGTTTCTGGTTCATTAACAGGAGGAACTGGGGCATTCATATTGAACACCTGTAAGTAAATAAAATAAATGATTAGTTCCTGCCTTTATGCTAATCATTTTCCTACTTTTAACATGGCAGATCTCAATGATGGTTTTACCTGAAACATAAATAAAGAGCATTAAAGAAGTCTCAGACATCACATACACACACACAAATCCCACAATTAATGCACTTCAGTGTAGGTACATACATGAAAACCATACAGCACTTAAAGCAAAGTATAAATGGGGATTAAAAATCTAAAATGACATAATCAGAAGCCTCAGAAATGCTATTATAAATGAGAATTCCTTTCAAAAGATGCAAACCTGATATATCACAGAAATTAAATTTATGAACTTTAAATTGAGTATTTAAATTAGTTTATTTTTATTGATATTTTAATCAAAAGTTAAGTATTTTAAGTATTTAACTCTTCTGAATGCTCCTGAGCACTGTTTCAGCTGTATCCCATCAATCACAGTATTTTCACTATCATCATTTTCTAGAAATTCTGCGATTTAGAGATGCTTACTGAAGAACCAAGGTAACGTATCATAATAATGTCTATTCACTCACTTTGAGATACCCTTCAGTAAAATAAAAGATTACGCAAATAGAGCAAAATATAAATAATTGTTAAATCTAGGTAATGATCTATATATAGAGATGTTATATTAGTCTACTTTTTAACATGTTTAAAATTGTGTTAATAAAATCAAAAGGGTAAAACTACAGAACAGGATGTGGGCACATAACTCCAGAGATGCAAATTTATCTCTGGAACAGAAAAAATGAGTTTATGTTCAATTAAATATACCTTACAGTAAGGGTAGGTGCAGACTCAAGCACAAAGTTAAAGACTTTTTGCTGAGACTTTAGCATGAAGACAGTATACACCAGGCACTTAAATGTCAGTTAAACTAATTTGCTTACCGTCTGCATGGATTGGAATGGAGCGGCATTTACGTTGATTCCACTGCTATGTAATGGTTTGCTTGTCCCAGCCTGGAACACCTGAGGCTGAGAAGCAGCAGGAAGGGATGATGCTGCTGTAGTCTGGTCTGTATTTAAAGAGATTGTTGCCTAAACACAAAGTGAACAGATGCACTTTAGTGGTAAACTAAGCCAAGTCTACTACCCATACAGATGTTAACCAAACTATTTTATGAAATAAAAACACTATATAGCGCATTAGGTCCAAAAAGAAGAGACACTATATTAACAGTTATTTACCTTCATCCAATTCATGTACAAGTGCCTCATCGAGTTTGTATAACCTGGTAACAGAACTTGCCTGAATCTGATCAATTGATTCCTTTTGTGGTCGTTGCTCTGTAGCATGAGAAGGCTGGTACAAGGGTTGAGATCCCGTATATCCCTCACTTGTAGATGAAACCAAAGGAACCTACAAAGAAGTAAATCAAAGCTTCATTCTGTTAAAAACCAACTCTAATACATAAAGAGCTAAGAAAGATATACCTGTAAAAGAGACTATAGAACCTAACAACTGCAAAAATACATATACTATTAAAGCTCAAAGTTAAATAAACCCTAGTCCAGTTATTAAGTTCCCCACAAATGCTTCTAAGATGGTAACAACTACACTAAATTTTAGGATTATGACATCTAAAATGTCTTCTCAAATTCTCAGTTCAAAATTAAAAATCTCCTTCCTTCACTATAATTACAGAACACAGGGTTAACAAAAAAAATTTTAGTTCATCAAAAGAAAACTAAATGTTAACATGGAAATAAAGGCTGATGGCTACCCATGCCAGATTTGGACACTGATCAAATTCATACCTGGCTTTCATAAACTAAGAGACCCAAGAACTGACTAAAAACAAACCTGCAAAAACATTATCACTCTTACCTGTGTAGCTTCTGGTTGTACAGAAACTTGACTAGGTTGAGCAAGTCTAGATTCAGAATGAACTGCAAAATTGACCCAAAAAAATACTGTTATACAAAATCAAATCTCTTCAGAGATGTTTTACTTGTTTGGTAAAGTCAAATTTCTATAGCCAAATCCTAAATAAACTTTTTAGCAATCATGAAACTAAATGGGGAAGTGTAAGTAGGATTTTAGCTTTCAAGTGGGTATTTTCAATTAATTGATAGTCAACTGTCACAAGGGCTTTCACTTTGTTTTGCAAAGGTTAACATCAGATGTTAGTGAGATAGTACTGACAATAAGATACAGAAAAAAATGATAATCAATGCCAGTGCTTTCCATGAAAAAGCCTTTTAAAACTAACTATAAAGTAGCATTACTCTTAAGACTTTATTAGATAGATAATATTCAGTAACATTTTAACATTATCAACTTTCAGTATAATTTCAAATGTTTCCACAGGATAAAATATATATACATATATATCTTTAAAAAACCTATATTCAACTCAATGGGCATATTATTGCCAACCTACCATCCTTCCACTCCCCTCCCAAACCATGTTTAAATAGTCAAAAATACAGTATCTTTGGTCAGTCATTTGGAAATCACTGGTTTTTACCAGACGGTTTAGTGGACTCAGCATTACCTGAATATCTAACTAGCTTTATAGGTTACATCAGTTCTACATTTGTTGACTGGCACAGCTAAGAAAACTGTTATTTTCTTCCTCTAGTAGAGCTCAAAAAACGAACACTAGTAACTTTGATTCCCTCATCTGTTTTCTAATTCCTAGTAGAGATGAGCTTCCTCTACTTTAGAGAAATGCTAACTTCCTTACCATATTAACTGTTCATTAAACATTTTACCAGCAACTCCTTTTATGACATTTAAGATTAACAACATTAAGTGTGTTACTTTATAAATGCTTCCACTATTATGCCCTTAATGCTGACATGCTCTGGGAAAGGTTTTACAAAACTCAAAATTACTAATGGTCCTAAAGAGATACTCCAGTTAACTCAATACAAGTCACCAACCCTGTTTAGTGTGCTGCCGTTTCAAATAATGGTGTAAGACTAGTTAAGAGTTTGAAGCTTCAGCAGTCTTCTGGTCTACCTCTTCCCCTTTCCTCTTAAGCATTCACTTACCCACTTCACTATTGCATCTCATTTTCAAAGTAATAAAATATTCAGAAATTTTCCTAAAAAGCTGCAATCATCCTTCAGAGAACGACACTTCTATTATTTTTATTCCTAGATTAATTTTCAAATTTAAAAAGCCAAGCAAAATTTCACTTATACACAAAAAAGAGGAAAAACAGGTCAGTTTTACATGTCAGGAAGTGGTTACTACGAGGTAGGGAAAGAGGTTAAGTAGTGCCTGAAAGGGAAGACAAGTAGGGTTCTGGGGTACTGGTAATGTTCCATTTCTGGGTGTTGGTGTGTTCAGTGATGGAACTACAGCTAATGTTCTTACTATAGGAAAAAACAGTAACATTTCTTATCAAATTAAAAGATACAAGGCAGGAGGGTATAGGTCAAGTGGTAGAGTGCATGCTTAACATACTCAGGGTCCTGGGTTCAATCCCCAGTACCTCCTCTAAAAATAAAATAAACAAGTAAACCTAATTACCTCTCCAACAAGGGGGAAAAAAAGATACAAGATCTAAAAGCAAGCAATAAAAGAAAAAAATTAGTTTTCACAAACTTAATAAAACCTGAAAGCATTGGCTCTATACTTTATTTCTCACATAAAAATGTACCTGGAGGGCAAACCAGCTGTGGTATATCCATGTTCTGTGCTGGATTCATAGGCTGTGCAGATACAATGGCAGGATCAAGGGTCTGGTTTTCAAAATCCAGCATTGAATCCTGCAAGTTAGGATATAATGGAGTGAAGCTAAACAATGTAAACACTTAAATTTTCTGTTAATAGTGTTTCACTAAACTTCACCTACCTGTATGAAATTATAGGGTCCCTGCATTTGCGCCATAAGGTCCTGTACTCGCTGTCTTCTCACGAGGGGATCTGCCTGAGCCACTGGAGTCAAAGAGTGGGGCTCTGGTACTGAAGGAGATGCAGCCTGAGGTTGCTGCTGGAGTGAATTTACCACCTAAGTGGGAGAGAAGGAGAGGGGAGTGGATTAGTAGAATGACAGAGCTCCATTCATTACCATCATGACCAGTCCCCAAATTACATGTGCCATCTGTACTGTAAACAGAATAGCAGACTTGAAAATAGTCAACCTGACCAAATTATGCCAAATTTAACATTCCGATCAATGCTATCACTTCTACAGTAGTTCCAATTCCACAGGGCTTCCACACAGCGTTTCAGATTTTCCTTGTAAACTGCTTTCAAAGACTATCTGTGTTTGCTTCCTAAAATCATGTATTTTGCTTTAACTGTTAAGCCTTCTATATTAAGTAAACCTATATATCTGTATCAAATATATACCTATCTCAATACCTGATACATACTGAACATTCAAGAAATGTTAGCTATCATCAACCTTTGACTTCCCATCATTTTATTCTCTCTGCCAATACCACAGGATCAAGCTCTATCGCCTCATCTAAACTGCTACAAAAGCCAAAGCTCACTTCACGTATCATTTTCCTAGCTCTAATAACTTCCCGATTATTGTTTTTAGTAATTCCCCTCTCTGCTGAGAAATCTCACTAATTTTTATTACATGAAATTTATATTCTTCTGACTGGCTTTGAAGCCTGGGCAAGTCATACCTGTTGAGCCTGGGCAAGTCATAACCTTATTTCCTTTACAAGCAATACTGAGCTAATAGAGCCTGGTAACTGAACAACATTAGGGTGAAGGAGTCGTCTAAGGTGACACTGCAATGTACCCCCTGGAAGGTAGGTCTTCTGAAGGCTATTCACATGCAAGCCCAGATTTTTACAGAGCAACCTGATAACAGACGTATCGTGTACTCTATCATGTACTCTAAATAGATATATCAACTCCCCAAGTTATACATGTATATCTACATAATTTCTTGTAATTGGATCAGCAATGCACTGATTATATTAAATATCCACAGAGATAAATAAATAACTTTTCAAACAGAATAGTCTTGTATAATGAGTTACTATAATACAATGTACGAATACTGCAAAAGACTTGATCTAAATTTGTTCTTAGTAAAGATGAAAATTACTAATTAAAGACAAAAGACATCAACCTTGCAACAACAGAACTCTTACCTCAACTGTTTCAACTGTCCATTCATCTACCTGCTCCTTTTCACCACTGCTGAACTGTGTTTCTGCCATAAATTGTCTATTTACATACTGCAAAGCAAAGTAAATGTTTGAGACCTATGTTCGGAAGGCAGAAAGGGAAAGGAGGCATTAAATAAAAATTATACCTCTGTTGATTCAACTTCACTTTGTTCAGTGTATTCTTCTGCTGGCTCAGGTTCTAAGAGGTTAAAAAATGATACAAAAGAGTGTAAGAAATCTAAAAAGTTAACTCTTCATTTAAACTCCAAATAAGTAAACTGTTCACCATTACATAGTCTGAATTTATTTACAAAGTTACAGTTAATAGTAAGTTTTTACATTTTATTATTCTTACAATAGTATATGTACAATGAGTTTTCCTTACCATTTATTCCAGAATAAATTACTTTAGTTTCAACAGTAGTTATTCTGGATCAAGTAGAATACCAATAGTGCAGAATTCTACTCTCTATTTTAATCTATTTGGTAAAAGTGGTATGGGTGGGGGGCGCCCCTACTTTGATCTACAACCATAAATTTCATCCATGTCCAATTTTCCCTTCTAGTTTCAACCTAGTAGCTAACACTTGTATAAAGTGCTTTCCACGTGCCAGGCACTGTATACATACTTTACAGATCACTTCTTAAATGGAGAACCTGAGGTACAAAGAAGTTCAGTAACTTGCCCGAAGTTACATAGCTAATAAGTATTGTAGCCAAGATTTTATCCAGGCAGTCTGATTCTAGAATCCATGCTTTCACCCATCACAAAATTTATGCTCCAACAATGCTTTTAGAAACAGCAGTCAAAATTTTAAAAATACTCATAGTTAAGTGCTTACCTACATATTAGTTATGTGCTGGGTGCTAGAACAGATCTCTGGCAACTGAGGAATTTACAGTTCAAGATCACGGAGTTATAATCTCTCCATCATTTAAAAAAAAAAAAAGCCAAAAAACAGAACAAAACCTTGTACCATTCACCTCACGTACTGGCATGGTAGACAGCAATAAATCTGGGCCCATCAGCCAAAAATCTATTTGAAAAACCTTTTAACAGTTGCCCCTCATCCATACTCTAGCCCAGCAATACTGCAGCAAGAGAAGTATCAGTTTGTAACAGCGATCAGGATCAATAAGATAAACAACTAATATTTAATACCTCTGGGACTTACTGTTTACATGCTTTGTCTTAATTTTGGTCATGTTTAAGTTTCTTTAAAAATCTAAGTGTACATATATAACTAAACAAATGTATAGCTTGAGCTGCATCTCTATTCAACGACTGATGTGCATTTAGGATGTTTTCACATCTTGGCAATTATAAATAATGTTGCTGTTAATAGTAGGGAGTATGTATCTTTTTGAATTAATTCTTATTTTGTGGTTGGCTTTATTCCTTTGATAACTATGGAAGTTTAAAAAGCTAAAGCTCTAAACGTTCTTAGAAACAATGAACAGTACATATATGTAAATTTAAAAATATACGTACAGTAAAAAGAAAAAAAAAGAAATGAGCTATCGAGCCATGAAAGACATGGAAGAAACTTAAAAGATGTATCACTAAACAAAAGAAGCCAGCCTGAAAAGGCTACAAACTGTACAGTTCCCATCAAATGACATTCTGGAAAAGGCAAAGCTACAGAAACAATAAAAAGATCGTGGTTTCCAGGGATTTGGGAAGAGGGAGGGAGGAGTGAATAGGTGGAGCACAAGCGATTTATAGGGCAATGAAATTATTCTGTATGATACTATAGTGGTGGCTACATGTCATTATGCATTTGTCAAAACCCATAAAATGAACAACATCAAAACTGAACCCTAATGTAAACTGTGGACTTTGGTTGATAATGTGCCCATGTTGGTTCATTGATTGTACCAAATATGCCACACTGATGAGGGGTGTTGAAGGTAAGGTGAGTATATACGTGTGGCTGGGGAGGGCTATGAGCGAACTCTGTAATTTCTGCTCAGTTCTGCTGTGAACTTGAAACTGCTCTAAAAAATACTCTATTAATTAGAAAAAAAACAAAAACCCACAAAGTATAGCTTGAACTTGAGGCAAAGGAAAGTAAACCAGAACTCTAAAGCACGTATCCACCTGAGCACTCACCAGCTTCTGCTACCTGGTCTTCAGCTGCAGGCGCTGAGGCTGCCTCCTCTTCCTCACACAGCCCATTCTGGTGGTTGTGGGTGCTGTCAAAGTAGTTCGACTGGAAAACACGCTCAACAATTTCCTTTAGCGCTTTATCTAAAAACAGAACATGAATTATAATCTTGGACTATCTGAGGATGCCTGGATTGAATAAGATTCAATATTCTACAAAATACTGTGGTAAGAAAGGAAAAAAAAACCTCATCAACTGTTACTTAAAAACATAAAAACATTAAATTCCAACAGAATTTATTACAAAATGATAGGTGATCTGTCCAACTCAAGCAGAATAAAATTATGAACAAAACCATGTTAATTCAGGTATCTCATCTTTACAGACTCGTGGTTGTTTGATGCTGGCATTTTGACTAAGACACAAAAGAAATTGCAAAAACATAAAAATAAAAAGATATAAAAAGAAGCAAACCAAAAAGTAAACAGTGGATGTTATTTACACAGCTCTAAAATTTCTTTAATGAACATTACTTTTACATAGGAAATTAAATTTCCTAGTCACAAACTCAAAAGCAGTCAGTGATACTCACAGGTTGTTCCACATACAGGTTTTTCCTTCCCTTCCAGCAAGTCCCACAGGTGAATGGAGGCATGTTCATACTGCTCATTCAACCTTATAATAATAAAACATCCAGTTAATTACCTTTTAGTTGTCAACTCAACACAACATTTAGAGGTTCCTATTAACAAATACCACTCTACCTCAAGCTCATATCTCGTTCAGGGTCCGCTAATTTGTAGAACTCATCCAACAACGACAATTCCTCTTCAGACAATATTGGCACACCATTCAAACCCTGCTTCAGGTCAGTTCGCACTTCATCATCTCCCAATTTGTCCAAAACATACTGCAGCTCAAGCACAGTTTTTAAACGTTTCTGTTCAGCTTCTTCTCTCATAAGCTGCTCCCGGCGTGCTGTCTTCTTTATTGTTTTCTGAATCTGCGTAAGAATATAAACATAAGACAAAAATGAATTTTACCTAACTCCTTTGTAAATAACACATATTTTACTCATTAAGTTAGATGTGACCCTCACCTATAAAAGAATGATTAAAAATAGTTCAATGAACAATCTGTTTTAGGTAGCTGTTAGAAATTCAAAACGTATCTTTCCCTAAAAAGTATTACACTACTCAAATGGTACCAATGAAACAACGTATTTGGGATTTGCTTCAAAATAATCTAAGAGATGGGACAAAGGAGAAGATGTGAGTATATACGAAATATAACTGCCCATGAGATAATGATAACTGTAGAAGCTAGTATGGCAAAATGTGATTTCATTAGTCTTTTCCTTTAGTTTTGAAATTTTCCATAATAAAAAGCATGAAAATTAAAAATTTTAATCAAGGTTCTGAGTCAATTAAAAAAGAAACCCAACCACAGCCAAAATAAAAAAAAAAAATTCTATCTCTCTCTATGAAAACATGGTCCAAAATTCTAACTTTAAGTGCCTATTACTGGTTCACAAGGAGATGTCAAAACCCACTACTGCCCCCTCATCCCAAACAATCCACCACTGACATTATAAAGGCATTCCAACTTATTTAAAATAGTGACTAAAACTGACTTGTTTTTATGAATAAGAGGATGCTGGCAGAAAAGATGGTAGTTTAAGACAGGTAAAAGCTACGTATGAATATATTTTTCCCACTATATTTCTCCTTCCATTACTCTTTTCATTCCCTGGGAAGGCTGGAGAGACAGCATCAGCCAAACTCAAATATTTCTCTTCTTTCCATGTCTAGCATCAGCTTGGGGTCAATGAAAGGTCAGTCTTTTTAAGAGCAATGACTCTGTGTTTCCTTCCCACCTTCTCCCCTTTCTCAACCCTCACTAGGGCAAACTAAGAGAAAACCAAAATAAGGACACATGAAATATATAATAAAGGGAGAAAAGGGGAAGTGAGACCTGGAAGTAACGATGAAGGTTGTAATAAGTCAAATTTACAATGGTAGCAGACAAGGTAACAGATTAAATAGTATATTAGCAATAAACAGTTAAGTGAAGAGTACATATGAACAGAGAGAGAGAGAGATCTCTCTAAGCAAGGGTAGTCAAGCAAGCTTCCAAAGAGAAAGTGACATCTACACCTAACATGGGTCTTATGAGGGATGAGGTGCAATTTTAGGGTAGAGAGGTTTTTAAAAGCAGCTGGAGGCAAGAAACCTAGGAAAAAAGGCAGGAATGAGAAAGTAAGTCAAGAAAGCAAATGAAGTAAGATAATAAAGAAGCTACTTTGGATGAAATGAGCAATTCAAGTAGAGAAGAACAAAAAGACTCGAAAAGGTAGGCTAGAACTTTCAAAGAAGCTCCTGAATGTGAAACAAACAAAATAAGTTAGTAACTGTGGAAAGTGTAACAAAGGATCAGAGTTAAATAAAAGGACTGCCAATGAAGTTAAAGGCCCAGTGAAGTTCCTGAAAACACCAATGTTAATAAAAAAGCAAAAGAGGATACAAGTTATTTTCATTTACATAGTGACAGAAATAGATTCTATATTAAATTGTATATAGCAATTCTACTTCTATGACCCCTATTAAAAAAAAAAAAAAAACCCTCAGAACAAGAAATTGGGCAGGGTTCATCAAGCCTGAGCTCTGATCTAAGCTAAGTGGAACAAATCCCTACTTGGGTGTAAATTAAATTTCTTTTACTCCATTTTGAGGGGTGTCATCAGTATTTTCCACCATTAATCAAATTTAATAAGTAACAATAACATTAAGTACATGAAATATATTAGTTATGCATCAAATACTGTTCTAAGCACTATTCTATAATGAGGTAGGTACTATTATTATTGCCATTTTTACAGACTAGAAAACTGAAGCAGCGTGACAGCTCTCCTCTCTCTTCTCCTACCCTTCCCTTTCTATCCTACTGGCTGTTTCTGGAAAACTCTGACTGATACAGGAATAGAGAAGATAAGTAACTCTCAAACTCATATAACTATTAAGTAAAAGTGGTAGAATTATTACTCAAACCATGCAGTCTTGTTTCAGAATCAAAACTTTTTATCTCTGTACTACATTGTCTCTCATCACATAATAAACTGTTTTGTTTATTCATTTCACCAAATCAGAGGCAGCTTTATATTTCAATGGCATTTTAAAACCTTCTCCAAATAAGCTAACTCTAATTCAGAAAGGTATTAATTTTCTGGTCTGAATTTTCAACAAATTATTTGACTTTGCTTGTATTTAATTTTTACCCTGTTGCAAATCAAAAGATATTGGGGAAAAAACACGCCACTTTGTTGGGTCAAGAGTTGACACAAGAGCAGTGTATCAACTGGCAACATCCCTTACGATTCCTAATGGAGAAAATAGTTACCAATTATATTAACAAGCCTCTTTATTTTCTGACTAATGGGATTGTAAGTCATTTGGCACAAAAGAATACGTGGAAGATAAACAGCAACCATGTTTATGGAGTCATTGCTTTGTATCCAAGGGGAATCAATTCCAGGCCCACAGCCTTCTTCCCATGGATACCAAAATCCATGGATATTCAAGTCCCTTACAGTCCATCCTTTATATCTGCAGATTCAACCAACCTAACATTTCAATCCTTAAATGAAGACCCTGAAGACACAGAAGGCCAACTGTATATATTTACATAGATAATTTTTAAACCATATGTGTCTGCCATATATGAAACTCAGTCCCTTTAAAAGGCATCTTTCAGGTGTTACACTAAACCTTACAGAAATTGGAAAGCATCTTAGATATAATTGGATCCAATTCTCTCCTCCTGCAGAGCTTATCAAAGGTAACACAAGAACTAAAAACTCAGACAACAAAAAATTTTTTGCTCTCCTCATTTTTAATGTTTCATAAACATATATACTATCTTTTACTTACATCTTGGCTTAATGCCATGAAACTCCTCTGTAATTCTTTTGCGAACTCCAAGTTATTTGTGACTTCCTGGTACTTAGATACGGCATCCTAAAACAACAAAGACAGAAACCAAATTTACTAGAAACACAAACACAAAATTAATTTTCTTATTAAAAATAGTGAGCATAAAATCTTTAATAAAATATAACATCTTTACCAGCTGATCTTGATTAAGCCTTTCTCCTTTGTTCATTCGTTCCTGGTAATCATCAAGCTTGCCCTATATTAAAAGAAAAAGTAATTATATTCCATATTGAAAGTACATACCAGCTAAACTGTACTAAAATAACAAACCTACAGAATCCTCTAAGTTTGTCTCAAATCTTGCCCTAAATATACTTTTTAAATATATTACAGTTTAAGTTAGCATATAAAATTGCTTAGTGAGCTATTTAATATGCCAATTAATAGTGAGCAACAGAAATGAATTTAAATACTCCAACCACACTGAATGATACCAAATATTGTATTATAAGCCAATGATAACACACTGCTTATTCTTTAGGTTTCTCAGAAAAAAAAAGTATCAGATGGCCCAGGCATATAATACCTACCCACATAAGTGAGGGCCACAATTTGATTAGGGTCCAACTTACACCCAAGTAAGCATATCAGATATTTATTAAGTGTTACATTTTTGTCCCTCCCTCCCCCTGCCATGTGAGTAAGTGATAAAAAGAGTGTATTTTTCCTGAATAAACACATGTGCACTTTGTCTTTGATGTGCCTCATCCATTTCTCTTGAACATGAAATAAGTTCAAGCTATCTTATCAGCTACAGGCACAGTGTATCAATCAACAGCTTTGCTTTCAGTATTTTCTTGCAAGTGTAATTAAATATGCAAGAGAAGGGGAAGAAAATTAAGCCTCTGGTTTAAGGTCATCTTTTTTTTCCTTTTTGCTAAGGTGATAACTTTGGAGGTTTCCTAGGCTACTATTGTTTAGGTAAGACCCTCCCACAAAAATATACTAAGGTACTGAAGCAATCTTAAGGGTCAGAGGAGAGGAAATAAGTAGAAATCTAAATTACAGGGGGCAATTTTTAAATAATCACAAATTATAAAAATATATAGTCCCTTACTCTTAACAGTAATAAAATTAAGAAACAATTCTGATGAAACACAGATGCACAGAAATAAGTTTAAAAGTAATGCTAGAAGTTGTTTTATGTCAAATGATTTTCTTTGTACCAAAATCATGAGTCAACTTGCATAACCATTCTACCATTTGTTCTCTAAATTAAAAAGCCTATCACAATTCCTTAGTTATACTAAAGGTAAATAAAATCACTATAATCAGTAAAACATTAAAGGATGATGAAACTATCCAATTTTATTTAGGTGAGCTATTATATACAATCAATAAACCTCCAACTAAACACATAAAATTCAAGTCTACTGGCTGAAAAAAAAATCAAGATTTTTACACTAATAGGGCAGGCCTAATCCCATGTGCAAAAGATAAGCTCAACTGCCTCAAACACTCTGAGGATGAATGAAGACAGTTTATTTACTTTTTTTTAAAGAGGCTATTTTTCTTTAAAGAAAAAAAAACTAAACAAAATTTACCTTTAATTATGATTTAGGATATAATAATAGCATGACAATCTACATTTTTCTATTTAGAAACAAGTGGTTAATAGAAGACAGGCAAATTGGAGGGCCTGAAATTTAGCACTAATATAGTTAAAATTCTAGCAACTAGGCAAAAGAAAAACTGCTGTTAGCTAATACTTTGCATTTATTATCTCCCCCTTTCATGGTATTGTACATTTTTTAAAGTAACTGTTGCTAAACCAAGACATTAATACACAGTGAATGTACTATATATCCCATGCAGGATAGTTTTATATACTGAGCTTTAACTTTACCACTTAATGTCTTGAGAACTTAAATCATATATGCCAATCAAAATGGATGTCAAATCAAATTCCTATAAAGTGTTTGTATATATATAAAAATATAAAAAGATTTTTTAATGTTAAGAATAGTACCTAAGTGGTAGAATTACAGATGCAATCTTTTTCGTTTTGTTTTGTACACTTAAATATTCTGCAATGGACATACAATTAATATAATAAAAATTAAAATCTGGTGCTATATAAAAGATGTTAAGATTGTCAGATTTCAGGATATTGTTAGGACTTTCACCTATAATAATCCTTGAGCACGAATCTATATTATCCTATAGAATAAGATATCCTATAGCAGAAAAGCTCCAATTTTCTACACAACAGGAAATTTAGTATCTATCCAACACAGAGATCTATGGCAGATTATATTTTCTAAAGATGGCTCCCACATACTGTTCTGCAATGTGGCCTCGGCACTCGCCCATTGAGAACTAGTCCAATTTATCTGCCACTGTACTGACTGAGTGGGCTTCAACCAACAGAGTACAGTGGAAGTGATTCTGTATGACTTCCTGGGTTCAGTCATAACAGAAGTGCATCTCTGCCCTGTTTACTCGTCCCTGAAACCAATCATGGTAGGAACCCTGAGCCATCATGTATGTCCAATAACCCTGAGGTTACCATGCTATGAGGAAGCTAAGCCATGAAGAGAGGTCTCATACAAGAATTCTGATCAGCAATCCCAGTGTTAAAAGTCATCCTAGCCCAGGTATCAGACATGTGAGTAAACAAGACTTAGTCTTCCCAGCTGAGGACCCAGGCATCATGGAGCAGAGACACCAATCACAGTGTATGCCTTGTCTGAATCCCTGACAGGCATCATCTGTGTGCATGATAAAATGAAGTGGGTGTTGAAATAATCTGTCGCACAGCAATTACTAGAAGAAGGTTAAGAGGGAAATGAAAAGGGAAAGCAGCTACTATGTGAAACTCAAGCTTCACAGTACACATCTTCATGGAAAACTGTCACCAAAAAGTATGCAAAAAGACTTCTGAGCATCCAAAATAAAAATCTGTGCATTTCATCAAAGCTCATACATCCATTTATTTTGATTTTACATTACTATAACATTGCTTCCAGTTTTTAAATCCATAATATAATTTAAGAGCCATGATTTTTTAAGGGAGAAGGACTGCTACTACCACCACAAAAAGTGACGTTTACTATGAGGGAACAAAGGTGTAATAAACTCTCGATTTAACTGAAAAATCTCTAGCATCTTTAACGGATTTTCAAAAAGCAGACCACAGTTCCTCACACCTAGTGAGTTAAATCAATGCATTTATAGAAATCCAAAAAAAAAAAAAACTGTAGTTATTAATCGAATGAAAAACTACAGGTCTTTCATGAAACATTTTTCTAACTACAATAAAACCAAAGTTCAACATAGCTTTTACATTTGTTCCTCTATAGCTGTAAACACTTTCTACACTACTGTTAGAAATATCCTGTCCACTTCCCTCCCTTGCCCACACCTCAGGAAAACAAGATCCTGGGTCTGGTCACAGCTCCTAATAAATAGCTCTCTCATTCAAAGAAAACACCAAAACTTACTACTAAGCCTGCAGGATGACAACAGAACCCTGTTTTGCATTAAAAGGTACTAGTTTTGTTTTTGTTTTTATCAGTATAGTACAGGATCTCCTGGCTGCTTAGATGTACAGGACTTTATCACCATGGAATACCAACTGAAGGGACCTCTGTTCACTGTAACATATAACCACATTTCTATATAGCAGAAACCCCATGTTGGTCTAGGTCAGTGATTCTCAAACTGATGTCCTCAAACCAGCAACAGCAGCATCAGCTAGGAACCTGCTGGAATGCAAGTTCTCAGGCACCACCCCAGGCCCATTCAATCAGAAACTCTGGGGGTGGGATCCAGCAATCTATGTTTTATCAAGCCCTGAGTGATTCTGATGCATGCCCAAGTTTGAGAAACACTCACTTAGGTCAAATATACTGTAATCCCCTTGTAACAGCAAGCCCAGTAGAATGCAGAAATAAGGAATTATTCTGAGTCAAAACAAATAATATGAATTGTGACCCTAGCAATCATTACATGGCAGCCTCAATTTTGGAGATAGGTTGCTTAAAGGTTCAGCTTTAAAAAAAAACTCAGAAAACTTGTTGAATGATGGTTTTCTAGAGCAGCTTATAAATCTATTTACCCTAGTAATTACTTGCATAAGATTCATTTATGATCTGAACACTGAAGAGTTACCATCTTCCATTTATAAGTATTATTAAAGCTTGCATTGTGAGCCAAAGCTCCAGAAATTTAGAGTATTTTACAATTCAACTCTGGTGAATGCCAAATTTTGTACCAGAATTAGAAAGCCTCTTTGGACACACAACTGGTTTAATTTTCTACTTTTCAAAATGAGGGTGGCTTACAATCCCACCTCATTCTGAAGCAGCTTTTAAAAATAAGGAAAAGGATATGGTATCTGCAGTGGTCCCAAAACTACAATCTGCCTAATACTTGAAAGAATACTTACTTGGAGACAAATGACAGTACCTTAACTAGCTTCATTCATATTGTCATATATCCTATTCAAATGGCTTAATTTAGGTCCAAGTAGAAAAACTGTCCATTTGGGGTTAAAATTTACAGTATAAACTAAATCAATATATAAATAAGGACTTGCTTATCAAACTGACGGATCCAAAATTAACACCAACAAAAAGAGAGGGGGCAGAGACAGGAGTAAAGGACTCCAGACAAATACAGCTTTTTTCTTCCCCAAGCTAGAACATGGTTCCAAACTAGAGTGGTAAAGACAAATTTGTCAACTACTCATATCATCCACATAAAATGAATATTAAGTATTTTTTTCTGGCAACTGGATCCATTTTTCTAGCATAAAGATATGTTCATCAGAAAGCCTACCACAATATTGACATAACAAAAACCTGCCCTCTTACAGTCTTTCTATCTTGAAATACCTATCTTTAAATTCAATTTAGGGTTCCTTTTTCAACTACTGAACAAGTATTAAAAATTCCTTTTCGGAGGGTGGGGAATAGCTCAGTGGTAGAGTGCATGCCAAGCATGCATGAGGTCCTGGGTTCAATCACCTGTATCTCTATCAAAAATAAGAAGAGGAAGAAGAAAGTAAGAAAAAAAAATTTAATTCATTTCTAGCACCACATATGAGCAAGATAAAAATCAAACCATTTCCCAGACTACTCAGAATCTCTAAAGCAGAACCATGGTATAGAGGTGGGATAGACGTCACCCAATAAATGTCAAAATACTAGATACTGAGAAATAATTACCCTAATAAGTGCTGCCCAGTCGCACTCTATCTCCTGTTTCTTTGTTACCTGTAATAGTTGACAGTATTTATTATGTGACACACATTCAAATTTAAAGTATCAGGTAGCTAACCCTATCAGGGAGGCACTATTATCAACCATATTTCATCTAAATGGAAACTGAAAGAAAGGGCAATTAAATAACTTGCCTAATGTCATAAATCTCAAAAAAATTGTGACTCAACATTTCCCCACTCTGCACTCCAGCCATGGCCACATCTTGTTTCTGCCCTGCTGCTGTTTTCCTCCTTTTCTTTCCCCAGAATCGCAGTACAGATCTTCCATTCCTCCCACAGATTTTTCATCATCACCAGTTACTTTATTGAAATGTTTTTTAAAAACTCACTACAGTGCCATGAGGGTGCCAGAAGATGAATATCCAAAATAGCTGTCCTCCAGAGCTTTCCTCCTTTACTGTTACAGCCAACAAATTCCATAAATGAACAATTGAAAAAAAAATTTTTTTAATTTAACAGTTAAAAAGAAAAGCAAAGAAGACTCCAAAAACCCAAAAATTCTTCAACTACACAATTTGTAAATAGTCACAACAAGAAAGAGTAGGAGTAGACAACATCTTTAGTTTGAGTATCTGGGAAACTATGTAACTCCTGTTCTCAATTAAGGGAATCTCCAAACTGGGACAGAACACTTAAAAAATGAAGCCTAAGATGAACAAAAGTAGTAGGAACACCTAGCTGTACCTAAAATCATTTTATGTCTCCAGGTCAAATAAATCACTTCCATAGTACTGAAAGAACCTATAGAATGACCAGTGCAAAGACAAAAAGTCAAAGATTTCTTTTCCTCTCATTTGTCCATAATCTTCAGTGACATTATTTCAAGTCCCCACTCCCTGCATTCCTGTTCTTCACCTAGAAACATCAGTTCTGACTTTGCCATATAGTGGTAGGCAGCTGACTACCTCCAATTCACCTTTCACCAATTCAGTTGAGACTCAGTTGCTAGTAAAATTCATAGAAGACAGGAATGATAAGAATCAAAAGTTTCTTCAATTTTCAAATAAAACAGAAATGAGCATTCTACCAGGCCCTAGACTGCAGACTTTCCAAACACTAAAGAACAGTAAAAGGATGCTAAATTAGGTATTATATAAGATCCCACCGTAAGATAGTTTTTCAAGCAGATAACCAACCAGTTTAATTTGAGGGTTTTTTTGTCCAATTGGAAAGAAAAAACAGATAATCCTATTTTTAAAAACCCTTATTCCTTGTCCATGGTTGTAATTACGCAGTTAAGTCTGAATGAATGGAAGCACCTGACCCTAGGCAAGAAAACAAAAGTTTAGAGTTCCAGCATCACTTACTTTGAATTATATTCTTAAAAAGTCTAAAGCTTGTGCATTTGAAAAACAAATGATCATAGATAATCTTAACAAGTGTCTTTTGAATTATATTAGTTGCTTTAACCGAACTACTCACTGGGATGAGGTGATACAACTGAATGGTTTATACGCTGTTGGGAGTTCAATGTAAAAAGATGTGAACTTTAATTCATTTAAAATGGAGACCAAAGGTTTTTTCCCCCAATAATTGAAGTATATTTCCGCTATTTCTGTTTGTGTAATATTAAGGGGAATGCAATGAAATTTCTAGTAATTCACAATGGCTCAAACACCAAGAATCATCTGTCCTTCTTCCTAAGCATATTAGACTATCTAGATTTTAAAATAAGTTCTACTTGGCTATTCATCAACTCTGTTAACTTAAAAAAAAAAAAGAAAAGAAAATCCTTCAGGAAAAAAAAAAATCTCATTTCAATTAAAAAAAAACAGTGCAAGTATATAGCTCTGTACATAAAGCATTTTCCCCCTAATGGATTAATCCATTTCAACAGGGTTTTGTTGATGAAGCTACAAATATTTCTATGTAATGATTCAGTCAAACTAGCAAATTATTTATTTAGCATATGCCACGGTGTGATATTAATAAGTCTCCGTCCTCCAGGAGCTTACTAAGTATTTTGAAAAATACATAAGGTAAGAAGAACATAAGGCAATATAAAAACATCAAAGAAATGTACAGACAACAGAAAGCAGAGGAAGTTAAAGGAAGCACACTAGTTGAGCATGGTCAAGAAGCACACCTTCCCCTTTCCTCAGGAAATATGAATTCTGAACTCTGCTCAATAAAGTCTCTTTCATCTATACTTTTACATTCATACCCCATCAAAAAACAAAAACAAAAAGACAAAACAAAAGCACTGGTATATAGCTGGTAGAAGAAATAAAAAGAAGAGCAGAAGTCAAGCACCTTACAATTCCAACTTTGGCTGACTTTCTCTTCTGCTACTCCTCTAATTCTTCTCTACTACATACATACCACACATTCTCTCACCCCTTGCCCCTAAAAAGGAACTAATTACTAAAAAATATCCAGAAGCCTGGAACACAAGAATTAAGATGGAAAGGCTGACATACCTCCTACTTCTCTCTACTAATGCTTTCCCAAATTTTCTAGTCTATAACATACCAAGCTTGAATAGAGAATGTGCATTTGGGGCTTACCTAAGTAAGCATAAAAAGAAACCAGAATTTAAACTTTAAGAGTTCATTTCTTTAAAATAATATGAAGTCCCAGTGATGCCTGATACAACAGGACCTCATTTGTACTGCTAGTCTCTGGATCCTAGTACCTAGATCGCCTACAAACACAAATTTAACAATGAGATGTTAATATGGGTCTATCAAAAAAGAAATAAAGAGCTTTTTTCTTTTACTTTCAGCTTTTTTAAACAGAAGAACTCTAAAATTAAAGGATCTGAAGTAAAAGGCTTTCTACAGGATCAGCTTTAACATAAAAAAGTCCACCTATGTTGCACACCATTACAAATTCTCACTACCGCTCCTGAAACATTACAAGAGACCTTGGAATTCTCCCATTTCAACCTGGGTCATTTTTACATGAGCATCTTAATTTCCTCTTCTGTAAAATGGACTGGAATAAATTCTATGTTGGCTTTAGCTCTTAAAAAATCTTAGATTCTGTAACATTATGATAATGAAATTAAGACTATATTGCTGTAAGTCTAACCTTTTCAAGTACTTATGAATTTTTTTAAAGATGAAAGAGTACTAGACTAATCATCTAGTTCTAAATGTAAACTAAGAAATTAATTACATAAAATGACAAATTATATCCTTAATCTCTAATTCATACAAAATGTATTCTGATACAAATATCTGCCACATGGGAATTAACCTGGAGCAAAAATAATATGGCCAGGTTAAAACAATACATTCTCATTACAATACTTAGGATTCTACTCTCATCCCAGAAAAAGGTATTCACGTTATCATGAGGGAATTCACATCTTTTTCTTTTAAATTCAAATTTTAAATACTTCTCTATGTCACACACAAAGAGCACACCCAGACATGCAGAGGGAAACAAATTAAGCATTATAAATACCTTTTTTCTTTGACAAGGTGAATGCAAAACAAAGTACCATACCCTCTGCACTGCAGAGGAATAGTTCATGCAACCATTGGAAAAACCAACACAGCAGCGATATTAACTGTCAAGAAAAACTTCAAGTGTTATCCTGAAGATTTTGCTTCAAAATAGGAATGTTTTTATTTCAAACTACTTAAAGAAATTCCACACAACAGCCACACTGAAAATTCTAAATAGATGCATACCGCAATGCTCTGGAAAGAAATGTTACCCTAACAATTCTTTTTCAGAATAATATTACCTGAAAAGATATAAAAAGCAAAAAAACTTAAGAGTATTATGAGAAACAGTACACTCTGGCTATACTTCTGGTCACATGCTGGTTACAAAACTCTCAGGCTGTTTTGCTGGACAACACTTGTTAATCCTTCACTTACCAAAGTTACTACTGTCTTAACTTACTATATTTACAAACAGTATAACAAGTTATAATGTTACCTATTAAAACATTCTTTATTCTACATCAAAACTGATTACATCTTAACCATATAAATGAGCTCTCTCAAGTTAAAACTAAGATTTGGTTTCAAAATATCATCTTGCATAGGCTAGTGCCCAGTTCTATACCAACGAACTGATGAAGAAAACTAGGCAATCACTCAATTCATTACTACTTGTACTTTAATCAGCCGAAAGACTGGTAAATGGGAGGAGGGTGTAGCTCAAGTGGTAAAGCACATGCTTAGCATACACAAGGTTCCGAGTTCAATCCACAGTACCTCCTCTAAAAAATAAGTAAACAAACCTAACTACCTCCCCCACAAGAAAGACTGGTAAATGTAGTTTTACACTTGATTCTTTTTTATTATAGCTGTATTTCTTCTCTTTGCTAAACACTTATGTAGTCTAAAAGCCCAAATTTCAAAAACCACCAGGTCATTTAGTTGCATTACATAATAGTGTCATATTTCATCAATGTTAAGTATGCATTCTCACTGAACAGATGCTCAGCTTTCCTTGAATGACTCCAACTTATTAGAAAATTAACAAATACCTCTGTTTTTTCAATGAAGTACAATAAAATTATTTCAATTCTCTACGTCTTATTGTAAGTGGTATTACTAATCAAGCAATAATTTTTATCAGAATACTTGATTTTAGACTCCATGGAAAAAGGCATTTTGTCCAGAAGGCTCCTATGAAAAGGTCAAGACTAAAAGACAACTCAAATGTAACTTGCTAAATGGACTGAAGTAAAAAGAAATCCAGTTATAAACAGTATCTTACTTTACTCCACAGCATTTCTAAAAAGGTTCAAAACTTTTTTGTAAAATAAATCCTACTTTAAATGTATTAAAAACGCTCACCACTAAAAAAATGAATCATTCTAAAATTCTTTCATACAGTAAATCATCTAGATATACAAAAATTCAATTTAAACTAGAAATCACACGTGTTTAGAGGAAAATCCAAATGCCTTGAGTCTCAATTATTAAAACTATAGGTTTTACTTTTTAAGTCATAACATCAGTACTGCCAACTCAACTATTGAACAAGTAGGTAGCTCAGTCTGTGAGTTACCAAGAAGCCTCACTTAACTGTAATTTGACCTTTCTGCTATCTAGTACTCAAACACTAAGAAAAAAAAGATACAAAATGCATTTGTTACTTTGTTTAGTTAAAACTTCTTCATTACAAGGGCATTTTCCAGTGCTTACTAGCCTAGTCTATCATTTCTGTAATAATAATTACATTACTTTCTCTTTAATTGGGAGGGAAGGGGGTAGGCAATGAATGTATAGTAATACAACCTGTTTTGACCTGTCATAGTTCAGGACCTCATGGGGCTTATAAACTAAATTTCTAATTTTTTCAGACACACTTGAACACCAGAATCTAACAGTCACCTAACAACCAAGTTAACTAGTACTCAGTGTCTGACTTTATAAGTATCTTTCAAGAACCACTTTTCACTCATTAAAATATAAATATATTAAGATATCTACACTTAAATATTACATTATTAATATTTATCTTCCGATTTCTAGTTTAAAAGAAGAGATTTCTCAGGAATTTTGAAAATTAAGCCATTCAAGTGTCAACCAGATTCACAGGATTTATTACATTAAGAGTTTTTAAAAGGTACCTAAGTCTCCATTTCAAATAGAGCAGCAAAAACTAAGTCAGATGGCAGGTACTATGAAGATACTGGTCTTGGGCATGTTTATCCTATGTTGCTTTGTTTATACTGATAAATCTTATACTTTCAAACCTCTAAAGTAAACCAGTGTTTAATCAAAATAAACGATCAGCAAAAGGTAGAAATCCACATTTAGTGCATCTTTCAATTTCAAATAAAATCCAAGTAAAATTCCATATACAGAAGACAGAATTATCAATTCTAAAACTATTTTAAAACTCCCCCCAATATGTAAAATAAATCATTAAACAAGCAATTAAAATAATTAAAGTCTACATAGCACCAGTTTTCTTCAAATTACTTCCCACAGCCCAAATTTTAGTCAAGTATATTTACTATTTCAACAGCTTAAGTAACACTATTAGATGGCTGGCTAAACATTTTTAAATGACTTCTACGAAATTCAAGATGTTATAATAAACGTTTTACTAAAGGCAGATAAGCAGAAGCTATTAAAGGAAAGTTATTTTCTTTTTAAGGTAAAAGGCAAAAGTTTGCATAATAGTCACAGATGTAATTACCCCATTTTACTGATTTGTTTTCCCTTTCCACCTCTAATCTTACTGAAGGTGAATTATTCACTCTGCCAAGACCCTTGCTCTACACATGCAAACAAACGCACAGATGCGAGCGCGCGCGCGCGCACACACACACACACGTGTGTCCCTCTAAACACAGCCAGCACAGTCCTGAGCTGAAAGCATAAAACAAAAGCCCAACTTGAAGATAAACCTCACTGTGCGACCTAGAAATGCTAAATACTGGGCCCAAAAATTGTGGGTATGGCTTTTTTTTTGGAGGGGGGCAAGGGAGGCCATTCGGGGCGGCTGCCTGCTCTCTGCCCTCCCCCTCTGCTTTCGCTTTGTGCTCACAATGCAGCTCCTGTAAAGAGCTTCCCTCTCCCCGCAGCCGCCGCCATGTTAGACGCGCTCTCCATGTGCCCAGAGACCTAGCGATCCCCTCGGACTCACCCGGACCCACCCCCCAACGAATCTCGAGCGTTGCAGTCTCCCTCCCATCCCTCTTTAGAGTCCTCGAAGGACAAAAAGCCACTGCAGAAAATTGTCGGGATCGACTAGAGCGTGAGGCTCGGGGGGCACCTAGACAATTGAAAGAAACAAAGAAGGAAACGTAGGGGCTCCTATCAGATAGGGGCGTGGGTAGCCCCTATCTAAATCTAAGACCTCAAGAGGGGCCTGATGGAGAAGCAATTCTAGTTTAAGATCCTAAAAACACTTCCCTCGCAACAGAGAAGAGGGGCCACTGAGCAGGCCTCAAGCACACGGTAACGGAGCGGACAAGCCCCAGGGCTATAGGACACAGGCCGCCTCCACTCCTCGAGGCAGTCGGTTGGCTCCTAGGCACCCCCCACACACAAACACACCCCAGACCTCTTCATTTCCCCCCGCGGGACCCCGTCAAAGAAATCGGGCATCGGCCACGTAGAGAAAAGCATTTCACAGTCAGACTCGGCGACGGGACAGGCCCCCACCCTTATATATCCCACTCCCAAAGGCCAAAGGCCTGGCCTGCAGCAGGAGGAGAGTAATAGAGGCCCGGGGGCCAGGGCCGCGTCCGGGTCAGGTGACAAGCACCTCCCCGCGAAGCCCGTTTTCCGGGCACGACGCTCCCGTTTACTGGGGAGGCAGGGAGTGGGGGTGGGGACCGGGTGGAAGGGAAGTGTCCGAGACCCGGAGAGTGAAGGCGTCAGGGTTGGAGCATCAAACCCTCCCTTCCCCCACTTCCCCACCAGCTTCTAGCACCTTTTTCTTCTCTAGGTTCCGAAGTTTCTTGTCAATCACCCCGAGAATCTGCTTCATGGCCTCGGTCTGGACAGCGCCGGTGCCGGTTGCGGGGTGCTGAGAAGCTGGCGCGGCGGCCCCGGCCCCCGCCGCCGCCTCGCTCCCTGAGGAACCCGACGGGGGTGGCGGTCCCGACGACTTGCTGCCGCTTCCACTGTGGCTGGTGGCCGAGGGCATCTTGAGACCCAGAAGGGAGAGAAGAAAAAGCGGGAGGAAGGACAAGAGCGGCGAGTCAGGCGGCGGACGGGGCGAGACGCGGGACAAAACGCGCAGCGAGAAGGAGCCTGCGCGAGCGGGTGGGGGTGGGGACGGGGCCGGTGCGCGCCGCCGGGGCAGGAAGAGACCGCGGGATCGCGCGCGACCCGCCAGCGGGGCGCCCGGCCGGGCCTCGCCCCGCCCCCGCCCCTCCCCCGCGCGGGCCGCGGGCCCGGCCTACCCGCCCCGGGGCACCGAGGCTCGCGCCGGGGGCGGGGCTTCACAGCTCCGGCCGCCAACGGCCAGTGCAACGGTCCCCACCGGGGAAGGCCGGCTCTCGCCGCCTTGCGAGGGAGGGAAAAGAGAGGTCGGGGCGGAGAGGCGGAAAAGGGTGGAGAAGGGCACTGGAGATGACCGAGGTGGGGGTGCGGGGGGGAGGGGAGACTTGAGGAGCTAGCCCCTCGCGAAGGTCCAGCCGATCCGGAGGTAAAGGACACTCGGGGCAGCGGCCCTCTTCCCCTTCAGCGCCTCGGTCTGGGCTGGCGCTCACCGTGCGCGCGCGGAGGCCGCTGGAGATCCCGAGTGCGCGGCGGAGGGGGCAAGGGTGGCGGTGCGTTCTGGGCAGTGTTGTGCGCTCCGTAGGCGCAGGCCGCTTCGCCCTGTTCCCGCTGCACCGAGAGCCGCTGCTAGTGAGGCGGAGAGCCGGCAGCAGGAGGGACTTAGGAAGCCAGCCCTCTGGGGCGGAGGGGGCGGGAGAAGCGGAGGGCGGGGGCCTTCGCGGCCGCTCGGGCTGCCCGACGCAAACGCCTGAGGAGAAGGGCAGCCCGGCCGCCCGACGGCCTGCCCAAGCCCCTGGCCTGGGCGGAGGCGGCCTCTCAGCGAGGTCGGCGCGGCCCCCGGGAGGCTGCCGGAGCGGTGCCTTGAGTTTGGGGCGAAATCGTAGCTAGGGTCCTTCAGGCGAAGTTGCTTGACGTCCAAACGGGGACAATAGGTGTCAAGCAGCTGGATATGAGGCTGGCGACTGCCCGGCGAAGAACCCTTATTTGGTGGGGGGGCGGGGAGTGGGGGCAAAGCCTCCTGCAAGCAAGCGGTGCGTAGAGTGGGTGGTGCAATCCCAGCTTCTAGAATTCCTTCTGTATGCAGAGCAAGCAAACTCCCACACCCCAAAAGGTCTAAAGACAACTTGCCGCTTCCCCCACAAAATAACCACCCAGTAACCTAGGAGTTCTCTGTAGAACGCTTTGGAAATAAGCAAGATGGTTTTGGTTTTTTTTTTTTTAAAGAAATCTTAAAACTGGCTTCATAATAAAAATAATCTCCAGCTACCTTGAGACGACATGTACCCAACAGACCTGAGTATTTCAAATCAATCTTTTTTTCTTTTGTATTAGATTCACCTAAAACTTTTAAGAGAATATTAAATGAAAACAAAACAATGGGTTGGTTTTTGTTTTTCTTCAAGAGAGTTATTACAGCCTTGTAATAAGGGTATGGACAGTGAACAAAAGAGAAGCAACATCCTGAAAGAAAATGTATTAAAAGGAATATAATCAGTGGAAAATTCAGCAACATAATGTTAGATGACAACAGTAAGTGATCAATTTAAATGCCATGAAAAGGGGATTTTAAAAAGGAGTCTACCAAACCCACTTTTCCCTGGAGAATAAAATGAGTAATACTGGCTGGCAACAGTATATCCTGAGGGAGCCTGAAGAAACAGCAGCAGCCTCTAGCCTCAAGATATTCCAGTTAGCTGCAGTCTGTTATCTATTCATTCAAATATTTATTGAGCACCTTACTATATGTTAGGAACTCTTTAGTGCTAGGGATTGTGAACAAAAAAAACTTCTGTATTCATGGGACTTACATTCTAAGTGGGGAGAAGTAACTAAATACCAGACAGTGAAGTGGTGGGGAAAAAAAAACACGGTGATCAGGAAAAGCCTTACTGAGTGACACTTGAGCCAAGACTGAAGGAAGTGAGGAAGAGGCCATGCACTTATCTTGGAGGAAGAATTTTCCAGATAGAGGGAAAACCAAATGCCAGGATCTGAGATGAAAGTATGTTTGGTGCGTTCAAGGAACAGCAAGGAGGCAACAGTGGCTAAAGCAGAGTAGGAAGTGAGGTCAAAGACAAAAAAAGAAATCCGAAGTTCTCAACATGAGAATTCCTTGATTTTGTAGGATATAAACAGTACTGTTCCTCTGCTTTGTATCTGAAACTAAGTACTTTATGTAGGATTTGTTGATTCTTTGCAATAACATTTGATCTTGAATTTGAATTGCATATCATAATTTTTATATTTTTTCTTATCTGGTTACCAATTTTCAGGATTTTGGGCATACAAGTAACAGTGAGGAAATCTACTTCTCTATACTGACTCTAAAATGCAAATGTGTAGGAACTTTCCTACCCTCATTAAAAAAAAAAGACAATAAAGCGGTCTAGTCATGTAAAGCCTGGTAGACCATTGTAAGGACTTCTGCTTTTGCTGAGTGAAATGGAGAGTCACAGCGTGCATAGAATTCAGCAGAGGAGTAATATGATCAACCTGTGTTTTAAAGAAATCCTCTTGCTGCTGTATAAAGAATTCACAATGTGTATTAGAAGTGAGAGGGAGGGTGGAGCAGGAGAAGCTGGGAGCCCAATGAGGCTGTTGAAATAATATGGACCAGAGATGGTGGTGGCCAGAATTAGGGTGTTACAGTGAAGGTGGTGACAAGTGGTTGGATGCTTTATACATTGTGACAGTAGAACCAAAAGAACTGGCTAAGCAGTTAGGTATGAGAAAAGTCAAGGCTGACCTGAGGTCATTCAAGACTCAAGCACCTGAACTGTGCTCAGCACTATGCTAAACACTATCCTAAGCCTAAGGCTAGAAACAAAGATGGTAATCCTTCAGCTTCTTACAGCAATTAGTCTGCTCAGCCTGACAGCTATCACTATCAAAATCTCCAGCCTCACCCCAGACCTACTGAGGTAATCTGCATTTTAGCAAGATCCTCAGCCAATTTATATAACCGGATGAAGTTTGGGGGAAAAAAAATCACAGCTTTCTTACTTAGAACTTGACCAGCATCTTTAAGATAGACATGAAATGCTCTTCAAGGCAAATTCTCCCCGGACGTATAGAAACTCTGGGAGTGAAGCCCAGTAAGCAGTCTGTGCCCTCTGCTCAAGTGTGAGAACCGAAGACTTGGAAACCGTAAATGATTCAGATTTGAGTTGAGACCTTGTGATTGGGTGTAAGAAGGAAAAGCCTTTTCTGTCTTTCTTTGGCACTTTATGAAACAGCAGTTATAGAAACATAAGGACTCATGGTCAGTAAAATTAGGCTTCAGGAAAAAAAGTGGATTGCTGAGAGGGAGCAGGATAGATGACAACACAGATGACAGACTCTCGTTTTGGGGGGCTCATCTCACTGCCCATAGTATTTATACCATGATAGGCTAGGTTATGCTGCAGTAACAATCCTGAAAGCTCTGTGACTTAAATCAGGGATCTGCAAACTATAGTCCCTGGGCTAAGTGGCCCTCTATTTTTGTACATAAAGTTTTCTGGGGGAGACACAGCCACATCTGTTCATGCTACATATTTTTTTATGGCCACAGGACAACAGTGTTGAGTAATAGTGACAGAGACAATACAATGTGCAAAACCTAAAATAAAGTCTCACCCTTTTCAGAAGTTTGCCAGTCCCTGGCTTAAAATAACAATGATGCTCATCCATCACGGTTCAGCAGAGGGTTGTGCTCACAGCAATCACTCAGATTCAGGCTGATGGAGAAATCATAACTCAAGTGTTGCTGATTGCTATGCCACTAGGAAAAAGAACTCAGGGGTTTCTCAAGTAGTCAGTTAAATACTCCAGACAGGTAAATTTGTGTCTTGTGTAATCACACCTCATTAGCCAGGAAGAGTCACATGACCCTATCCAACCAAGAGATACTGTCCTATCAGATGCCTGGAAGGAAGCTAGGTGAACAAGAAATACTTGGTGGACATACATATCTGTCATGCTCTCATTTCCTACAATAGGTCTTACAGGAAGACCAATAAATTTAAGGCAAAGCAGCATCTTTAGTCTTCCTGCTCAGCCCAATGCCATGGTCCTAGCCAACCAATTTTTCTATTTCCCGCCTGACAAAAAGGCAACCGAAGCTATGTTTATGTGAATCTTTAATACTTTACTGTCATTTTGGGGATCTTTTTTTTCCCCTAATACAAATCCACACAGTCCTTATGGGTCATTGTATCACTGAAGAAATAAGAAAGTTCAAGGATTTTTCCCAGCAAACCAGTGGGAGAGCAGAATATGTCTAAATGAAAAACACTTTCTCCAAAAACCTTGGTATTAAAATTATACCCAATATTAGTATATTTTAACAATGCAAATCTCCCAATCTGACATTTGCTTGTTTAATTCATTAGACAACAGCACTCTGAAGTCTTTACACAGTCAAGTGAAGTGAATAATTGAACTGCTTATCCTGATCATCTCGGCCAAATAGTTCAGCTGCTTCAACATGTGTTGCCCAATAAGCTAATGCTATAAGCTTATTCATAGCAAAAGAGGGGAACTTCCGGCTGAATTACCTTAATTGCCCTTCTGCATCAGGTTGACAGAAACCTGGCCTGGGTGTGAACTACACTGCTCACACAGCTAAGGCTCTTGTTTTTCAGTCATTTTACCAAAAGTCAGCCAAAGACATTTCTATCATCATTTTTCCAGTGTGTCCTTTTTATGATGATGTCATAATTATCTATGCATTCATGAGCCGCCGTTAGACTCTGAGCTTTGAGCCGCCGTTAGACTCTGAGCTTTTCAATAGAAGAAAACAGTTGTTTTGTTTTTCATCTCTGTACCCTCAGAAACAATAATATGCCTGGCACAACTGTTTTATCAACAAATACTGCCTACTAGTGTATCATTGTATTAGCGTGGCGTTATTATTGGTCCATACTGCTTCTTTACCATGTTCTGCTGTGGCCATCAGCTGAAGTAACATTCTTTTCCACTTACATTTTCTTATGTCTGCCTTTCCTTTATTATAATATTATGCTTAGAAATATACTTCATATTTTATAGAGGTACTATATGTCCAGAAATTTTTTCAGATTTCACAAAATACTGCTGTTTCTTACTGAACACTCCTGGAAGCTGCACACCATTTGCAACATAAAAGCAAAACACTTTGACCACAGGTGTTAAAATGTCCTATATGGTTTACTTATGTGAATTGTACATTCTTTTGATGTTTCTATTTCAGTGGTTCTCAACCTGTGGCAATTTTGCCCCCCTAAGGATATTTGGCAATGTCTGGTGTTATTTTTAGGTTATCACAACTGGGAGAGGGGGGTGCTACTGAAATCTAGTGGGTAGAGGCCAAGGATGCTTCTAAACATCCTACAATGTACAGGACAACACGGAATTATCAAGGCCAAAACAGTAATAATGCTGAAGTTGGGCAACTCTGTTCTATTTTATGAGGCCAAAAATGTAGTCATTTGTTCCAGCACAGTTTTACATGTAAAAATATTGAGATGACACTGGCAGGAAAAAAAAAATATCCTTAAAAAGTGTGAAAGGACGTAACACTAACCTAGAAACAGATAATCATCTCGCATCCTAGCAACTGATGCATAATCATTGTCTTTTTCAGGCAACATATAGTATATACATTTTCCCACTAATATATAGAATCCACTTGGAACAATAATATTCTAAGAAAAAGAACTTCCTTCAAAGTGACAACCACTGCACAAACTTCAGAAAGAATAAAACTTTTTATATCTCAAAGTTACATACAAGGAGGATATAAAAACAGTATAAAGGTACTTTATTCAGGATTGTTTCTACAACTGGTCAGGATATGTATTACTTGAGAGTAACTTTCACACCTACAAGACAACTGCCGCTACATTAGTGGTTTATCCTTCTGGTGTTAATACCATTTTTTTATTTTAATCTTGAGAGGCTAAGAACTTGATTTGAAGCTTTCGTAAGCACTAAACCACTAAATTACATTTAAAAATTTTTTTGGTGGGGAGGTAATTAGGTATTCTATTTATTTATTTTAATGGCGGTACTGGGGATTGAACCCAGGACCTCGAAAGGCTAAGCACACTATACTTCTTGAGCTATACCCTCCCCCTCAATACCACTAAAGACATGAAAAATGTTCCATAAAGATGGAGGTCCTCTGTTACTTTTTTTTCAATGTATATCTTTCAAGTGAGTGTCAACTTTGCAAAGAGGGGAAGTATGGAAGCCCCACCCCCACCCTAAGGATCAAGCTTTGTGCGATGTTTCTCAAAGGGAGTAAGGCCCACCACCTTCAAAATCACCTGGAGCATCTGAGTGAATGAAGACCCAACTCCACCCCAGATATTGCATCTACACCCCAGAATCTGAAACCTAGAAATATGTATTTTAAAAATCAAACCTTGCCTTTGCACATTCAAGTTTGTGAATATCTGCTCCATAGGAGTGGCACACTTACTTACACAAAAATGAGTACCATAAATTAACCTTTGTTCAAACAAAAGTATCTCTTTTCATGATATCCTCTTATTTTCTCCCCAGTAAGTACTGTGAGGATGTCTTAAGTGGGGCATTGTTGGCAATCGCCGGGAAGACTGAAAAGGACCGCAAACTCGAGTTGTTATTCAGGAAGGAGCAATGTGATTCCAACATGGGAGAGGAAATGGTGAGAGAAATCGGCTGAGGAAGGAAGCCAGGGTGGTGAATGGAAGGTTAGGGAAAGGGAAAGGAAGGTGACTCAGCAAATCTGGAGCACCTACTACCATATATTATACTGAAAAGCTGCTGGCTAAGAGAAAGGAGCACGACGTAGAGGTGCTGAAACGTGAACTGTGTCTCAGAATCACCTGGAGGGCTTGTTAACGCCCGCTCGCGGGGCCCCACCCCCAGGGTGTCGGATGCTGAGTGTAGGTGCGGGGCGGGCTGGGGATTTACGTAGCCCACAAGACTGCTAGTGGTGCTGCTGCTGCTGCTGGCCTGGGAACCACGTTTTAAGAAACACAAGATTAGAGGAATTTTTTTTAAATCTTTAACAATTGAAACAAGAAAAAAAAGAAAAAAACCTAAGGAGAGAAGAAATTTTAAAAAGTAGTCAAAGATGACGGCACTATGCTATAATATGGTTTATGCAGCTACATTTTGTTTTGTATTTTCCTCTTCAACAGGCCAGAAGAGAAACAATAGAAGAGGATGTTGGATAGGCTAGTCATAACTCCATTAGGACGTTGTTCCAGAGGACAGTGACGGAAGGAACCAGCCACCCTTTCTCTAGATTCTTGTTGTGTAAACTAGATGCCCCGGGCAGCCCAGTGCTACAGGAAGATCAGTATGGCATTCTTCAGGGTTAGAATTGATGTCACTTCCCCTCTGGGTGCTGTGCTAGCATCCACCTAAAGAAGGAAGACATCAGTTCTCTAGGACACCAGGCTGTGTTGATAAGAGAAAAAGGAGGGGTGTTCATGTGGCAAGAAATGTGCTTGTGCAACATTTTCACAGGAAAAAAATACAAATTATAAATATATTTCTTAAAACAGGTTTTTTTGAAATTGGCGGGAGTTATGCATGCTTATTGCAAATAGTTCAAATAAATAAATTATGCAACACTTTATTGTGTTGTATAACAGCTTTATTGAGATATAATTTACATACCATAAAATTCACCCTTTAAAAATGTACAGATCAAGAAGATTGGATAAAGAAGATGTGGTATACATATATACAATGGAATACTACTCAACCATAAAAAAGAATAAAATGCTATTTGCAGCAACATGGATGGACCTGGAGCTTCTTATACTAAGTGAAGTAAGCCAGAAAAAGAGAAAAATATCATATGATATCACTTATATGTGGAATCTAAAAAAATGAGACAATGAATTTATTTACAAAACAAAAGTAGACAGACATAGAAAACACAATTGTGATTACTAGGGGGAAAGGCAGGGTGGAGGCATAAATTGGGAGTTTGGGACTTGCAGATACACACTACCATATATAAAATAGATAAACAACAAGGTCCTACTGTATAGCACAGGGAACTACATTCAATACCTTGTAGTAGCCTATAATGAAAAAGAATATGAAAAGGAATACATATATATGTATAACTGAATCACTATGCTATACACCAGAAATTAACACAACATTGTAAAATGACTATACCTCAATAAAAATTAAAAATGTACAGTTCAGTGGGTTTTAGTGTATTCACAGAGTAATGCAGTCATCACCATTGTCTAATTTAATTTTTTTTTTTTTTAATCATTCCGAAAGGTAACATGTACCCATTAGCAACCACTCCCCACATATCTGTTCCTCCAGCCCCTGGCTGCTACTAATCTAATTTCTGTTTGTATGGATTTGCCTATTCTGGGCATTCTATATAGGTAGGACAATATGTGGCCTCTGTGTCTGGCTGCTTTCACATAGCATATTTTCAAGATTCATCTATATTGTAGCATGTATTTCTTTCATTTTTATGGCTGATTAATATTCCATTGTATGTGTATACAATAGCTTGTTTATTCTCTCATCAGCTAATGGACAATTGGCTTATTTCCACTTTTTGGTTATTGTGAAAAATGCTGCTGTAAATGTTTATGTACAAGTTTTTGTGTGAACATGTTTTCAATTCTGTAGGTATATACCTAGAGTAGAATTTCTGCATCATATGATAACCTTGTGTTTAACTTTTTGAGCAACTGCCAGACTGATTTCCAAAGCAGCTACACTCTTTTACACTCCCACTAGCCATATATGAAGTTTCCAATTGCTCCACATCCTTGTCAACACTTATTATTGTCTGTCTTTTTTGATTATAGCCCATCCTGGTGAGTGTGTGTTAATGAGAAGTGGTATCTCATTGTGGGTTTGATTTGTATCACTGGGTATCTTTAGACAAGGATTAGCTTCTTCCCTGCTTTGGATGGCTTAGATGTGATTTTGCCAGAAAGCAGGGGAAATATAACTGCATTCCAAGCTCTCTTTTAACTTGTATGGTTAGAATTGTCACAGGTCTGATGTATACATTTCTGATCAGTGTTATGAAGTACCTAGCTAGTGAGTCCTTGAGAAAGTACCAGAAGAATAATACTGGTAGTAGGTGAACACTCAAACATGTCTGATGATTAGGGCTTGACTTAAACTTAGGCAAGGTAGATGGTCACTTACCAAAAAATTTTGATTTATCATTAGGATTGCTTCTCAGCCCCTTATTACTTCTCCAGCAGTCTGTTCACTCAACAGACACTTCCTTAGCTCCTTGTGTGTGCCAGGCACCATACATTTTGACCATGATGCTGAATGAGACATAGTGCCATGGCCTCAAGGAAATCAGTATTGAGGAGGGTAGATAAACATATAAAGAAATAAAATCAGTGTAATACACCTCAGGAAGGTCCTGCTGTATTCTCACCAAAGTGGCTAAAATTTGAAAACTGAATTGGATGAGTAATGGTGAGGATGTAGAGCAACTGGAACTCTTATACACTATTGGCGAGAGTATAAACTGACCCAACCGCTTTAGAACAGTGTTTGGCACTGTCTCCTGAGGCTGAATATTCACATGCCCTATAATCTAGAAATTCTACTTTTAGACATATACCTAAGAGAAATGTATATACATGGTAACTGAAAGACATGGTCAAGAATGTTCAAAGCAATGTTGTTCTTAGTAGCCAAAAATGGAAACAATTCAAATATCTGTCAGTAGTAGAAAAGGATAAATAAATGGTGTGTTCATACAAAGAAATCCTACATAGCCATCAAAATCAACAAACCTCTGTTCCTAAAAACAACGTGGACAAGTCTAACACCCAGAATGTTGAATCGAGGAAACTAGATACAAGAGTATGAGCTTTTTAAAATGGGCAAACTAATACACAGTAAAAGAAGCCAGAACAGTGGTTACATCTGGGGTTACGTAATAACTGGGATGAAGCTCAAGAGAGGCTTTTGAAGTCCTGGCAATGTTCTATTTCTTGATCATAGTGGAGTTACACAGGTGTATTCACCTTGTAAAAATCATTGAGCTGCTATATGGTTTGCACACTTCTGCAGTTATGTTATACTTCAATAAAAAAATCTACTTAAAATAGTTCAGTTTTTTAATAGGCAAAAATATGGGCAAAACCAGAAGCCTGTACAAGAAAGAGAAATGTCTTGTAAGTGGGATTGGTTATCTCTTTATGGGAAGGAACTAGGGAAGACTCTCTGGAGATATTGCCAGAGCTGGATTTTGAAGGATAAACTTTACGAGCAGACAGAAGTGGGTAAAGGAAAGAGGAAAGGCATTGAAGGCAGAGGGAGCAGCATGTGCAAAAGCACATGGAGGCATAAAAGCATGTGGTGTGTTTTAAGAATCGTAAGTAGTTCTATATTGTTGGAGTATTAATTGGGGAGGGATGGCAGGGAGGGAGATACAGATGATAAGACTGGCCTGTTAAGTAATGGCCAGGCCCTGAAAATCCCTTTCATCTCAGCTAAACTTGAGCTCAAACCTGTAGGTCTTAGGTTTTCTATGTAAATAGATTCCCCCGAAGTTCTGATTAAAATTATGGGCTGTCTCATTGGAAAAATGCACACATAAAATCTACTTGAAATCCACAATTCCTCTGATGCCCATCCATTGACTCCTGTTTCATGCATCTCAGTTTAAGAATCTTATGTTTGCAATAGACAATGGGAATTAATTAAAGAGCGTTAAACAGAACAAAGGCAGGATCAGATTTATATTTTAGAAAGATCAGTGAATGCAGATGGAGTTGGATTGGAAGTTGAGCCGGGGTGACCTGTAGGAACTGATTAGAATGGTAAGAGAACAGATAAGGCCTTGAAGAAAAGCAGTGTGAGAGCTGAATTCTAAGGGTATTTGTAGATAGAGTCATCAAGCATTGGTGGTTGATTCGATGTGAGGCTTGAGGGAGCAGGAGCTTCTGGGATTCTCCTGTGTTTCTAGCTTGAGTTAGTCGTCAGACAACCTACCAAAGACAGGAACTAGAGAGTGTTAGGGACATTTTGGTTAAAAGTGAATTTCTTGGTGATCATTTTGAAAGGTGTAGAGATATCAAATCACTAGGTTGTGTACCAGGGACTAACATAGTGTTGTAGGTCAATTATACTTCAAAAACAAATAAACTCATAGAAAAAGACATCAAATTTGTGGTTACCAAAGGTGAGGAGCTGAGGGGAGGGGGAATTAGATGAAAACAATCAAAAGGTACAGACTTCCAGTTATAAGTACTAGGGATATAATGTACAATATGATGAATATAATTAACACTGCTGTGTGTTACATATGAAAGTCAGGAAAGTAAATCCTGAGTGCTAATCACAAGAAAAGATATTTTTTATCTTTCTTTTATTTTGTATCTATATGAGATGATGGATATTCACTAAACTTATTGTGGTCATCATTTCATTGTCAGTCAAATCATTATGCTGTACACTTTAAACTTATACAGTGCTGTGTGTCAATTATATCTCAATAAAACCGGAAGAAAAAAGTGAACTTCTTTCTCAGAAAGAAGTAGACCATACCCTAACTCCTGAGGCTTTAAGTGCATCCTGATTAGTGCTGGACCCTAGGCTACTGGCCTCTGATGACACTTTTGGTATTTAGGCCTTCAGTGCTGCAGGAGTAGACTTGGGCAGGGGCAGGAACAAGTCAATTTGTATATACTAATTCACAAAGGCATTAAAGCTCTGTGTTGGGTAATGTAAGCAGCTTCTGACACCTACCAGCACTCCTTATCCACATCTATGAACTAAATGAGCTGTGTAAGGGAAGAGCTTTAACATTTGGGGCCCAGGCCTACCGTGGCATTGAGCTGTCATAGATGAATATAACACTCAGAAAGAAAGATTCTTCCCCCAACCCTGACTTCCAGAATGTGATTACTTTTGAACCTAGACCATTGAAAGCCTTTGCCAGAATAAGGATTACCCTGGGCGGTTTGGTGGACATTTGTGCCGGTCACTGCAGATCACATAGCAATGGACAAGGACTACCCAGGAGAGAAGACTGGTAGAGTCTTGTGTTTTTCCGACAGTCACAGCAGTCAAAAAGAATATGAGCAGTTTTTCCAGTTCTATTTATTAAGACAATTTGAATCTTTGGAATGTGAAGTTATCACGCGAGGGAGACAAGTTGAAGGCTCCAAGTCACCTGACTTGAACATTAAGAGAAATATGACCTCATTTTGAACCCCAGGGGAGTGAAACAGGATATATTGGTTTAATCAGATTTGCATTTTTAAAAGATCACTCTGGCTGTTTTATAGAAAATGGGCTGGAGGTAAATATGGATGCAGGAATACAAGAAGCTACTTTAATCAGTGAGGTGAGAGGTGTTAGTGGCTTAAACCACAGACTGGCAGGGGATATGGAGGGAAATGAATGGATTTAATATATATTCCATGTATGTTAGAGGGAGAATAAATAGAATGTGGTAATTGATGGACTATGAGGGGGTGGCAAGGGAGAGAGAGGAGTCACAGATGACTGCTAGGTTTCTGATTTGTGCAGCTGGGTGGATGAGAGAACCATCTCCGCAGAAGGACCAGATGGGGAGCCAGAAGATGGAAAGTTCAATTTCATTTATAAGTTTTATGAGACATCCATAAAACTAAGCAGATTTGCTAAGCGGCTTTTTGAATCAGGTCTGGAGCTCTGAGGAGAGGTCTTGGTTAAACATTTAATCTAGGAATCCTTCATATATAGACAGCGTTAAAGTCATGGGGTGAGAATAAGTGAGATCTATTGAGATATTAAAGCAAAGAGAAGAAGACTAGGACAACACCACCGTTTAAAGGTGATGCCAATAGGGAAAAGTCCGCGCAGGAAACTGAGCAGTACAGGAAGAAAACCAGGAGGGTGCAGCATCACAGAAATCAAAGGAAGAGACTATTTTAAATAGTTGGCTGTGTTAAATAATTCTGAACAGTCAAGATGGAGTCTGGAAAACCTGTTGATTTTAGCTGAAATGGGTTATACTAAAAATGTTTAACAATATTATGCTTGGGCACAAACCAACCAGAATGAATATTGGCTGGATACGGGAGTTGGGTAAGGAGGACTCTTGCTGTGCACTTATCATGAGCTACCATGTATTAAATCTCTGTGTCTATTTTCTGCCACCCCCTCCTCCTGCCCCTGCAGGGTATAAACTCCACAGGGTCAGGGCTATGATCCATCTTATCCATTTTGCACCTTCAGTGCCTATTAAAGCACTCATCACAAAGTCTACGCTTATTCGATATCTGACTTATTGATGGTTGATGTCAGCCATGTTGGGTTTGGCCAGAGTAGTGACAGAAGGTCAGAAGGACAAAGTAAATGAAGATATTTACAGAAGACTGATTGAAATGATAGACCATCCTATCAAAGTTAGGTAAGGAACCAAGGAGATGACAATGTGAAGAGAGTTAAAGGGGAACTTTGGGACCTAGGTATCCCAAAGATGTTGGAGAATGATCGTAATGGAAACAGCTGACCAAGCAAACTGTAAGGCAAGAAGTAGTGGTTGGGGGATGGGATGCTTGTTTTTGTGATTTGGGAGGAAAAGCAATTTCAAGCAAAGATTCTAAATGTAACTGTGGAAGTCAATGGTAGAGGACAAAGGAGAAAGTAGGTGGAGATAAACTGGTCAAGAAACTGAGAGGCTTGGATGTTAGACATCACTATGGACTTTGAAGTGACCCAGATGAGACTTGAATAATGAGTAGAGGAAGGTGTGGTATAACCACAGGGTGTGAGCCTCAAAGGAGTAGGAGTTTTTACAAGAGGGTGGGGTAAAAGTAATGGTCCAGAAATAGTGATGGAAAGGAGGAGGACAAGGACCTGTCCTGCAGTAAATAGATGTAAATATAGATCCACCACCATGGGGAGCTGCTCTGGGAGCAGCAAGGAGATATGGAGAACATTCCTGGAAGATATAGTAGATACAGGAGAATTTGCTGATCACAGAGCCGGTGCTCCAGAGGGCATGCTGGAGTGCTGTGGTGGGGAGATGTGTATTAGAACAGTATGGAACAAACACAGGAACAAGGAAAGAGGAAGGGTTATGGGGGAGAATTGGAGGACTGAAATTTGAGATATTCGTATAAGAGTAAACTCAAAGACACTTGGCTTGAATTATGGCAACATTTTTGGAAACTAAACTCCAAAATCTCAAAGCTCCAAACCCTAACTTGATTTGAAGTTGGTGTGATATCTCTCAGATTCCCTCTCTCCTAACATTCGTGAAGTTCCCAGGGAAAATTACAAATGCCCATGAATCACTCTTGGCCATCATTTGCTGCTAGCTTTGCCAGCAGAGGGAGAAGTCACATGAGTTTTTTTAGGCAGAAACACTAGAGTCAAAATAATGAATTAAAATAATGCGGGAAGTTTAGTCTGAACAGAATGCAGGAAGTGCAGTAGAGAAAGGAGTGGCATTTTGAGTCAGAGCCCAGCTAGCTCTCTGGGGATTGCAGGTAGAATTCCTCCTCTGGCACCAACGTCCTAAAGGGGTACAAAGAACTCTATAGGGTTTTAGAGAGGGCTGACAACCTGAAGTTACACTAACTTAGCCTGTTAGTCCCCATGAAAAGAGAAAAACTAATCCCGCTTCTGTAACTTCTCATATGAGACCAGATTTACATTGGGTCCTTCCCTTTAATTGGCTGCGGGAAAGAAGGGAGCCACCCGAAGTGCCTTTGTGTACTCTGGCTCTGGGCGAGGGCAGGGCAAGCCCTTACAAAGCCAGGGACCTACCAGGAAGTGAAATATCTGTGTGGCAAGTCTTTAGAAGGTCTGAAGTGTTGTGTCATGTACCCTCTGGGCATGCTAAAGTTAACTGGAAATTAGGGCAAGTAAGCACGACTTGGCAACAGAATTTGAATTGGCTCCCAGAGGTTCTCCACTGTGGAGTTCAGGGGATTGGAATCCATTTATTCAAATAAATATTTATGAGCACACATCAGAATCACCAAGGGCATTTTTTTTTCTCTAAAATACACACACGTCTTTATAAGTTTGCTTTATACATTACTTCAGAGGCTACTTCTTTCTGTATACTATACCTGAAATTCAGGGAACGTAAAAAGGATGAGAGATGGTCCCTGCATAGGACTACATGTCAAACTGGATTGTTTTCCCCAAATCCCAAGTAACCTTCTCTAATCATTCTTAATAACTTTTCTTTAGAAATCATTAAAGAAGCAATTACTAATTTTAAATAAATAATTAAAAAATAAGCTCTAGGTAAAGTCAAGTACCTTCTCAGACTGAAAAAAAGATCTAGTATAAGCATTGCTAGGCTAATTCTGATGGAAAGGCCTAAGTAGAAATAATCATGGCTACCATATATTGGGCACTTACTATGTTCCAAGCACTTCATATGTGTTCTCATTTAATCTGCACAATAATCCAATGAGGTGAGTATTTTTTTTACTAACATGAGAGAACGGAGAATCACAGAGTTTCAATGACTTAGCTAAGATCTAGGGCTATAATTTAGGTCAGAGTAACTGAGGCTTTGTCTGATGTTAGGCCTAAAATTTAGAGAGCAAGAAAATAGATCTTTAAAAAGACTGCATATTTTAAAGTACTTCTTTCTTTAGGAAACATTCTCTACCTTTATCTTTGTACTTATGGCTTTGGTGACAAGCTCTCCTGTAGGCTGGGACATTGCCCTTTGGCAACCTACCAAGATCTGTCTGTGAGAATCCTCACTTCCAGTCCCCTTCTTAAGAATGAATGCCATGCCTTTGCCATGGTGCTAGATTTGAATTCAATTTTGAGTCGATCTTTAAAGACCAGGCAACCTTTCTTTTCCATCCTTCTCTTCTTCCTCCTTTCTACTCCCCTCTTCCTTTTAAAAATTAAGCTTCTGCTACTTCTCTAGAAAAAAAAATCTCATCTGACACTAAAACTTTACTTAGAGCCAAAAGCCTTTGGGACTTGGGGTATTAGCGTAGTTCGGCCTCCAAATCTTTGGAGCTGAAAGGCAGACGACGTTTTCTACATTTGCCCCTGGACACTGTCTGCTGGCTCATCTGAAACCTGTGCTGTGTGCAAAGAAGTTTCTGTTCAACATTGTAGCCCTGGGGCTAGGTCTCACTGCCCGCTGAAACCCTGGCAGGCTAAAGGCTGGGCTGGGGCTGATGGTTTTTACTCCCAAGGTGCTCTAAGCCAAGAGCACTGTCTCTTAAGTCAAGAGAACTGTCATTCTCTTGAAGCCCACCTTTAAGAAGGTTGAGGCAGGGTCTTCTCATAGACCCAGGACCTTCATTTTCCTTTGTGTGATACAGGGAGCAAGCCTACTGGTCTAGGCTCTTTGTATCCTCATGGGGAGTTTTATTACAGTGAAGTTTTTGTATTTCCTATCACAAGCACCCAAGGATCACCTAAGTCCATCCTGCTAGACTTTAGTAACTTCCAATTTCAGAGTCAAAAACTGAGAATTTTATCTTTTCCAGAAGATTGTGACTTCAGGAAGGTATATTGAGATGATGCTGCCAAATGTCCAACAACCAGCTCTTGGGGGGAAAGTATGGGCCTGTTTGTGTGTACATGTGTGTATGTTATACACATACATATATACATATATATGTGTGTGTGTTTTACATTTTATTGCTATACAAGATGAATAGAACACAACAAGTAAGACATATAATGCTTTTTTTCTTTTTCTTTTTTTTGGGGGGGTGGTAATTAGGTTTATTTATTTATTTATTTTTAATGGAGGCCCTGTGGATTGAACCCAGGACTTCATGCATGCTAAGCACTCACTCTACCACTGAGCTATACACTCCCCTCAGGATATATAATACTTTTACTTTTACATTTTATGTAACATTTGATTGTCACAAAATGCTTTTGTTGATTTTTTACCTAAATCTCACAACCAATAGTTAGTTGCAACTGACAAACAAGTGTAGTTCTGACATGAATGTTGGTAAATATTTTCCTTTACATTAACTGGTAAGATGAAAATGAAACAATGAAGATGTGTGTCAGGACTTCACTTAATTATCGATAACATGATTGACTACTTAATGAGATGATGGTTTTAAAATAGTGGAAGAATATTTCTTCCAATTTTTTGTGCTATTCACAATGTAATGGTTATAGACACCACACACTTTTAAGTTTAAACTGTGTTACTAACATTGGTTCCATCACTTTCTTAAGTCTGATAATCAACAAAATAATAAATCAAACCCTGATTTATAGTGTTTGCTGATTTCTGTGGTGTAAATACTGCCACGATGGCGAATTATAATCTAACAACGAGATGTCACTGAACTCAGAATTGGAAAGGGATGCACCATAAAACACCATTATAAATTATTTCTGCCATTACAGACACAATAGATGTAAATAACTTTAAGAAAATAGACAATAGTAAATGTATGAAATAATTTTAAAATAATTAATTTTGAGTGTTTATTACTTTTGTTTTAAATATAATTTATTTAGTGGTAATTTTGTATAATTTAATTTTTAATAATGACTGTTTAACCACTGGTTTGCAAATTTGCTGCAAATTAAACAATCAGCTCTAGTAAGTGGGTACAAGCTGGCTTCTCCAACATATCACTGAGTAAGTCAAACCGATAACAGTAAGTTTAGTATTATGTTTTTCAGTCATTAGGATCATATACATTTCCTGTTTAGAGTGTGTGTGATGACCACTAGTGCTATTCTTATGAAGTATTTCTAGCTCTCCACTTTATGATAGAGAAATATGGTGAAGATTGTACTTTCTTGCTTCTTTGGAGTTGGGGGTGGCCAAATAATTTGTTTAACCAAGCAAATGTGAGCAGAAATAACATGTCACTTCAGGGTGACAGCTTAAAGAACTAGTACACGATTTGCCACTTTCTTTCCCTCTGTCACCAGCAGTACTCCACTTAGTGCCTTTGCCATCAGCCTGTGTCCCAGGGTGAGCAGGGCCTGGAGTTAACACAAAGTGAACATGTAGCATGAGTGAGAAATCAAGTTGTTTTAAGTCACTAGGCTTTTTGGAATTTTTTGTTATGTGGCATAGCCTAGAGGGTATCCTGACTGATACAATGCCTAATATTTGGGAGAATCTGGCATATTAGAAAACCAGACAGCTATTTTATCTGAAATATGCATTTTAGTCTTGCAATTTTAAGCTGAAGAATGTAAGATAATTTTTAACAGAATTAGACTCTGCAAGAGAAACTAATTTACTACACTAATGCATTTGATTTATTACATTTGTAAGAAGTGCTTAAGGAGATTTTGGAAATAGGGTTTTAAGTCTTTCCTGTAAATTATTTGAAGTGCTTGAGGGGGTATTATGCAAATTCTGTTTAAAATATTTAAATGTATTTATTACATTTGTAAATTTGAGACTAGTTATCTGGGAGAATTTAACCTGTTAAACTTTAAGTAATGAATATCAAAGAACATTACTAGATTTGTAACTAAAACAACATGTATAAGTTAAAAACCTAAGAAAAATGTTTTAATATACAATTTTAATAAATTGAATATTAATTCAAAGCTTAAGTAACTGTAAACACTTCTTTTGAAGCAAAACTACCCTCCTTGATCATTTAAAAAAAATCCATGCTTAATGTAAGTTGATGACCGTTCTTCACACTTCAGGATTTTGTAGAAAGAATATACAACTAAAATTTTAGATCAGAATTCTATTTCTGGCTTGGCCAACAAGTAATTAGTGCCCTTGAAGAGGATGATTTATTTATTTATTTAATCTATTTTTCTTTTTTTTCACTTCAAGACACATAAAAATTTTTCCATTTAATTTTTTTCTTCCAGTTTTATTGAGATATAATTGATTTATAGTACTATATAAGTTTAAGGTGTACAGCATAATGATTTGACTTACATACATCATGAAATAATTACCACAGTAAGCTTAGTGAACATCCATCCTCTCATATAGATATAAAATTAAAAAAAAGTATTTTTCCTTGTGATGAGAACTCTTAGGACTTACTTTCTTAGCAACTTTCATATATGACATATGGCAGTGTTAATTATATTAATCATGTTGTACTTTATACTCCTAGTACTTACTTATCTTATACCTGGAAGTTTGTACCTTTTGACCCTCTTCTTCCAATTACCCCTCCCTCCATGACTATTCCCTCACCCCTGCTTTTGGTAACCACAAATCTGATCTCTTTTTCTATGAGTTTCTTTATTTGAAGTATAATTGACCTATAATGCTATGTTAGATCCTGGTGCATGACATAGTGATTCCATATTTCTGTATATTACAAAACGATCACCACAAGAAGATTTTAAACTTTTTAATGCTAATGCCAAATGAGAATGTTTGGTCAGATGATCTTTCTGATTAGATCATTTTATGATGCCTTCTCTTTTGGTTATAATCTGTTGTTGCATAACAATCATAAAATTTAATGGCTTAAAACAACAATGTGGTTTTGTTTTTTTAATCCCTCACAATTCTGTCGGTTGAGTGGGCTCATCTGGGTGATTCTTCTGCTCCTTATGATGTCAGCTGGGACTGTGGTCATTTGGGGGCTCAAGGAGGCCAGCATGTCCAAGATGGCTCACTCACTTGTCTGGCATCCTAGTGAGGGTGGCTGGAAGGTTGAGCTCAGCTGGAATGCTGAGAGGTGTGGTCTCCTCTCTTTCTCCACATGGTCTCAGGGCTCCTCTACCCCCTGCACCCCATGTGGTCTCTCCAACAGAAGAGCCAGATTTCTTTCCATGGTGACTCAGTCCTCCTCCAAATGTGCAGTGCAGGAGCTGCCGGACTTTCTCAAGGCTTAGGCTCAGAACTGGCTCAGCATCACTTAATTCCATTGGTTAAAGCAAGTAGCACGGTCAGCCCAGATTCACTGTGGGAGGGGAGCACACAGGGGTGTGGAGTGGTTCATTGGGCCATCCTTGAAGGCCAACTACCAAACCTTATAATGTTAACATTCTATGACTTGTTTCCATCCCAGCCCCTCCTCCTGTCACTACCTCTTCCTCACGCTGACAGATGGGACATTTCATATATGTTATACAGTGTAGGATTTTCATGTATCTTAGTGGTTGAACTATAGTAAAATACTCGTGTGCATGCGCGCATATTTACATGTGCCAAAAGGAAAGTAAAAAGATACACTCTTTAATTTTATTTATGATTTTGTGTTTATAGGTGATCTATTTTACTATCTTGTAGGGTACCAGAAGAACTCAAAAAATATATAAAAAGTAAGAAAAATCTAAGAATAAAATAGGTAAATGTGTGTATACACATGTATGTGTAGGTATGTGTATGCCTGTTGTATGTAAAGTTTTTTCATCCAAGGGAGCTGTCATCTGTTTCAGTTTCTGGGGTTGCCTTTGGAGCTGACTCCTTGGCCACAATGGGCTCTTTATTTCTTTATATACAAGGCAAACTGATCTCCCGCTGATCTCCAGGAAAACTCTGTAGCTCACCTTAAATCTGCATGTTGTTGCTAGGGTCTGAGATTTCATGTTCTGTTTAGTAATACAAATTGAGCTTGTCTTTAGCCAGCCTGTGACTTTGAAGAAGGAGGAGAAATAACTTTCTGAAATTGTAGTGACTTTGATCAGACTGTTCAGAGAGTAGGGGGGAAGTACCGTGGACTCTCATAATTGCTGCATCTTGGTGGGGTCTGCCTTTAATTTGGGAGCATTTAAGGGTGACAACTGTATCCTTGCTTGGAGCAAATACATTCAGGTTGAGCAAATGGTGGATTCTAGAACCTCTTTTGACGAAGCTCTCCAAATGATTACTGAGGGAAATGGTAATGGCAGCAGTGACTCGGCACTTCCTAGGACTGCCCAGGCAGTCTGAGTTTCCGGGGTGGCAGCAGTCAGCAGGCCTCACAGGCATCACGGAGAATGGGCATCTCTGAGGGAGAACCTCAGGAGAAGAAGGGACTTCCTGTAAGTCTGGTGGTCCTCTATATTTGACAATTAAGTGAACCTACATTATACTCCAAATTGATGAAGTGAAATATTTCAGATCGTTTTCAGACTTCATCTTTTTTCATTAAAATGTTTGTATTTTAATAAAGCACCAGCAGAATTCTATTTGCAATGGTATTTTGAATATTTTTGTAATTAACAATACTAACCTAGATAGATAGGCTTCCTTCACATTAAAAGAAGCCTTTTTATTTTAAAATAATTAAAGATTCATAGGAAGTTGCAAAAATAGCTCAGAGAGGTCCCACTTACCCTTCACTCAGTTTACTCTGGGCTTTCATCTTACACGACTATGTATGTATTTCACAAATTTTCTATAACATACTTATAATTTTAAAAGTCTTCTGCCAGTTCTTGAAAGTGTTTTTTTTAACTTTTTATTCTGAATTATGTTCCTCTCCTGAGCTACTCCGTCAAATCCTAACTCTCTGTGCATATCCCAGGGACAATATTTAATATATATTAAGATATATAAAAATTGGCTCTGCTTTGGGATTGACCAATCAGAAGAGAAGCTGGTCCCAAGAACTGAAGCAGAGTTCTAGACACCTATGCATTAGTCCTTTAGTTTCTGGATTGTGGGACTGTCTGGGAAAGGGTAGCAGGGGAGGTGGCTATTGATCAATGTCATAGAAGTGTCAGTATTTGGACCATCATGCCAGCTGTGCTGGAACATCAGCTCAATATCAGCCCATATTCCCCAGCAGTGCACTTGCCACATTGCTGGGTATTCATTGGATTATTTTTACTCCCCTCACCCCTCAAAGCCAGAAATGTTGTCAGCTCTCTGAAAGCAAAGACTTTGCCCTTGAGTTGTAAACTCTAGTGCCCAGCATGGTACCTGTCTCAACATTTGACAAATGACTAAAACATAAATGAAACTTCTAGTCCTGAGCCTGTCCTTGAACTTAGTCAGGTAACTCACTCTGATCTCGGGATCCTCTTCTGTAAAACAAGATTATTAAACCTTTTTGTGCCCACTAAAGCTTCATAAGAAGTTTGCAAGAATTTTAAGACATGCAAGAATAAGGAAAGACTAGTGATTAAATAAGAAAATTCCATTTTGACAACTGTCTGAGTGCCTATTATATGCAAAATACATAATTTTTAGAAGTCTGGAGGAAGAAGAGAAAGTGACTAAACTGTCTTATTAATGAAGAAATCACAGTCTAGTGAAGACCGCCTTTTATAACACTACGATACAAGAGACAATGAAATAAGTGCTGTCAGAGGGACACAAATAAGGCATTTCAGAAGCTCAGAGTGATGCATTCTAGCTGCCATATTGATATAAATCCATGACATCTGTAACCAATCTCTTTCCTAAATTCCAAACATGAATTAATAAAGATTAGCATATAATATTGGGTGAATAAATATTTTAAAGCCACTGTTATGCCTGGCATGTAGTAAATTATTTTTCAGTGTTATTATTATAGGAACTATCAGTCTTTGAGCTGCTATTATTAGCAAATTTGATATCATTTAGGTACATTGGGCTAAGAAATTTAAATATATTATCTCAAGAATTGTCACCACAATCCTACAAAGTAGGTGTTATCCCCATTTTACAGATGAGGGAATTGAGGCGGGAATCAGTTAAGAAACTTACCCGAGGTCATATAGTTAATGAATGGCCACACCGAGTATGAACTTAGATTTGTCCTGTTCGTAACTACCGTTTAAAAATAAGGTACATGACATGTACCTTATTTTTAATCATAAATACAAACTGAAATAACTTTTCCCAATATTAGTAACAGTAAGGTAATATTGGTAAGTGGGTTGTGTTGGTGCAAATCTTCCAGGATACTGAGCCATTTGGCAGATTTTAACCCACTATAAAAGAATTCATTAAATACAACACTTTAAAACTGTGAATGTAGTTTGGAAATAATTTCCCCAGATTATGCCGGTTAGAAGTCTTTTCACCAGTTCTTGTGTGCCAATTATGGATTTATCGCCTCTTGGCTCCAAATTCAACCTTTTGGCCTATTTTGTGAAAATGGATCTGGGCCTTTAAGTATTTGTCCCTTACCAACTGCCATTGAAGTAGAAAGTGCTGGAGAGACACTGCAGGAGAAAAGGATTTTATTTTTCTAGGTTCCCCTGCAGCATACTTGAATTCCTGTGTGACTTCAAGCACATGTGACTTCCCAGCGCCCAGCTCCTGTTGCATGAGGGACTTCTCTAGGGTCCTACCCCTGAAAGGCATGGTGGCCAGCAGCCAGGTTCCCCCAACACCACTCTCATGTGGATTTATAGGATATACATGCCAGAGAGTAGATTTCTGGTAAGTCCTAATGGTGCAGCACTACCGCGACTTCCCTGTCGTCCAGGGAACCATGGTCACGCCCTCTTCAGCAAGGTCTGGATCTCAACACTGGTGGCCACGAGGGCTCTTCCTTTAGAGCTCTGACTCAATGTGAGGAGTAATGGCTATTAGATATTACATAATAGACCTGCTGTTATATATTACATCCACCGTTTCTATGGTCTTTAGAATTCTTCTTAATTCTTACTAGCCAATCCTTATCATTCCAAACCCCTGTTACAGTTAATAATTCTTTCTATTAAACTTTCCCCACTATAATTACTCTATGGCTTATCCCCTCCTGATTACACCCACACTGATATACCTTAGTACACATTATAACATATCTTGCTATTTAAAACCTCTTAGCCAACTTAAAACAGATAAACACATACAGTGGATTTTAATGCCCATTTGACATCTGAATTGTCCTGGAGTTTTACTTCCTCCATACTAACCACCTTTCCAAATCCTTCTTCACACAACCTGTACTCTAGTCTCGCAAATTATGATGCTGATCTATAGACAGAATGTTTTCTTCCACACCCTTGCAGATCCCAACCCCTCTCTGCCTAGAATGTCTCATTGTAATATCCTTGAAGAATTCCTACTTATCCTTCAAGACCCAGCTCTACATTATCTTTTTGAAGCTTCTTTGGTAGAATATTCCCGTACCTCCATTTTAGCACTTAGCACATGGTATTTTATTTTCTCTAATATTTATTTTCTTCAATAGACTATAAACTTCTTGAAGACAGGGGCTAAGTCCTATTAATCTTTGTACCCCTAGCTCCCAGGACAGTGCCCAGCACATAGTAGGACATCAGTTTGTTAGATGACTCAATTTATCTACATATGATGGAAGAGATGGAAAATTTCAAAGCACTATCATTTTTGAAAATGGCTATGATACAGCTCAACAATTCCTTTCTGACCAAATTATGAAAGTTATGGCCACTCAGAGAATCATTTCTGCTTTTGCAATCACCAGGACTTTCAGAGTCTGACTTACTCTGATCAACTGAAAACTAGAGCACAGCCTCAAGCTTCTATCCCTAGACCAACAGCTAAGATGCTCTTGCCAGTCCCAGGCCTTATCTCAGGTCCTTATCAAGGGAGACTATGTCAAGGACCGGGTGTCTGCAGCTAGACAGACGGGGGATCTTGGTGAATTAACTGAGTTAAACTGGTGAGTTAAATGGGCTTTCTAAATTTTGTTTTCCTCAGCCACACCTACCTCATGGATGAGGATTAAATGAGACAGTGTAAGTAAAGCTTGCTTGGTGCCGGACACCAAATGATCTCTCAAAAGTTTAGGTGCTATTAACATTACCTTGTGCCCAGGTTTAGCCAGATTCCAATAGTTTCTCCTCATTCTTTTTCCTACACTGGACATTTGGAGATTAATCTCAGTCTGGACTTTCTAATAGTGCATTCCTACCAGACTTGTAGATCTGGACACCAGTCTGCCCATTCTCTGCTATAGAATCTGCCCATTGTAGAATTTGGGACACCTCCAACATCTCCTTGGAGCCCAACTCAGGCTACATCTCCAAGATTCACCTCTGTCTTTGGGCAACTGCCCAAGTCCCTCCTTTGCTCAAAACACACAACCTTAGCAAGTCATTTAGGCCCTTCCAGTTCCTATTCAGTTTCCATTTCCAGCTCTTGTCCTGTCCCAGCGCCATCTTCTTCACCCCACTGCTGACCACAATCTAGCACATACACTGACGGCACAAAGTAGCAAAAGCAGAAGAAATTTCAGTTCTTTTCCTCAAAATAGAACTTGTTGGGAAATTTCTAACCAGAAATAAATGATCCTGGGGTTTCATGTAATTGATGCAGAAGTACGTGTACTGCTAATAACCAATGTTTGTTTTTCTGCTTTTGTTGCCTGGAGAGGAGGAAACGTTGGCTAGAGCTTCTCTATGCCTCAGAGACTCTGGACCAGCCTCTTGGGCTTCTTCCACTGGTAACTAGCATTATTGGGGGAGACCTTACCTTTCAATGTGGCCCTGAAACTGTTCAAGGCCTAGCCCTGTCACTTGCTTCCTGTGTTCCTCCTCCAACCCTCAGTTTTTCCATCTATAAAATAGGTATGATAATAAGAATAATAGCTAATAAGAATAATAATACTAAAAGAAAGTTAGATGATACCCATAAATCACTCAGCACAGTACCTGTACAGAATAAGCACCCAATTAAGAGTTATCTCAGGTTTTTTTTTTAAATCAGGACCCAAATGGTCCAGAAATGATAAAAGAAGAAAAGCTGCTACCATCGAGGTGGGATGCCTGTACAAACCTGCAGGGAAAAAAAGCCTTTGTAGAGGACTATGGCAAAGGTGAATTTTGAACAATTGGGTGACCTCTCCAGGGACTTCAGGGATACTCAGAAGCTCTAGACTCAAGTTTTTTGGGGCATTTTTTGTTTGTTTGGTGGGGGTTGGGCGGTTAAATAGGTTTGTTTGTTTGTTTGTTTAAATGGCAGTACTGGGGATTGAATCCAGGATCTCGTGCATGCTAAGCATGTATTCTACTACTGAACTATATTCTCCTCCTAAACTTGGGTATTTTTTTCCCCAGATGTTGCTGCATTTTAAAAAATATGATAAAATTTACATAACATAAAATTTACCATTTTAACCATTTTATTCTTAGGCATTTTTTTAGGGCTACTCACAAACCTTGTAAAACAGTCGGTGATTAGTTAAGACTCTTTATATTTCAAGTTGGAGAACATAGAACATTTATTTAAGCAACAAAAGGAGTTTGTTGGCTTATTTAACTGAAAGTATAGAGGTATCTGGCTTTGGGTATATTTTGATCCAATAGGTCAAGTGACTTCAACTAGGAATTTGTTTCACTCCACATTTTCCCTCTGCCCTCTGCTGAGCTGGCTTTATTCTCCACAAAGTGGATTCCTGGCAGCTCTGGGCCCCTCCAGACTCAGTAGTAAGGTGACTACCAAGTAGGTCAGGCCTCTAGTTTTTAAAATCACTCTTTAGGGGAAGAGAGTTCCCAACGAAGGGAAGGGAACTCCACCACCTCCAGCCCTGATAACCCAGTATCTCCTTGCATCTTGTGTTGGATTGCTTTGTGTGCCTATTTTGGAAAGACCATGGTGACCAAAGGGCAGAGGGTGGCTTGAGCCAATTACAGTTCATCCTAGAATCAGAGCTGGGGTCAATCCCACCCAAACCACATGGCTGATAACGGTGGAGGGGTGCTCAAAGTAAAACCCGAGGGCTCTTACCAGCCGAGGAAAAGGCCACTGCAAACACTTTGTCCCAAGAGTTCCCAAACACCTACCCAAACAGGACAATTTCATGTTTTTTTCTACCTCACCCATATTCCAGCAGACTCTTCTGGCCTCTTTCTCTAGTGCTATTCATATAATGACAGGATGATGAGACATGGACAGTCCTGACCTCACAAGTTTAAGTTTTCACCTACTCAAGAATGAAGGCATCCTTCAACGAATTTGAAATATAGCTAGAATTGTTGACTCATGCCCACAAATTTGAGACACCACGTGCCCTGAAACTCAGCTCTGAAAATCTCACTGCCTATAAAAGAAGAAAACTTTAGAATCTAAAATCAACTTTAGATTTCAGACAAGCAAAGTCTAACGGATATGGCCTTAATAGTTTTGCACACTAGCTTAGCGCCCTGAAAACAGAAAGTATTTTGAATTTTAGCGCCCTGAAAACAGAAAGTATTTTGAATTTTACTAAGAATGTGTATGCCATTACATGAATTGAGCTGGTCTTCTGCTAATCTTTTCAAATCCACACATTTCTCCAGAACAAGGGACTTTTGTTTTTGGGGACTCTGACATACTTTTCTCATCTTCTCTCTTTGAGTTGCAGTGTTTTTTCCTTCTTTTTTAAAATTATTTTTTAAACCATTTTATTTTTATTTATTTTTTTGTGGGGGGGGTCCTTAATTTTTTATTTTAATTTAAATTTTTATTAATGGAGGTACTGGGGATTGAACCCAAGACCTCATGCATGCATTCTACCACTGAGCTATACCCATTCCTTCCCCTGCCCCTCCCTGTGCTTGCTTCTTAAAAGCTTTCCTTTCCAAAGAGGACCAAAAGGTATAACAATTAGGAGTCTGCAAGAAAAGAAGCAAGTTATACTTCAAAACCGATTTCTAAAATTGCTTTTAAAGTTAAAACAAAGGAATATAACCAATATTGATAAACATCACTTTAAAGAGTTTTCATTTAGTCTTTTAAAGATGAGGGCCCATTTCTGCTGCTCTCTCTCAGTTAGCCACACCTAAGGTAGAAGACTTGCCATTTACACCTGGTGACTATACTTGAGACATAACTGCTCACTGGTGATAACATACTTTATTTGCAGGCAAAGCATCCAAAGGGTAATAAACAGCATCTCAGTGCTGACTGAGCAAGTTGTAATCAAATGACAGTATGATTACTTAAATCCTTGATGTTTAAGCGTCTTGGACCATACATACTTCAGAAATGTATGGCATCTTTTTTTTCAAATTGAAGTATGGTTGATTTACAATGCTGTGTTAGTTTCTTGTGTATGGCATCGTGATTCAGTTACACATATTCTTTTTCATTATAGGTTATTACAAGCTGTTGAATTTAGTTCCCTGTGCTATATAGTAGGACCTTGTTGTTTATCTATTTTGTATGTAGTAGTTTGTATCTATTAATCCTAAACTCCTAATTTATCCCTCCTCCCTTTTCCCCCTTGGTTACCATAAGTTTGTTTTCTACGTCTGTGAGTCTGTTTCTGTTTTGTAAGTAAGTTTCATTTGTTTCATTTTTTTAGGTTCCACAAATGAGTGATATCATATGATACATGCCTTTCTCTGTCTGACTTACTTCATTTAGTATGATAATCTCTAGGTCCATCCATGTTGCTGCAAATGGCATTATTTCATTCTTTTTAATGGCTGAGTAGTATTCCATATACATATATGATATGCAGTATATATATATACACCACATTTCCTTTATCCAGTCATCTGTTGATGGACATTTAGGTTGCTTCCATGTCTTGGCTATTGTAAATAATGCTGCTATAAACATTGGGATGCATACATCTTTTTGAATTATAGTTTTCTCTGGATATATGCCCAGGAGTGGGATTGCTGGATCATATGGTAACTCTTTTTTTAGTTTTTTAAGGAATCACCGAACTTTTTCCATACTGGCTGCACCAAATTACATTCCCACCAACAGTGTAGGAGAGTTTCGTAAAATTTTTATTTTGGTACATATTTCCTCTTGAAATTGACAAATGAAGGAATATAGATTTCTATTTTCGAGTGCCAGAAGCTTAATTTCCTTTTTGCATCCCTCTGTAACACTTTTAACTTTCCTAGGCAGAAGGATGCCTCAGGAAGACTAGGGTGAAGATCATGTGCTCTGACAAACTAAACATAAAAGCACATTAAAATTCTCAAACTATCAGTATAACCTCCATTCCATTTGCCACCAGTGCCCTACTCAGTCTTTACCATAAAATTACACCTTCTCAAGATCCAGAGACCCTCTCCCTCCCACAATCCATCTGCTCTTCACTACAGTGGTGATAACAGCTAACATTTACCAAAATGTGGTACATGCTATGTGGATTATCTCATTTAATTCTCACAACAACTCTATGTTGCTGGTATTGTTATGTACCCATTTTACTGATGAGGAAACTGAGGCTTAGAAAAATGACCTACTCAAGGTCATATATCCAGTAAGTGATAGAGTTAGGAGCTCGAAGCTTGGTTTTTAGCTACTAGCTGCTTTCTAGTTTTTACCTACTAATCTCCACTGCTTCCCACCCGATTACCATATACACAATGGTTACACTCCTAGACTGAAATAACCAACTTAACCCAACTGGAGGAGCAGTGGTTTTCAGATCTTTCTTATGTATAGTGAAATCTAAGTGGACCTGTTTATGGCAAAACTACAGTTGGCAAATTTAACAGGTTTTATTGCTTCTAGAAATCTTAGCACCAGTGATAAATTATCTTAAGTGAAGATATCAGCTTTAAAAAGCCAAGGTATGTTGCAATTAAGTTACAGATTAGTAAATCATTGTACCGACCTTTATTTTCCTTTTGCCCTAATTTTCTCATCTATGTTTTATCCTTTTCTATTTGATGATTTTTTTTTTAAAGCTTCTGAAAATCCACTTGGGAGTGAGGTGGGGCGAGTTAGCAAATCTCATTAATGAATCAGTGAATCACTGTATTTAAAAGGTAAAATAATAAAAATAAAATTTTGTATGCCACTTTGTAGTTCTGTATACATTCTTTATCATTGACTTTCAACTTTTCAGATATCAATTCTGCATTCATCTTTGTGTGTCACTAGCATCTGTCACCATTCATTCATCCAATAAATAATTTTGGAGCTTTAGAAAACATGATAGTACAAAGAGCTTGTTCTCAAAGAGCTGACAATGTAATGGGTAGTGTCAAGTCTATTGGAAGAGCTCAGTAAATGTTTGTGGAATAAACCTCACTTCAGCTCCAAAAAAGAACCTTCCATGCACAAATAAGATTATTTCTAGTTTTTAGAAAGACACAGAGAAGCAATATGCCGTATTCACAGGGACTCACTGGAAAGAGTGAGCCAAGTATTCAAAGCCAGGTATTTGGACCCCAAAGCCCTTAGTCTTTCTGAAAAAAATACTAATATAAACCTATACAAAGCAGGTGGACATAGGTTTTTTCCTACCCGCCTAGCATTTCTGTGAGCAGCCCCTGGGGTTTCAAGGGAGGACAAAGGAAAAGCACACCTTTCCAATCAGAGGCCTGTGTGCCCCTGGACGTGTGACATTACCCACCAAGCCAAACACTGCATAGCCGTTCATCCCCAAATCTGGCAACTTTAAGCAACAATGACATATTATTTCTCATGATTCTGTGGGTTGACTGGGCATTCTTCTACTCCACGTGGTGTTGGCTGGATTTACTCATGCAACTGAGCTGAGCTGGCAGCTAGGCAGAGCTGGAAGGTCGGGGCCGTGGCGACCTTCAGCTGTGAGGCCTTGATTGTCCTCCATGGGCCTCCTTCTATATGGCATCTCATCCTGCAGGGCCACCCTGTGTGGCCTTTCTCCAGGAGTACAGCCTGGGCTTCTTTGTGATATGACAGTAGGCTACTGGTATTTTAAAGGCCCAGACTCCAAAGTTCCCGAATGTCACTTTAGCCACATTGTATTGGTCAAAGAAAACCATCTCAGGTTCAAGAGGAAGGAAACAGACTCTGCCTCTCGATGGAGGAGCAGTGTGTTCCCACAGGAAAGGGAACAACTGTTGGTGACCACTTTGCTGGGAACCTGCCACAGAGCCCTCTCCAGGACAATGATCACACCTAGTTTCCTTCGGGAAAGCACAGATGCCAAGAATCACAAAATCCCAGAGCAGCTGGGGCCATCTTTGCTTTCATGTGAATAAAGCCCGCTTATCGACAAAGTCAACCCAGAGGGAAGCAGAGCAAGAGGTGGAAGAAGAATGGTGAAACTCAGTTCTCCACTCAGGTGGAAAGGAGAGGTAGTAGAGCAAGTGGTTAGACAGCGCAAGATTTGGAGTCACACCGCCCTGAGCTCTAATCTGGCTCTGCCACCTCTTAGCCTCGTCACTCTGGGAAAATTAATATCAAATTCATGATCTATAAAATGTGGATGACACAAGGACCTGCCTTCACAGGACTGTTGTAATCATTAACTGTGGTAACATTTGTGATGAATTTAGCAAAATGTTGGGCCCAGCATAAGCCCTCAGTGAGTGCCTGCTGTATACACTAAGATGCACTTGGAACCCCTCCCCCGCAGAGATTCTCCCTCCTGTGCTGGGACCTTGAAGGTCGCAGTGAGGTTCCAATCTTCACTTGGATTGGAAACCCTTTAACATACAGCAAAAGATCCTCTATGTTAAAAGTCTTCTAATCAACACATTCTTATTTCCTCTTTAAACATAATAAGCCAAGAATAATAAATGCCTGACTTCATTTGGGGAAAAGAAAAGTACTTTGGTAAGTTTTATATTCTTCTCAGGAAATGTAAGTCCTATGCCAGACAACTCAGAGACAAAGAACCACCCTGCCATGACCACATCAAGATAGTGGCAACACTGGAACTCGTCACATTTCATTTATTCCCATAAAGCTGAATTCAAATTGTATGCAGTTGCTTCTTAGAGGTAGGGCAGATCCGGGTTTCAGTTCACCTTGATAAGCTTAAAGGTCACTTGAATGACACTAGAATACTTCTATCTGTTATGCGTGATATATTTTTACATCTTTTATGCATCTCTATCAATTCGTAAAGTGACTACTTGTCTCCTCTGTTCTTTGCTGGAATTGTACTCCAGTTTTGCTTCTGGTGGATTAGTGCATGGATCTTAGAAGTTACCCTTACATCTCTCTCTCTCTCTTTTGTGGTAAAATACACATAACACATATTTGTCATTAGTGACAGTACATTTATAATGTCGTGCAACCATCATGTCTAATTCCAGAATACATTTTCTCTTAATTCTCTCCTTTTTCTTTTTAACCAAATGTTACAACCAACTTCCTTGGTTACCTCAGTTTACAGACTTGGCTAAGTGGGAACTGAAGGAAATCACTAGAAGCCATGTGTCCTGATTAGACTGGTTTGACAAGGCTGAGGAATCTGTTGTGACTGTCAGCAGAGTACATAAGCCCAGCTGCCGGGAAACGGGGCGAACCTCGCGTGTTGTTTGCAAAAGGACTGGTCCCGGAAATGATCAACTGCCTTTCGTTCATTTGGGTAACTAGTCTGGAATAAGACAACACTTATATATGGTGAAATATGTTGTTGCTTTTACATGTCTGACAGTATTCATAGAACCATGATGGTATTATTATTATTATGATTATGATGATGATGATGATGATGATGATGATGATGATGATGATGATTATTTACAGAAAATGGTCAACCTCATAAAGTGTTTCATGTGCCAGGCACCATGCTGCTCACCGATTCCTTAACATCCCTGTGGAGGAGGCCCCTTCATCAGCTCCATTTTACAGGTGACAAAATGGAGTCTCAGAGAAGTTAAGCAACTTTTCCAAGAGCACACATTTAGCAAGTTGTAGAGCCAGGATTCAAACTCCAGTTTCTCTGACCCTGGAGCCCACACACATAGGTAATGGTGAGTACAACCATTTCATTCCACAGCACAAGGCCAAACATAACCAATGTATGAGGAACACAGCCTGAGTCTCAAGAGCAAGAAGCATCTTCAAAGCAGCAGCCTGAACAAGGAAAACCAACTCCACAAAACTGCCAGGTGCCACATCTAACAGAAGTAATGACAGCTCTACCTACTGCCTCTCTGTTCTGTTCTTTACAAAGAGCTGACTTAGCCACGTGGAAACCTGCCGTGGACCTTAGGCTTCACCTGTGGCATTTGTTCACTCTGCCTCCCTTTTGGCTTGGTTTCATCTTCCTAGCACACATTTCCCTCCTTCTGGTTGCCTTTCCTAACTCCTGATTCTGGCTCTCCACACTTCTACCCATTTCCACATGCCACTTGAACTGGAGCCAGCATTCCCTCTTGGAGACATTCCCTCTTGGAAACATCTTAACATTGACCTTGTGGGAACTGCAGGTGAGGGAGGTTTGGCTCTGCACCTGGGCCTCATGCTCTGCCGCATAGGAGACATCCACCGTCAGGACAGTGGAAGAGGACACCCATTCACTTTCGTGTAGAGCTTTGTCATTTACAGCACATTTGAAAACTGTCCTTTAATGTTTATAAAAGAAGACAGAGGAGGTACTTTTTTTTCAAAAAAAAAAAACACAAACATTTCAAGAATACAAAAGAAATACACCAAATAATAGGGACATCCACCAACACTGCCCAAGTTTGGCACATTTGCATTTATTTTTCCTTAAAGAAATAAAATGTTGCAGATATGGCTGAACACTTTTCCATCCCATTTTCCCTCCCTCCTTCCCCAGAAAACCCACTGTCTTTAAATTGATTTGAATCATCCCAACCAGGTTTTAAAGTTATCTGTGTCTATTATCTACCTGTCTGGATCCACAATGGATGTTATTATTTTGTGTTCTTAAAACTTCTGCATAATATCATACGATATGGATCCTTTGCAACTAGCTTTTTCAAAGTTTTAAGATTTATCTTTGTTGAAACATGAGTCTAAGTTCATTCATTTCACCTACTAGAGAGTGTCTCCCACTCTGTGTATATACATATACATATATATCTTTCTATGTGCATATACATATACATATATTATTTATCTAAACTCCCACTGATAGAAAGTTATATAACTTTATGTTTTGCGCTATTTCAAAAAAACATGTCAGTGACCAGTGTTGTATGTCTGTTCTTGTAGATGTGTGCTGTAGACTTTTTCTAGAGAAAATTCTGGAAGCAGAATTGCTGGGTTAGGGTATGTGCAGACCTACAACTTTAGAAGATGCTGCCAATGGCTCTCCCAAGTAGTTGTACCAATTTCCATTCCCATCATCTGAGTTTGAGAAATTTCCTCTCATCCCTGACAACTCTTGGCACTATCAGATGTTTTAACTTCTATCACTGAAGAATAATTTCTCATAGTTTTCTCATGGATAGATTTTAATTAATGGTTAAATTCTTTATTATAAAGTCCACTGAAGTTTTCTATTTCTTCTTGACTCAATTTTAATAATTTATAATTTCTGAAAAACCTACTCATTTCATCTACATTTTAAACATTGGGGCATAAAGTTGATTATATTTTCTTCTTATTTTAAAATTTACTATAATTATGTACTTCTTTTCATCCCTGATACAGTTTATTTATGTCTTCCCTCTCCTTTTAATAAATCTCACTAGAAGGTTATCTATTAGATTCATCTTTTCAAAAAACAAGCTTTTGGTATTGTTGATATTCCTTCTGGTTTCCTTATTTTCTGCTTCATTAATTTCTGTGCCTGTTTTTAGTCTTTCCTTTTTCCTTCCTTTTTGGGTGCACACTCTGTGGCTCTTTTCTGATTGTTTTCATTGCATGGTAAATTAATTTCTCTTTTTCTAATACATGCATTTAAGGTTATAAGTTTCCTTTCAAAAACTGCTTTAGCTGTTTGATATGTATTTCTTTGTTATTTTTTCTAAATATTTAAACATTTCTTGTAATAATTTCTTTTTTGGGGGGAGGGGGAAATAGATAATTAGGTTTATCTACTTAATGGAGGTACTGGGGATTGAACCCAGGACCTTGTGCATGCTAAGTGCACACCCTACCACTGAGCTATACTTTCCCCACCTTGTAATAATTTCTTAATTTATCAATGTATTTATTTAGAAAAGTGTTTTAAATTTTTTAAACTATATTACAGCATGATGAGGTGATTGGTTATGTTTTTGCTAAAATATTTTAAATTTCATTTTATTTTAGACAGAAAATGTAATTTAAATTATGTAAATTATTTTGTTTGTTAAGATTTCTCTGTGACCTAGTTTGGGGTCAGTTTTTGTAAATGTTCCATGTGTGCTTGAAAAGCATGTATAATACTGAATTATTGAGCACAGGGTTCTATAGAAGTCATTTCATTAAATTTGTTCACATTTATTTTCTCTTGTTTACTTTTCTTTTATCTCCTTTATCTATCCATTCTGAAAGTGGTATATTAAAATTTCCCAATTGTAATTGGGAATTGTCAATTTCTTTTTGTAATTCTGTCCATTTTTGCTATAAATATTTTAAGGACTGGTTAGTAGGTATGCACAAGTCCAGAAATGTTTATAACTGTCTGGAAATCACTCTATTCATCATTCCATAATGACCCTCTCTCTTTCTAGTGATGCTTTTTTTTTTTCTTAAGCGTTCTTTGTGTAATAATAGTGTAGTTACATTAGCTTTTGTCTGAAAATTAGGTAGTTTTAGTTTATTTAGGTAGGTGGTTTTCATCCTTTTAAAATGGTATCTCTTATAAACAGCAAAGAGTGTTTCCATCTTTTAACTATCTGCGAACCTCGGCCTTCCAAGTGGTAAATTCTGTCCCCTTTGCTTTATTATTCCTGGTGCATCCTGGGTTATTTCTATTATCTTATTTTGGCTTTTCCTACCATGTTTTATTTCTTTTTGCTCAGTTTCACTAAATTGACCGAGTTTTCTGTATTCTCCCACTTTTCTACTCATTTGAAGGTAATATGTTCTATTTTCATTCTTAAATTGATTACTCAATAAAAGGTGTAACTATTTTAACAGTTTAAAGTTAGTCAATGGCTTTACTTTTCTTTAAAACAATATAAGGACCTTAAAATATTTTAACTGCAATTACGTATCTTCCAAGTATTTGCTGTTTAGTACTATAGTTCTGTTTTTTTTTTTTTTTTGAGGGGGTAAACTACCCTCTCTCCTTAATTATTACATTTCCCCTAATTTGTAGACAAGAAAACTGTGGTTCTGAGAGGTCAGGTGATTGCCTAAGGTCATATATCTAACAAGTGGCAAAATCCATCTAGAGCCCACTTTCATTTGGGAATGAAACATCTATACACTTGAATTCCTTGGGATATGCTGACCCATTTGCTGTATGGGTCATTTTTCTATGACCAGCTTTAAGGCACAAAGAGTGCTATCGATTATCTTCAACTATTGCTCAACAGTAAAGCAGATAAAATGGGTGTTTTGCCCTTGGTTTAGCCTTGCGTTGAAAACTGACTCCTTGTGCACCTTGTGTTTCCATTGTGTTTATGGAATCTCATTATTATTATAAAGGAGTAACAAACGACAGGTGATGTGCTGAGAGTAGATTAATGATATAACATAGAGAAGACAAGCCCCTCTCTCCCCATGGAAGCTGGTTATCATACAAAGACTGCCATCCCGAAGACTCCTTACTTGAAATTTCAGTCTCTATGTCCACCCATCCATCCTTTGATATGGGACAGTTTTATGGCCAAGGTTGGAATTGTAATTGTACAAATTTCCAGCCTCCTGCTTCAGTCCTCCAATCATGTTTCTTACTAATAAGGCTGAGATCCCAATGAAACAGTTTGTGGATGGCTTGCCACCACCTATTGTTATTGTAAGAAAACGAACAAAGCCCATTGAAGGTGAGGAGTGCCACGGTGTCATCTCTGTTTATGAAAGACAGCCCAATTTTCAGTTGGGGAACAAAGCATATATTGGAGGGTGAAAGGCTGGTGAAATAGCTTGGCTGAGTAAATGCTCCTGCAGCAACGATTATTGCCTCATCACTCAAAGGTGAAAGAACAGGAAAATAAACTGGCACAGATTGCATCCCCAGGTAACAGAGGAGAGAAAGAAGAAGAATGTAGTTCAAAAGCTGGCAAGCACCCCCACACGGTCTTGATATCTGGACTAATTCTGGATTGTGCAATCATACTGAGCACTCACGCTCCATTTAAAAAAACAAATCCTGATAAAATTCGGTGCAGTTTCAATGGATTGAGAAAGTAACATTTGAGAAACACATTCCCAGCTGGTGCTGGAAAGTGAGAACCAGATCAAGCATGGAATTAGTATTAAATGTCTACCTGTGTCAGGCCCTGTGCTAAACACTTTTGTATATTACTTAAAATTTTCCTTATTACTCTTTTGAGGAAGGTGTTAATATCCTTTATTGATGGAACATGTTGAAGATCAGAAACCTGAAGTGACTTCTCTAAATTCACAAAGCTAATAAGTGGAAGACCTGGGATCTGAAAGCAGGTGTGCTTGGCTGTCACTCCGTATTGCTTTTAAGAGAGATGATGTCTGTAATTTAGCAGTTTAAAAGGTTAAAGGTGTGATTATAAGGGATTCCTTCTGGATTGATTCCCACCTCCCTGAGCTAGCAAAGAGAAATTCCACACAGATGTTTTTCTGTCTAAACTGTGCAGTCCTGCAAGTCGTCACCGTTTAAAAATAGGACTGAACCCCTCTCACCGAGTCCCAGCGTTCAATTTCTAGTCCTGACCAGTTTCAAGGGCTGCACAGTGACCTGAACATCAGCGTCTCCCTCCCCGTTCCCTCTATCCACCTCTACTCTCTGTTTCTAGCCTGACTGCTTTTCTGCTATTTCTCACCTCCCTTTCCTGCCCTGAACAGCCTGCCTGCCAGGCACAGCCTTCCTGGCTGAGGTCGTGATTTCTGTCCTCTGAGGCTGCTCTGGCTCAACTCCACTCCTGGCACAGTGGGCCTCCCACCCCTTCCCACGCCAATTCAGGGCAGTCGCCTCCCCTCCCTTAAAAGTCATGAGTGGAAATGCCCAGGGCATCTCCTATGTGCCAGGCATTAATCCAAGCGTGGGGTGGGGTGGGTGCAGATATGCCCAAGGAGACCGTGGGGTTGTGACAGAGACAAACCAGGAAACAGAGTTCTGAAGCAACGCAGTGAGTGCTGTAATGCAGGTGTGCACTGGCCATCCCTGCTGGGGTCCCAGGGAAGTCATCTCCTCTGAGGCTGAAGTGAGGAATGAAAGAGACTTCACGGACAAGGCAAAGACTTACCTGAATCTAGAAGGATGAGTAGGAGTTTCCATACTTTCCCTCCAGCCGGGTTGCTGTGGTTATAGCTGTAGTAGGTGACACCGGGAACTGGAGGAGGAAGAGCAGAAAGATAGGTGAGAGGAGGGGAGGGTGCTTTAGGACTTTCCATATCCTCTCCTCAATCCTTTCAGGTTAGGGGAGAATTATATTCCCGGCTAGAGTTTCATTCTCCTCCTAGGAAGGAGAAATTCCTTCTCTTCTTTCCACTTTGTGAAAACAAAATGGCGGTGGTAGAGGGGTGATTATGTGAGTAACCACCTTCCCCACAATAACAACTACCTTTTCTTCTCACAGTGGTTACTGTGTGTGAGAGACTGTACTACGTGCTGGATCGAGGGCTCCCTCTTGCCGGGTACAGTGTTCTCAGTCAGTTCCTGCATAACTGGGATTGTTGCGAGCCCTACGTGCAGGTAAGAGCTGGAGGTTCAGAGTCCCATCAGCCTGTCCCCAGGGCTCCATCCCCCTTCCCTTTAGGCATCCTAGAACCCAGGAGCCCTGGCATGTGTCTTACAGCAAGAAGTTCAGATGGGCTTGGTGCCATCTCAGGGGATGGACTGCAGTGAAGGGCACTGAGGGTGGTGGAAGCTGGTCGCAGAGGATAGTGGCCAAAGCATAGGATTAGGCCCCGGTTCTCTGCTCCTGCTGTTAACCCCAGCTGCTAGAGTGGAATCTCCTTCAGGAAAGAAGGGGGGATACTTTGAGGATGAACTGTATGTCTCCCAGGGCTGCGCTCCCTGAGTGGCTCACAGACGAACCATCCAGGGTTCTTTTCTCTTCCCCAGTGGGGAGCCCTGTCCACCGGAAGCCATCTGCTCTGGGATGGTAGGGATGGGACCCAGCTGCTCAATGACTTTGTGAGATGGAGCTATGGGCAGCCCAGCCCTTGCTTGGTATCCCAGAGGCGGGGCCTCAGCTCACCAACCCAGTTCCTCACTAGCAGTTTTTCAAGAGAAGGAAATGCCTCTAGGTTATGCTCATCTGAGAGGCCCCTTGTCATTCCTAATAGAGCTGAGCCTCTAGGGTTATTGTTCCTAAAATACACTGGCCTAGAGGGACAGGCAAACCAATCACAGCCTCAAGCACCTGAAGGACCCCATACCCCCATCCTGCACCCTCCCCTCTGGGTTTATTGCCAAGCCTGGCCGCAAGTCCCACATCTCTGGACTCAGCTTGTGATGGAGAAGAACAAATCTGACTCCATATTGAATCATTTTCTTTCACCTTTGTATTCTATTGCTTTTGCTACAAGTTAATCACTAAAGTGATGTTGTTTTTAGCTTCAAGTATACATAATAGCCCATCTCCAGGAACCCTGCCTCCCAGGTAATGAGCATTTGAGCTAAAATGCCTTTGTTAAGTTCACAGGAAACATCCTGAGCAGGCCCACCTGTGAAGGGCTGCAGGAAAGAAGAAATCAGCACAGCCCTTCTGGAGTCTGGTGGGAACCAGGAAATATCTGCAAGAACTTATCACCTTTTAAACTTTACTTCCCCTTTGTTCCATAAAAGAAACGAGCATCCAAATCCAAGCAGCACCGTCCTTTGGGATAGTAGCCCACCATCTTCTCAGTCGGCTGGCTTTCTAAATAAAGTCACTATGGCTGTCCCAACAGCTTGTCTCTTGACTTACTGGCCTATGAAGTGGTGAGCAGTACGAGGTGGAACTTGGTAATGAGCTGGACTTTTTTCTGGCTTTTCCTACTGCTGAACTCTTTTCTGAGTTGCCCATACGCACCTCCATGTATCTCCCTAACTCCAACTCTCCGGGAGAAGGTTTGGGAATAGAGAAAGAGACCAGGCTTTTCCTTCCCAGGAGATCCCTGGGCTCCCTCTGCAAACTGGCCCCTCACCCTCCCTGGAGCCCTGCATGCAATGAGGGACCCCTTCACTCAGTGAAACATCCAGCCCACTGGAACTTTCCTTAGGTAAGGAAGATCCTAAAGACCTCTTCAAGCGTCATCTATTCCGAACGGCCAGCAGTTTCTTTTGCCAAACAAGAAGAGATCTGAGGTTACCTCGTTTAATCTTCACGATAATCCCACCAGGCAGGGGATTATCCTCATTTTACGGGAATGAACATTAAGGCCCAGCGATGTGAAGCAACCAGCCCGAGTTCTCAGGGGTCAGTAACAGAGCAGAGATTCAAAACCCCTGGCACACACTGCCTGCCTGCCATGGAGGAACGCCCCATTCTCAATGGATAATATTCACCTGAGAATAAAGGATGCACTGCAGTGATGCTGAAATCAAGAATGAGCTGCATATGGACCCACTGACACACGCTATTTCTGTTTGGTTTCTGTCCTCTGTATCTGTTATGATCTGAATTCTGCCCCCCAACCCCAAATTCAGATGTTGAAGTCCTAACTCCTAGTACCTCAGAATACAACTATATTTGGAGGCAGGGCCTTTAAAGAGGCGAGTAAGGTAAAATGAGGTCCTATGGGTGGGTCCTAATTTGATATGACTTCTGTCCTTATAAGAAGAGGAAGAATTACAAACCTTGGAAGAGAGTGGAAGGCTGGGTCTTGTCACTCCAAGTGTGGTCTTGGACCAGCAGCAAGCATCACCTGGGAGTTTGTTAGACCTGCAGAACCCCAGACACACTGAACCAGGATCTACATTTTAATAAAATCCTCAGGCAAGACCAGCTGGATAACTTGCAAGGTCCAGGGTAGAATGAAAATGTGAAGCCTTAGTTTAAAAATCAGTAAGAATTTCAAGACGTTGGCAGCAGAACATTAAGCCAAGTGTAGGTGGCACTATGCAAGGCTGACACCTGTGCCGCCCTGCCCACAGGTGGTAGGCATGCACTCTGAAGCTTGAGAAGTGTCCCCCTGGAGAATTCAGTGATGCAGCCCTTCCCCAGAGGGATGGTTTTAGTTTGACTTTACTTTTTGCATTTTATCTTAAACATACAAACATTTTGCATTATACTCTTTAATGTATCCATTGGTCTTACCTTAAAATGATATCTTCCCCAAAAAACCTGGAAGGAAAATTGAGGCGTCTGGATGATGCACCTTGGGTGCCTGTAGCTCGACAGCCTGCAGCACTGCCCATTCCAGGAAGTACACGCATCGCCCGGGGTTATCTCATCCTATGGGAGGACTGCAAAGCTCTTAATTAAATGTTTTCAATAGAGTCACCCCTTACAAGTTCATGTTCCCTGCTTGCAGGAGGCTGAGCATTCATGCAGTATCGCTCTGGACCAATTATTTAAACTCTCTGAACCTCAGTCGTCTCTTGTATAAAACGGGGGAGAACAGTACCTACTTGGGAGGGTCGTTGTGAGGTTGACATGAGATAATACATAAAAATAAGAACAGATAACATTTCCTGGTGTATGTTAAGTGTTCAGTAAATGTTAACTTATTATTACATGGAGATTGGTCACTGTTTCCCTCTGAAAAAGGCAGACGATGAGGCAGAGAGGGTGTCACATGGGGAATTTAAATGCCCACCTCCCAAACATGGGATGGTATTTATTCTAATAAGTTCATCTTGACCTGGGTTCTGGTCTTCATTCTACTGATGCACAGACCTGGTTTTGTCAGCATCCTGAGAGTGTAACTATAATTTAGGGGGTGTACTTACAGTACTGGACACTGGTAGGGTGTGTGTGTGTGCACGCATGTGCTAGTAGAGAAAGGGGGAGGGGGAAGTTTAGAGAGAGAGCAAATAGAAGTTTAAAGTCTGACGAGAATGACCTTTATATTTTTCAGTGAGAGAAACTATTTCTACAAAGAGCTTGAAGGTTGCCCGGAGGGATATCACCAACAGTGACAAGACGGTCCCAAGTAACTGTCCAGGTTTCGGCTCTGACACCAAGTCACCTTTGGGGGTTGCATCTTCTGAAACAATCGGACCTGGGTAGCACTGTGGAGTCCGCAAGCCTCAAGGGGGCGCTCTAAGCTTCACCTCTAGGAACCTGACAGGAGCATCTGGCCATGTGCTGTCTTTTGGATAAACGCAAATGCGGGGGATTTTTGGAGACAACAGGGTAGATAGGTGGGTGGGCTGTCCTTAGGAGAGACTGGATTAATCTGGGCATGTGGGTGCTCGAGAGGTGCTTTTGGGGACACTGCTTGGGTAATGTTTTTTCTCTCCCAAATTCTACAACTATAATTATTAATGTATGTATACATACATATGTATGTGTTTATATATATCTGATTATAAATGTTAAACATGCCTATTATAAAAATTTCAAATATTAGTGAAGGTACAGCTTTGAAAGTGAAATCCCCTGCTACCCACCCCCCCACCCCAAACAAAAACATTGTGAAGAGTTTGGTATGTTTGTTATGACCATATTCACTAAATAGCTAGCAAACTAACTCTATATATATGCAGGAACACATACATACGTATTTATATATAAATATGAATGTCGACGTTTGAATTCAGTGATAATCTGAGCTATAGAACCAACTGAAAAGCTTGTCACGTTGCCCACTACATTCTCTGCCCATGAGCAAGTAGCACAGAAAAGCAAATTAAAGAAATTTATGAGCTGAGTGTGGAAACAAAACAAGGGGAGTGAGTTCATCTTCTGAAATGTTTTTCAGCTAGCAGGGCCCCCTTTCCCCCACATCAATATATCAGGGAACTAGTATCTTACAGAGCACGTTTTGGAAAATGTTGATCTCTCTGCTTATGTCATTTTGAGGTCTCCTTAAAGCACAAATTATGGCTGGGTTATATTGTTCCTTTGTAAATTCTTTGCATTTGGGAGAAAATTAACAATTCTCTTTAAGCTACCTATGGGTCCTTTGAAAAATATATTTAATTATCTATTTATGATGGTTAAAGTCATATTAATTTTTTATTCATCCTTCAAAAGAGAGTGGGAAAAATTAATTTCCAGTAGCCATCATTTAAAGTAAACTGAATACTAATCTGCCATAAAAAAGAATAAAATAATGCCATTTGTATCAACATGGATGGACCTGGAGATCATCATTTTAAGTGCAATAAGCCAGAAAGAGAAAGAAAAATACCATATCATATCACTCATATGTGGAATCTAAAAAAAGAAAAAAAAAGATACTAATGAACTTATCTACAAAGCAGAAACAGACTCGGAGACATAATAAATGTATAGTCACTGGGGACAAAGAGGGTGGGAAGGGGTAAATTCGGAGTTCGAGATTTGCAAATATTAGCTATTATATACAAAATAGATAAATTTCTACTGTGTAGCACAGGGAACTATATTCAATACCTTGCAGTAATCTATGATGAAAAAGAATATGAAAACAAATATATGTATGTATATGTATGACTGGAACATCATGCTGTACGTCAGAAATCAGCACATTGTAAACTGATTATATTTCAATTGAAAAAAAAGGCAACTGAGGCCAAAAATCTATTAATATTAGTAAATCTAAAAGTAAACTCTGTCATTAGGAATGACTATAAATATATAAAATATTTCTTTAAAAGTAATCATTAATCCTGTATTCTTCATGTAAACCTAGAAGTGTGAATTGTGATTACTTTTAGGCATAAGATACCTAACAAATGGCAAATGGCACCTCTTAGCATCAATTCTTCAGCTCACCCACTAGAGGGCACCTGAGAGTCGTTCAACAAAAGCACTCAGGAAACCAAATTTTAAAATCTGAACTGGAAACTATAGGAAAGTGCCCCCCCACCTCTATATATAATAAACTTATATATATATATATATTTAAAACTTCTGACACATTATTAACTAAATTCAGTTTCCTCAAAGATAGCCACATTTTTTCCCTCTAAATTATAGGATTTTGACATTTCTGCCTATAGACTGATACTCAATTTGAAAGAATTTTTAGATCTTGCCTAGGTAAGAGGGTACTGTGTATTTCATAGTATATTAAATGCAAGTGTTTTTCTAGTGAAAATTGTGGTATTTGTTTGCTAGAGAAGTTTGGTAACTTTATATTACCATAATCTCAGAATTGTTTCTCTATTTTATGTAATTAGTATATTACTTAAACTGGGTTCACACTGAATGGTCTAATGAAAGGTACAGAATGTTATTTTTCCTTTATTTAATTCATCTTCTGCTTCTCACTCCTATTCCATGTTCCAGTAAAGCAAATTACTGGACTGCACATTAAAACTAAAAATTGGAAACAGTCCAAATGGCCAATAGCAGAGAACAGGAAAGCCAACAGTGGTGTGTTATGGCAATGAATATTTATATTAACCTATTAATTACAGTGTATTTAAATTATAACACTAATTCAATAGCACTAGGAATGCATTTACAAAAATGTGCTGACCATCCACTGAGGATCAGTCCCTGTGCTACGGAATGATGAACAAGAACTAAATCCTAGCTCTGGAGGAGTATATAATTCGGTGTCGGGGTGTGTGTGTGTAGGTGTGAAGACACTTAAGTGAATACTTAGAGGGTGAGGATTGGGAGCATGAGCTTTGAAGTCAGAAATTCAGGCTCTTCCACTCATTTGTTATATGACCTTGAGCAAATTATTTTATCTGTCTCTGAGCCTTGGTTTGCTCATCTGTTAAATGGGGATCATCACCTGCCTTAATTTTATTGTGAAAATTAAGTGGGATCAAGAACATGAAGTACCTGACACCTAGTGCTGATTATGAAGTCCAGTAAATGTTAGTAGGAGTTGTGGTTTTCATCATTATTGCTTTCTCTCTCTCTCTCTCTCTCTTTTATTGAAGTGCAGTTGATTTACATTGTTGTGTTAGTTTCTGGTGTACAGCATAGTGATTCAGTCATACTTTTCCACTACAGGTTATTACAAGCTATTGAATATAGTTCCCTGTGCTATAAAGTAGGGCCTTGTTGTTTTATCCTTGTTGCTTTCTGCATGTAGCAGGGAATTGTTGTGTGATACCACACGAGTGTGATAGACTCTGTCAGCTGGCCACCAGCAGGATGAGATGGAAGCACTGTTCCAGGGCCGACGATTTCTCTGATCAGGGATGCTTCAGTCACATCCCAACAGTCCAATTTCCTGGATAGCTCAGTGGTTCTGGCTGCCTGGCATGGAGAAAATCACTAAGAAGGGATCTTACCTCCCTTGGACTGGGCTGTGTTTTCGGTTTTGCTTTAGCTGCTTCAAGGTCCAGTGGCCAAAGTGAGGCTCTTCAGGTTATCCTTCCTGCAGTCCCGAGAGTGTGTGTAGACTGCTGCTCCCATATGGGGTAGGAAACGGGCTTCACCGGGAGACGGGCTTGGGGCGCCGGATGGCAGAGGAAGTATTTCTCAAGAAAAGCTGAGTGATGTTGAAATCCAAGGAATCTATTCCATCAAGGGTGAAATGGAGTCAAAAGAGTCCTATGAGCTGAGGTCAGAAAGCCAGACAATGAAATCCAAATGGGGGCCACGCCAAAGCAGGCAGAAGCTGCACTGATATCCGGGGTGTAGAGCAGGGATTGGAAACCAGGGCGGGTGAGTGCAGAGGACAGCGAACACCTAGTCCTATGCCTGATCCTGGGAGCTTATATTCCATTAAGCCAATGTCCCACACTGTTAAGTGCTCTGAAGAAAGAGGGCACAGGCTAGTGTAATGGAGAGTTCCTGGGGCTGGGGGACCTGTTGTAACTAAGGTGGTGTTCTAGGCAGGAGGAACAGCGGGTGCCAGACCCCTGAGGCAGGGATGACAGAAGAGGGCCTTTGGAGCTGGAGTGTAGTGAGTGAAGGGAGAGGGGGAAGGAAATGAGTTTAGGGAGGGAGGCAGGGGCAATATCACGTAGCATCTTGTAAGCCATCATTGGATTTTATCAATGCAATGGGAAGCTATTTGAAGTTTTAAAAGGGCAGGGGAGTTGGCATGATCTAATTTACACTTTAGAAAGACCGTTCTGGCTGCTTTGTGAACGATAAATTATAGTAAGACAAGAGTCTTATATAGGAAAAGTCTCAGATCAAGTTAAAGGAACTCCTGGGTCAAATCAGACAAATATTCCCATGAGCTGGGCCAGTGGAAAAATCTGTGTCAAATATCTATCTTTCGTCTCCAACCCCAGAGTTGCCCTTGTACTTAAACCAGGCTGGAAGGTGAGCCTCACCTCAATTTCTTTGCCAGGAGTGTCTTGGTCCTAGAATTTGTTTATTTAGATTTCCCAATATGTGCAGATCAATCTAAAATTTTGAGAAACATAGATTGCAGCTGCTAAAAGGGGGCTTCTGCTATGCACCTCATTCTGTTTTAGTACAAATGAAGAGAAACTTAAGTTTATAGTTTTTAAAAAGTAGGAAGATGTGTGGAGAGTAGGTTAATTTAAGTAGCATTTCAAATAGATGGATTGCATTAGTTATTTAAAGATAATAGCTTAAAAGTATAGAAAAGAATTACAATAGTTGCAAGTCATTGAGTGCCCACCATGGGCTACAGGATTTATAAATGAAACAGAACAACAACTATTGACATAGGAGTCTTTTTCCTCCCGCTATGCACTTGAAAAGGATTCTGGTTCTGGGACTGATCCATGCGGGCCTTTAGATACAGCTGGCTATAAAAGCATTACTTTATTTACTTCCTAGCAAGCTAGGTGTTAGTGTCCCCACATTTTGCAGGTGAGGTGACTAAAATTCATGGAGGATGTACACCTGGTCCAATTGAGTAATAAAGCCAGAATTTGAATCCAGGGCCAGCCAACTCCAGTTTCCAGCTGAAACCACTTTACATGAATCACAGAGGTGTGGTGCAGTGATTAAAGGTGTGAACCATGGTGTTGGGGGGTCTTGGATTTGAGTTCTGCTCCATCATTTACTAGCTGTATCATCTTGGTCTGGTGACTTCACATCTAGGAGACTGTGTTTCATCATCCGTAAATTGAGGGTAACAGTAGCCCCTTCAAAGTTTGCTCTGAAGATTATGTAAGACATGTAGCAAAGAACCTGGCAAGAAGGGGCCCAGTAAATGCTAGTTATGATTATAATACACTGTGCTGGCCTCTGAGAGGCATTCTTTGGCATCTGTCTGAGCCCGTTTCACTGCCAGCATCAGAAACATAGATCCAGCCTTGGAAACGTCCCACATAATAGACTGTGTCTGTTTAACTCACTTTGCATGGCACTTCAAACACCAGGCATCTAAGAAGTGCTTTGTATGATGATAGACCCAACTGCACGAGTGGGTTTGATAGCTTTTCCAAAGGGCTGGTATTTTAGTTGTGCAACTGTAACTGCTTCGTGGCAATAGAAAAGATTTATTTTTTGGACCCCAATCAACCCTCAGTCCCATTTCTCAAACTCCAGCTATATCGTAAGATGTCAAAGTCATGCAGTATTAACGTTTGGTCAAAGGTGCTAGCGGCATTTCGCAGATGGAATGAAGAACCTATATTGGTCCAAAATTGCCTTGTGATGCCTTCTGCCCTGAGTCTGGCTTGCCCTTTAAGGCCCAGTTGGTGGGAAAATTCAGCTGCAAGCTCAGCTGGAAGGCAGCGGAAGGACAAAAAACTGGTTTGTTGAACTTTGCAGGAGCCTGGGATCTCTGGCTGGGGTAAAAGATGCCACCTGGTGAAGAAGAGGGTCTAGAAACCATCTTCCCCCGCCCCCAGATCCAAGGAGGACAAAGGAAACTATCTCCCGTAATTAAAAAAAGATTAAACATAATGGAGTCATTTTTGAATGGGGATGGTTGCCTGGCTCCTAGAGAGGAAACGAGAGTTGCGGTTGGGGCAAAGAAAGGAGGGATCTTCTATCGGAGGGCTACCACTGTCAGCGGGGTAAGCTGTTAAAGAAATCATTTCTAACTGGTTTGCAGGACCAGGTTTCTTGACCTGAAGGTGAAGAATTGTGTGCTTTCTTCAGTCATGGCTCTTCTAACCAGGCTGCTCTCACTTCCATTGAAGAAACGGAGTCAGCCTGACATGGTGTAAGAGTCCTGTCTTGAGAGGAGTGTCTGCATCTTGCAGCTCTGAGTGTCCTGTTCCCTACATCGTGGTGACATGTGGAGTTGGACAGGCATGGTTCAAATAGCAGTGCAGCCACGTACCTGCTTCAGTGCCTCAGCAAATTCCCGGGACTAAGTTTCCTCATCTGTAAAATGGAATTAATAAAAGGACTTACTTTAATAACATATATATGTAATGGAAAATAAAAAATAGTATTTTAAACCCAAACGGACCATAAACAGTTCTGCTTTTTAAGGGAGGTAGGCATGCTTCATATCAGTGAGGAAGTACATCTTTCTTTTGTGCTTTTCCCCAGAAAGGGAAAGAGAGAGAGAGGGAGAGAGAGAGAGAACTAGCACATGATTGGGTAGACAGTCTACTGTTTAACAGAACACGTTAATGGTGTTGGGAGAATCCACCATAAAACTGGAGCTGAAAACAGCTATGGAAGCTGGAGTGGGCTGAGTTGCTCTACCCAATAAGAGATCTGGGGGGTTTAATAAATAGTTTTTTGGGGGGGTTTCTAGTGGCCAGTGAGAGAGAGAGAGAAAAGAGACAGATGGCCAAACAATCCTGTAGAAGGCAGGTCTGAAAGGGCTAAGAGAGCCCAGTTTTTGTTCGGTTTACATATTTATATATGGTCAAAGTACTTAGAATAATTCTTGGCACCAGTAAGCATTTAATAAATGGCTGCTAGGAGCCATGAAGCAAAGCTGTCTCATCGTTGTCCTTTAATAGTCTCTCTCCAGGGAAGCAGCGTCCTTGCTCTCTTTTATGGTGTGTGTGTGTGTGTGTGTGTGTCTTGGAGGAAGCAGGATAGACAGCAAATGAGGGATGTAATGGGTTCAAATTCTGGTTCCATAGGGTTTATTTCTCTTTCTTTCATTTTCCATCTTTAAATTGGGTCAAGGGGGTAGGGGAGAGAGAAATTATGAGTTTGGAATTAGCAGATACAAACTACTACATATAAAACTGAAAAACAACAAAGTCCTACTGTATAGCACAGGGAACTATATTCAGTAAACTGTGATGAATCATAATGGAAAAGAATATTCAAAGAATATATATATGTATGACTGAATCACTTTGCTGTACACCTGAAACTAACACAACATTATAAATCAGCTGTACCTCAATGAAAAGATAAAATAAAAAATATTGATTAAATACTATAAACAAACAAACAAATAAAATTAGGGGAAATGGTACCTCATCTCATATGCTTTATATATGAAGTTTAAATGAGATAGTCTAGATAATTCATGAGCCAGACACTTTGCCTTCAGTAAATGTTGGCTTTTACTAGTGTTCTACAGTAATAGTCTTGTGAAGATGGTTTATTATCCTAAAACATGTGACTTGTGGTTTTTATTTTAAAATGTGCATGTATATTCCGTGCAAAAAAACTTGCAAAACATATAAAGAACACAGAAAAGCAACAACCCCTCCAACGAAAAGATCACCAGTGTTAACATTTCGGTTTATGTCTTTTTGGCTTTTTTTCCCTCCCTACTGTATGTACGTCTTTGTTCTTTCTCTTCAAAAATGGGATACTGTTCTGTAGTCTGCTTTTTTTTTTAACCTAGCAATAGACTGTGAACTTTTCCCCATGGATGAGTTGCTTCTTAAAATAGATGTTCCAGTGGAAGCAGTCATACCTTGGGATGGCAGATTCATCACTATTCTTTTTATAAAAAGAAGGGGGATGCCTCATGGCCGTCCAATTCTGGGAGACACTGCAACTTATATTTCCTTTTTGGAGAATTAACAGCACATTTTAACATGTTAAAGGCTCCGAGAAGCCCTTCCATAAAGAACCTGCTTGGCTTTGATTAGATCAGTGTTTCCCAAACTAATTTAGGGCTGCAAAGGCGTTTATCCTCATAACTCCTATTAATGTCTCAAGAATCATGGGGGAAACATGGCAGCAGGCTCAAGATTCCTTAAGTACAGGGATCGGGTCTTGAACATCTTCATTGTTTCCACACTGCCTTACAATTGGGTTTTTAAGAAATATACAAAATGGGATTGGATTGATGAATCTCCACTTTCTAACCAACAGCCACACATGTGTGAACTGGGGGCCAAGGTTAGAGGCTGGGGCTGGGCTCCGAAGTGTCTCTCAGTGTAAAGCTAATTGGCCCCTTTGGGGATGAACCTGTGAACTTGGCCTCGTTAGCGCCAGCACAAAACAGCTGAGTTAGTGTATCTGGTGCCCTGAAATTGTTTTCTTACCCAGATTCTCATGCAGTCCTCCAGATGGCGATGCTGGTTTGTCAACCTTTGAGAGCCTGAAGCTGGGGCCAAGAAAAACTTGAAATTGAGGGGAAGCAGGTGCACATGAGGAATAGAGTTGAGAGTGGAGGGATTACTGAAAACCAGAAGACACACTGTCAGGTTTGCAGTTGGCATGAAATTGAGGGGAAGCCTTATACATTGGGTGTGGGACACAAGGTTTAAAAAAATGGTGAACCAGTGAGTCAAGAATAAATATTGCTAGCATTTATTGAGGACCAACTATGGGGCTGGCAATATGCCAGATAACTGCATTCATCATTCCTTTTTATCTCCTGAACAGACCGAGGTGGTAGGTCCTCCGGCTAGAAGGAGCAGAACTGGAGATTCAACCCTGGTTCCTAGTCCTGGTGCTGTGTCTCAGCGCTTTGCTAGACTGAAACAACAAGATATTCACCAAGGATGAATAACTGTAAAATGCTTATCTACCTATCTATCTATCATCTGTTTTTTTCATTTTATTTGTACAGCACTTCATGAAATTAATAACAGTTTTTTGGTTTTGTTGTTGTTGTTTTTTAGTTAGCCATCTGCTAAATAAATTAATCACAGTTCTGGAATGCATTCTTAGAACTGTAACATTTAAATCAGAGTGGTGGAAGTATTCATTTTAGAATCATTCTACTCTTTTTAGTTCTGGTGGTCATTATGCAAGATGAACATGGCCGAACTGAACGCTCAGAGCGGCCAATTTAAAATTCAGTCGTAGGACTGAGTGGTCCTCGTGTCCGACCGTATGCCTGTGACAGCACTTGCTGCCTAGGACATGTTGAAATTGTTTCTTTAAATGCCTTCCTCCTCCAGGGGACCCTGCGTTTCTTGAAGGGAGGAAGTATGCCTTCACCTCTGCATCCCTCGGGCCTAGCAAATTACCTAGTGCGCAGAACGTTAGTAAAGTTTAAATGAATGAATGAGTGAATGAATGAAAGACATCTCCTGCAGAAATGATATCAGAGACTGAACCCAGGAAGGCGCTCAGGGAGCTTAGTCTAGATGAGAAGAAAGAGGACCTGGGGGAGATGTGAGAACCATCTTCACACACGTGAAAAGCTGTCATGTGGGTGGGATCATAGAACAAGATTGTGCCTCTTCAGATAGGAGGCTCAGGAGGCCAGTTTCGTCAACAAAAAAGAATCCCAGAGCTGTCTAAACATAAAAGGAGTTACCTTTGGGGCAACGACCTTCCCATCTCCTCATCTGGAGGCAGGATTGCCGTCCAGTGGGAGTGTGGGAGGAGGGGTCCCTTCACCAAGTTCAACGTAGAACCAGGGGCTGCTGAGGCAGGCAGCTGTGTGCTGTGCCCAGAACGGTGGCGGGCACGTAGAAGGCTCTTAGTATTTGTTGGACAAATAAAAACAGTCTTCTATTAATGGAAGGCTCATCTGGCAAATATTTATTACATTTTTCTATGTATTAGGCCTGTGCTCAGCTGCAGAGGATGTATCAGGGAAAAGGATTTCCCAGCCCCAGCACCGAGAGGGGTGTACCATACAGGCTGGGAGCACAAGATGGAGCCACACCGCTTGGGTTCGAAACCCAGCTCTGCAAATTACTTTATTTCTCTGTGCCTCGGATTCCTCTGCTGTAAAATGGGGGTGAAATAGCACCCACCTTAAGGGATTATTTTGACAATTAAATGAATTAATACTTGGCCAATATTAACCACTCGAATGTTAATGATTATCATGGCACATACATTCCAGCAAGGGCTGCAGATACGCTGCTGTTATGGGACGGATGCTCTGGACTGAAATATGTGAGCACTGGACAGGCTACTAATTAGACGCCCCACCAAATCAGTGTGCTCCGAACCTTAATTAGCCTTCATTAGAGGAGAGGCTGAGCACTATATGGCTCACCCATCAGGGTTTTGGGGATGGTACCTCCTTCTGCCCCCAGAGTTGTCTAGTGAAACTGGACTGGGATGTTGGGACCCTGACAGGAGGGAAGGGCAGAGAATGGAGGCCTGCTGGTGCCAACACTGAGCCCTATACCCAAGTCCTGAGTAATTCCACTCTGCCCTAAACCTGCAGTCTCCGCTGGGCCAAACACTTTGAAGTTAAACAGACAAGCTCCACCTTAAAAGCTCATCTAGCATTTCTCAAGCATGATCCTCACCCCTGAGGGACTTATCAGAATTTTTTTTCCAACCTACAGTGTACAATCTGAGGAAATTTAAGGAAAGAGAATTTCTCTGATCACATTACATTTTCTATGATTTTTACTCCCCTCTGTGCTGTCCCAGGTGGTTGATCAGCTGGCCACCCCTTAATTCCACTCTGCTGATGGGGGCTGTGTGGAGTGCTGTGAGGACACCTCCAAGGGAACCTAGCTCTGACTTGGAGGGCACGGGAGGACTTCAGGTTGTGTAGGAGTTAGCTATGTGAAAATGTGGAGGAACAGCACGTGGAAAAAGGCCTGAGGTCAGAGAGAGCCTGGTGCATTTAGGGGACTGAAAATAGTTTAGCGTGGCTGGGTCCCAGGGTACAGGGTGTGTGACGTGGGGAGGGAGAGTGAGGAAGGGGCTGGAGAAGTATGAAGGGTCAGCCTTGTGAAGGGCCTTCTAAGCTGTGTGCAGGAGCTTTGAGCACGACAGGGAATCTTCGAAGGGTTTTAAGGAAGGCGGTGCAGTGAGCAGGTTTGCATTTTAGAAAGAGCACCCTCTCTCTGGAGACGGGGTTAGGAGGGCTAGGGGTGTGTGCACGTGTGTGCCCTCCCCCACACTCATTGCTGGGGTAGGGATGCTGCGGTGGGTGGGACCGGAAGCTGGGAGAGCAGTTGAGTGTGTTGCAATCCCTCCTGCAAGAGATGAGGGGGCCTGGAATAAGGAAACTCCAGCATTGTGATTGGAGAGAGCTGTGAGCAAATGTGAGGGGAGTTAACAGCCTCTTGCTACTGATCGGGAGCTGAGGGTGTTATTTTTGGTTTCTCTGGTTCTTAGTGACCGTGCATACACAGTATTAGGCCAAGACCAGGTGACAAAAATGCTCCACATGGGTGTCTGACCTTTCCTCTTGATCCTTCTCACATTGCCCCCATAATTTCTCTCTCTTCCTCTTTTTTTTTTTCCTTTTTAAAACCTCTCCTCAAAGAGTATGCAGTAAAGAGCATAGGTGTCAGGGTCAGGCTGACGTTAATCCCAAAACTAATGAGGTTTTTATTTTATTTATTTAAGGTATTCATTCGAACTTCTTTCAGCCTCTTTTATTCAATTATAAGTAGGGATAATTGTAACTACCTCACAGGGCTGGGATCATGGCAGATTTTCCCATTTGGACCCTCACTCAATTCTCTCTCTGATGGAGGATGGGAAATGGCAGCAGCCTGCAACCCATTTACCCAACAGAAACCCACATTTCTCCTTTACCCTGCCCCACCACCTGTAAGTCACTGTCACCTGTTGCCTTCATGGCTGCAGTAGCTTCTTAATTGATCACCTTGCTTCCACGTCCCTCCTTCAAGGATCCTTTCTCTGTTCTCTCTGTAGAGCAGCCAGGGTGATCTTCTCTGTTGCTGGTGGTTTATGGTTTTTCATAACAACCTTATTGAGATATAAGCCCCATATCATAAGATTCACCCATTTCAAGTACAATTCAGTGGGTTTCAGTATATTCACAGAGTTGTGCAATGGTCACCACTATCTAATTTTAGAGCATTTTAATCACCCCAAAAAGAAACCCTGTACGTGTTAGCAGTCATCCCCTATTCCCTCCTGCCCCAGCCCCTGGCAATCACTAATCTACTTTTTGTCCCTATGGATTTACCTATTCTGGATATTTTGTACTAATAGAATCAAATAATATGTGATTTTTGGCTTCTGGCTTCTTTCACTTAGCGTAAGTTTTCAAGGTTCACCCATGTTGCATCATGTATCAGTATCTTACTCGTTTACCTGGCAGAATAATATTACATTGTGTGGATTTATCCATTTATCAGCTAATAGACGTTTGAATTCTTTCTACTTTTTGGCTACCACAAATAATGCTGCTGTGAACATTTGTATACAAGCATATGTTTTCACTTGGGTGTGTCCCTAGGACTGGAATTGTGGGGTCATATAATCACTCTAATGTTTAACATTTTTGAGGAGCTGTCAAACTACTTTCCAAAGTAGCTGCACCATTTTCTAATCCCAGCAGCAATGTATGAGGGTGCCAGTTTCTTCATATCCTTGCCACACTTGTCATTGTCTGTATTTTTGAATATAGGCATCTTGATGGGTATGACCTGGTATCTCAGTGTGGTTTTGATTTGCATTTCCCTAAGGACCAATGCTGTAGGCGTCTTTTCATGTGTTTGTTGGCCATTTATATATCTTCTTTGGAAAAAAGAATAGTCAAATACTTTGCTCAGCCACCTCTTCCCCCAACCCCCCGCTTTTAAAAACTTTGTGTTAAACTACCCCTAACATAAAAAGTTAACTATTTATATTTTAACAATTACAGTTCAGTGGCATTAAGTACATTCACATTATTTTGCAACTACCACCACTATCCAACTCCAGAAATTTTTTATCAACCCAAACTGAGCCCTCCTCCTCCTCACAGACCCTGGTAACAACTATTCCCCTTTCTGTTTTAAAATTTTTTTTGTTTGTTTTTAACAATAGCCAAATGGATTTGAAGTGGTGTGTCATTGTGATTTAGATTTGCATTTCTCTAATGATTAGTGATGTAGAGCATCTTTTCATGTGCCTGTTGGCCATCTGTATGTCTTCTCTGGAGAAATGTCTATTCATGCTCTCTGCCCACTTTTAAATTGGATTATTTGTCCTTATATTACTGAGTTGTAAGCCCTTTAGATAGTCTACAAGTCCCTTATCAGATATATGATTTGCTAATATTATCTTCCATTCTGTGGGTTGTAGTTTCATTTTCTTATGATGTACTCTGAAACAAAAAAGTTCTTAATTTTGAGAACTCCAATGTATTTATTTCTTCTTTTGTTGCCTGTACTTTGGGGTCATAGCTAAGAAACCATCGCCTAATCCAAAAGAAAGATTTAGTCCTGTGTTTTCTTCTAAATGTTTTATAGATTTTAGCTCTTACATTTAGGTCTCTGATCCATTTTGTGTTACTTATTGTATATGGTGAGAGGTAGAGCCAGGTTAAAAACACAAACCAGATTCTGTTACTCCCCCTGCTTAAAATTCAGTGCTGGCTTCCCACTGCTCTTAGGACACAATCCAAGTTCCTCACCACAGGGACTTCATTGTCGCCTCATTTCCCCCCACCTCACTGGCCACACTAGTTGGCTGCAGCCATAGCCGCCTTCCAGCAGTTCTTAATCTTGCAAACTCCTTCCTGTCTCAGTGTTTCTGCCCTGCTGCTCCCTGCACCTAATCACTGAATATCTGGTGGCTACTCTCTCGTTCCTCAGGCCTCAGTTTGAAAGTGCCTTCTTCAGGAAGATCTTTGCTGACCACTCTATGTAAAATGGGTTCCCCACATGGCCCCTTATTCCTTTGTTTCCTTCACAGTGATGTTAAAAAACTGAGGAAATTGTAAAGATCTTATTGGCTTTATTCAATCATTCATGATTCAGGCAGCGTCTGTTCTAGCAGATAGAAAGGAGCTCCAAGGAGCTGTACAAAATAAAAGACTTTTATCGGCAGCGGGGAGCGGGAATGAGGAAGTTATACTAGACAAAAAGCATGGTGGTTACTGCAAGTGACTTTCGTTTAGGGAGTGGCAGGGGCTTATCAAGCCGATTACCTAACTAGTGATGATGAGGAGATTCTCCATGGACTGGTTTAAGATCCCGTTTCTGGAAGAGCTGAAACTGTACTCAGTTAAGTCTCTTGGTTTGGTGACGTGGGGCTTTAAGCACAAGCGACTCCCTATTGTGCCTTGTTGTCTTGTTGTTGACAGTAATTAACAAAGGCTGTATTCACTTTATTTGCTTACATGTTTACTGCCCCAACCCCCTCATTTAAACTCCATGAGGGCCAGGACCATGTCTGTCTGATTCATCTTTATCCCCAGAGCCTAGTACAGTGCTTGGCACATAATAGGTGCTCAGTAAATACTTGTTTTAAGAAGGAAAGGGAAAGAATGAACATTGTAAATGTTTCTTCCCTTCCCAGCCTCCTTTCCCACTCTGTCAATTCTGTTACCTTCATCTTTTGTCACCTTTTGCCTAGACTTTCTTCTGTTTCCTGTTTTCATGGAATATATTATGGAGTAAAACATCTGTTTTTGCTTTTGTTCTTGTTTTTCTTTTCTCTTCTTACTGCTTTCAGCATATAGGCACCAGTGTTGGGACTCAGCTTTCTAGTCTGCAACAAAATTTTTTTTCTTTTCTGAAACTTTCTCCATAGACACTCAGCATTGAGCTCTCTCTCTTGGTCTTTTCTTACGTTTTCATATGAATAAGATTTTTCTCCTCAGTGAAGATAAAGGCTAAGAAGAGAATTTCTTTTCTAACTCAGAGAGTGGTTGGCTTAGTTCTGGGCAAGTAAATCTCAATAAACACTAAGGCACGCTTTAAAAAGAGCCAAATTATACACGGGTATGCTGTGCTCAAAATGTCAACAAAATTCCAAATCCAGTCTTTTCTGAAACTGTTACAACCTGACAGCATACAAAATTTAATTAACCAAGCACCTTTTGTGTAGAAATTCGATTGGAAGTAATCACATAATAATAATATGTATCGCCCCAAATCCTGAAGAATAATTTCTTACTCCCTGGAAGGATCTGGGGTCCTTTGTTTGGTGACATATCTCTGCACACATTTCTTCTTCATATCAATTCAACAGGATTATACTCAAAAAAAGGAGCACACCTTCATCTTAATGTTAAGCTCTCCTCCCCCCTCTGATAAAAATTCTTTTGATGAAGACTACAGCCAGAAACATGGCTAAAGACCATTTCACCTGAAAGCCTCACATTCCAGATTTTTTTTTTTTGGTTTGCCATCTTGCTTATCATTTGCAGATATCCAAATACCTAAGAAGTGAGCCCAAAAGATGATTGAAACTTTTGATCCAGAAATAACTCACACATTTGTTTTGCTTTGCTCTCATCTTCAGAGCTGTGTATCATGCTGACAAGTCCCAGATTTTTAAAAAACAGATTTTTCCTTTGGGTTTTCCCCCCTCCTTTCATTGTGGTAATATTTTCTCCTATCTCCCATCTTCTAAAAAAAAAAAAAAAAAGGTAGGTGTAACAGTCTAATCAGCCTTTACCAACTTTTCTGCAAGAACAAGGCAGAAAATATGAAGATATAAATCAAGAATTGTTATTATTGTTTATGTAGCCGTGATATATGATCCCACTGGGCTTCGTGGTTTACATGGCCACTTTGAAAACACAGAATGCTGCTCAGGCACAAGCGATTTGTTTCTGAGCCCTGTGCTTGGATAGTTCTAATAAATATTATTCTTCCTCTGATTTTACGATACCGACAAGATACCCTTGCAATAAAATATGTTCAGATTCCTGGTATTAAGTCTACGTTGTCAAAGATAATGTTCCTAAACTTCAAGAACAGAAGGTAGAGAAAACATTAGGCATAAAATAACTAAATATTTATAAATTTTCATAATAACAATGATAGTTTTATGCATGGAAGAAAGCCTGGAAGAATGTATGTGAACATATTAAGCCATGTTATTTCTGGAGAGAAATCAGAGATTATTTTAATTTTCCTTTTCTCTCTCTCTCTCTCTCTCTTTTTTTTTTTTTTGGCTTATCTATATTAACCTTTTTCTAACTGTGAGTATATATTACTTTTGAGATTAAAAAAGAAGGTCTTTTTCAAAGAATAGTACATAGGAAGAGACGATAAAACTAAATATAAAAATAGAATGAGTATCATTCTTTAGGGGAAAATAGGGGGAGTAGCTTCTGAGAAAGTGAAAATCTGATTTATCTTCTAGTAATTTTTGAGCTCATATTGTGCACACTTTCTTAGCTTTGGTGAAAGCACTGGCTACCTGCTGTCCAGGCCCATCCCTGTATCTAAGCCAGGTCACTATGGCTACATGCCACGTGCCAGGCGAAGCAAGCAGCAGACTGTCCTATTTCTCAGTGGGAAAACAGGCTTCTCATGGGATTCCCAGCCGGTTCCCACTCCAATCCTATATCCACCTGGCTCCTGATTCTTGTTTTTTTCTTCTTTCTAAAGCCATGGGATTCCCTCAAAACACTTTAAAGACTCACTCTGAACTCGACCTTCCATGGACTGATCACTTCCTTCAAGCCACAAACCCATATAATAGCTGTCATGTCCTCCACCCCACCCCACTTCCTTCTTCCACTGCCTTATCTCAAGATGGCCAAGGGAGACAAGATTGAGAGCCCTCTCTTTGTTATAATCACCCCACCATCTCACCTCTCAGTGCCTCATCTTGCCATCTTATTTGGAAACAGAAGGACTTGAAATGGAAGAGAAGGCTGGACCACAAGATGCAATGTTGTGTTTAGAGTCACGTTCAACTGTATGAACCAGAATGGCCACACTCATCCATTGTTTACAGCTAGTGTCTGTCCTGACTGGTCAGTACCTATGTCTTATCAGTTGTTAAATATTTTGATATCATTCTCAGAGTAAAGTTGCAGTGTTATAAATTGACAGTGCTTACAAGAGACCAGAACTTGGGTATAACTGTGGGCCAGCGATTTACCTTCAGCGAGCCTTGGCTCACACATTGGGAAAGTGGGGATGCTAACACTGCCTTGTCCGCTCCGAGGAGTTACTGTGATAATCAGATTGTTAGAGTGGATGCACAAGTTTTCTGTCAATTGTGAGAGACTGTGCACAGGTATGGAATGATGATAAAAATGATGAATAATGACCATAACCATGCTGGTGGTGAAGGTCAAGGTGATGGTGATAATAACGAATAAAAAGAAGACAATCTTGGGAGCACCATAGACTATCCTTTTCGAGTTCAGTGTGCTATGAACATTGCTCCCTGGCTCACAATTCACAACACGTAAGAGTTAGAAATATATAAACTGGCCCCGTCCACCCCCTCTTGTTTATGCCATTGTAGCTCCCAGGTTGTTCACTGGCTCAGGGCTGATAGGCACTTGCTTTTGTCGGTTGGCACTCGTTCCAGTTTATTTCACAACCTGGCTGGGAAACCCTTCCGTCTTGTAACTCCCAACACCAGGGACAGCTCTTGATGTCCATTTAATGACCTTCCAGGGCCTGGAGCCAGCAAAATGGAAATAGGGAATTATCCCAGTAGGTTCCTGCATCCCTAACACAGTGTGGGCTGAGCTGGATTCTCATGTGCCCCTTTCCGATACATGTACTGCGATCCCCAAAGCCACTCTGCGAGTGTCTTGGAGGAGCTGTTGGTTGTGGCCAGGTGGAGCTAGTAATTGGCTCCCTCCCACCTTCCCTCCTTCCTTTCTTGTCCTTGGCTCCCCTCCCCTCACCCCGCCCCTACACACACACACACATGAAGATTCTGGGTCTGTGCTGAGTCATATAAGATGCTTCCAGCTGACCTTGACAAGAGACACCCCCTACCCTGCCCCACCCTTGGAGGAAGGTTGCAGAAGAGCTCCATGGAGTCTATTCCAACAGAGCCAGCACACACTCGCAGAATAATTGGCTCCTATAATTCATTCAGAGCAATGGCTGGGTGGCACAGAGGTTGAAACCCTGTGGCCTTAAGGGAAGAACATCCTCTAGAAAAATTTCTCTTTGCCTTTGTCAATTTTGAAATAAAATACTTCCTGCAGAGGAAGCCCCCTCTGGATGAGGGCTTTGCTGTCCCCTCACACAGTAATGGCCTCTGGGATCCTCTCTTCCCTCTTTCCTCATGCTTTCGGATTAGGTAGTTTAAAGTTACACAGCCCACAGGATAGTGGGGAGAAGGTACAGGGAGGCAAACCTAAACACTCCCGAAGGCCTCTCATATCCAGAGAGAGAGAGCAGCATCTCGGTCGGGGTAAGTGGGAGGAGGTGGTTTTGCAATGGCCTCAGTCACAAAAGGCCTCCAATTCCACTTGATACACCATCTCTGAGTGAGATTTGGCGTATGGTCACAAAAATGCACTGACAATATTCAACTGCTAAAACATCCCAATTTCTGTTTGACCCAGTTTGGGCATTTCTTACTATATAAGGAGACTCTCTTGGCCTAAGAGGGACCCTGGATATGACAGTGGAGCAACCAGTCTGATTGTCAGGAGGAGCTAGTTTGGGCTTCCATTTACGGGAGGAATTATTCTATCTGGTTGTTAGAGTTGACCATCTTGACATGTCTATGAAGTCGGTACTCTTATCAGCCCCTTTTCACAGATGGGGAAACTGAGGCCTCGTTCAAGCTCACACAGATCGAAAGTAGAAGAGCTGGGCTGGTCTAACACTGAAGCATCTTCTCATACTTCCATTATTAATGATAACACAGTCCATCACTTTATAGCTAACCCTTATTCATCAGCCATGGGTACCTGGGATCATCTTACGGGTGGTGCCATCCCTCCGCTGGAACCCTCCCAAGGATGGTCCTGCAGGAGCTGGCAGATGGGACTTAAGTTTGTGCCTCGGTTAAAATCTTCTAAAATTCCCCTCTGAGAGAATCTAAGGCCTCTGATGCTTTGATTGCCCTGGGTGACATCATGTTTAAGTTAGTCTGACCTCCTTGAGCTCATTTCTTTGTCCCAGTCACCTCTGCTTCCATCAAAAATAACAGGTTGCTGATAAGCTGGCTCTCAGCTCCGCGGCTCAGACGGTGGACTCTGAATCCAGGCTCAGGGCAGGCCTCTCAAGTTCAAAAAAGCCCTCGTGCTCTATATTTTGACAGGTTGAGAAATCCAATCCATTTATTTTGAAAACCCATTAAGCCCAGCCAATATGGGATATTTAGAAAGGCCAGAATTTTGCTTCTGGTCAGAAGGTCAGTCCTGTCGTAAAATAACAGCTAAAGGAAGTGAAACAAAACATATTTTATTGTAGGGCTATAATACCCAAACATTCTTTGAAAATGTACTTTCAGTTAAAATAAGACAAAACAAAAACACAGCAGATTGAATTGCTGGAAATTGCCACCACTATCAACTCTCTTTGTTCAGAGTACTTACTCAATTTTGTATGTCCAGTTCTCATACCAGTGAAAGGTGCATAGTAAATGCTCAATAAACGTTCAATGAATGAGCCTCAAAGTGTTTGCTATTTAACCTTTTTTCTGGGTGTTAGTTTCTCTTGTTTCCAATGGCTGTTAAATCACCCTCAAGAAAATAATATCTGATTTTAGTTCTCAAGGGTTTCGGAAAGTGAGTTTCAGAGTAAGTAAGTTTGACTTTTTTTGGCATTTTGAATTACATTATTGATGATTCAGATAACAGGGTCTTATGGTCAGATTCTCCAAAGATAACTCTTTTGATCCTTTCAACCTTTTGAAGGAGGCATGAGAGATGCTGTTATTTTCATGTTACCCCTAGGAAGGGTGCATAAGTACAAACCATTACCCGAAAGAAAATTACCATTAGGTGATCCTGAACCAGAATGATGTTCAGAAGATGATGCAAAACGTTCTTTTATTTTCCCACTCTCTCCCCTTCCAGTCCATAAAGTGTCCTCCTCTGATGGGTATCTAGGTGCCCTCTTTTTGAATCTCCCTTCCCCCTTCTCTTACCTCCCATAGTTCCTTTAATCTTCTCTGCCCCATCTTTCCAAGCTCCATCCCAGAGAATCACCAGAAGATCCTCAAGATTCTAAGCATGGCTCCTGCCTTCACCCTCATAGGTGTAGCCGTTCCTAATCCTGAATCCAAAGATTTGGTTTGTTGTTAGAGGGAGCAAACATATGACCTGGGACCTGAACTGACTCTTGGAGTCTTGAGGTAGACCTAATAATTAAGGCTTCTTTTTTCTGCTTGAACTGTAAACCCAGTGAGAAGTAAGACCAAAGAGTAAGCTGATGGAGGTAATATATCACCTTAATGGGAAAGTGGATATTGGAGAATCTGGCTTATAGCGGTAGGCAAATAGTGTTTCTACTACAGAATCCTAGATTAGAGACTTACCCATGGTGGACTGGGGGAGGCTGGCCTTCATCAGGGCAGAACCTCTGGGTGGGTAGCTCTCAAGGGAAAGGGAGAGGAAAGTACTGGGTTATGAAAACCTAGTGCCTTTTTAGTAACCTATCAATCAGGTAACTTATTTTTCCCCACTTGGGGAGGAATGAGTGAAGAGTGGGGAAAGGCCAGGGGTGGTGCTCTTACAGATGTCTCTTCTTATGAGGAATCACTAAGAAGAGAAGTGTTTCCCCTTAATGCAGCATGTTCTATTGACCCACACTATTTTCAAAAAGTTGACATAGAAGGTAATGTTTAAAAATAAGAGGATTTTGCATAAAAATCAGAATTTCTGGATTTCTTGGGAAAGTGGATTGACCTATCAGCAATGAACCTGTATTCCCACGTGGCAACAACTGCTCAGAGCTGAGCCATGCCTGCCCCTTCAGACAGGTCTATGCACTTCAGCTCATCAAGGACCCCCATCCCCTATAGTATAGATGTCGCTCTCTCCAGTTTCACTCACTTGTATTTCCTGCCTGGTCCTTCTGGGCATTTTCGTTTGTTGCCTCTGCTTTACCTGTGTTAAGTCCAGAGTGGACCATCGACAGTACCAACAGACCTGGCCCGTGCTGACGTTGCCCAGCTCTACTGATCACTGTTTCATTTCGATTTGTTATTAGCAGAACAAAGTCTCAATCTTCCTATTCTGTCTTACTAAAGACCTCTTCCATACCAGAGGCTTTGTGTTGGAGAAGATAAAGGAGGTGAGGAAAAAGGAAAAATCTGTCCTATCAAACCAAGGAAGAAACCGAGGCTCAGAGTTTAAGGAACTCGTTAAGGGGTATCACAGAAGGAGGATGCCCATGTGGTCCTTTGACATCTACTCCTTTGCACCACAGCTGCAGTTATTTCAGCTTTACTGGGCACTACAGATCCAGATGAAGCAACAGGCTGCAATCTGAGTGTGCATTTCTGAGATATATTTTGCCCCCTTAGGGTGACCAATTAGGCAGAAGCCCTAGCCCAACTGGATTCACAGCTGCTTTTCCAGGGCCAGGAATGGGTGAAGAGGAGCAGTGATGAGGAGAGAAGGCAGTCAAGAGTCTGCTTTCATAGCTCGCCTGAAACTCTCCTATCTCGTCTAGAAGTGCAAAGGGAAGAGCAGAGCAGTATGAAGCAAGCCAGACCTCATTCACGCATTCCCCCTTACCCCGCCCACCTAGTCCTTCTTAGCAACTTGGTATAAAGCAGAGGGAAAAATGGGTGCTGTGACAGGTGGATGGATGGATGGATAGATGGATGGATGGGTGGACCAATGGGTTGATGATTCATTTCAGGGAATTTTGCAAGGCTCTTCCATGTGTTTGCAACAGAAAACATTTTGATTTGTTTTAACACCTAAGGGTCAAATATCAAGGCTGAAAAAGCAAAGATAACTCTGTCTCCGATAAGAAGGAAGTACAGTAGAGATTAAGAGCAAGGGTGTTGGAGTCATTTGCTCCTTATTAACATCTCTGAGCCTTAGTTTCTTCATGTATAAAATGGTAATAACAGTACCTTTTTCAAAGATGGTTGCTATTAGAATTAAATTAAGTAGTTTTGGGGAAATACCAATAATCCAATAATTCAGTGCCTGGCAGGTAGGAAGCACTTGGGATATGATAAACCTAATTCAATGGAGAAATTCTGTTTTACACTGAGCATTTATTACGTGTTTAGCTCTGTCACAGGAATTAGGTGTGTGTTTGTGGGCACTAACAAAATTGGGGAAGGGGAGCATCTGCAGAGTATGGTTATAAGATAAAGTACAAGGACACACTGCTGGAACTGTAACTGGCCATCCCCATATACATTCTCAACGCTCCTCTGGCAGGACCTGTTGAGAAGGGGATGAATAGGTGGAAGGAAAAAGGAGTTGGAGAGGAATGCCAGGTAAGGGAAGCTACACCCAAAAGGAACAGCTGTTTGTTGGCCACAGTAAGGAAGGAGATGGATAGAACTGTAGCTGCTGGTCAATTTCCTGTTAACCAAGATCCAGGGAACTTCTCCTAAGAAGCAGATTCTGCACTAAGTACAGTCGTCCCTTGGTATGGATGGGGAATTGGTTCCAGATACCAAAATCCCAGGATGCTCAAGTCCCTTACATAAAAGGGCATAGTATTTGTATATAACCTATGCACATCCTCTCTTATACTTTAAATCACCTCTAGATTACTCATAATACTTAATACATAGTAAATGCTATGTAAATAGTTGTAAATACCATGTAAATACTTTGTAAATTGTTGCTGGTGTGAGGCAAGTGCAAGTGTTGCTTTTTGGAACTTTCTGGAATATTTTCCCTGAATACTTTCAGTCAGAGTTGGTTGAATCCACAGATGCAGAACCCAGGGATACAGAAGCCTGACTGTACATTCAAATGAGTCCTGTCACTTGCTGGTTATTTTACCTGGCTTAAACCATTCTGAGCCTTGGTTTTTCATCTATAAGACGGGAAACATTCTGTGTCTCATCTGGTATTGTGATGCTATTAAAATTGCCTATAGGAAAAAAAAATTTGCCTATAGGTCTTTGTAAACAGAAAAGCACTGTACAAATACAAGGGCTGATTGTTGATGGCTTTTTCACCTGGCAGCCGCAGTGGACTCTGTAAAACACTAAGCAAATCATTCCCTTGCTGAAAACTCCTTCGATGCTTCCCTATTGCCCTTGAAATCCAAGCCTCTAACCATGGCTCACTGGACTTTATACCACCTGGCCCGGGGCATCCACTCGCCTTTGTTTCTCCAAAGGCTAAGCTATTCCTCCCTCTATGCCTTTGTACTTTCTGTTATGTCTGCTGGAAACTCCTGGCCGGCTCCCCTGCTTTTATTCAGGTCTCATCTTAGAAGCCGTCTTCGCAGAGGCCACCCTGGATCACCCGATCCAGGGTATTGTCCACACACCCCCACTCTGCAGCCACTCTCTCTCACCTCGTTCTGTTTCCCCGATGTTATCTATCCTGATCCAAACATACCTTGATCATTTCAAGTTCCTTGCAAGGGAATTTGGTGTGTCTTTTCACAGATCCACCAGCACCTCAAAGAATGCCTGACATTGAGAGGTGCTCAATAAAAAATTATTGGCCATGTTTAACTATAGTCCTGAATACCCCCAACACTTTTCAACAAAAGCCAAACAAGTTCCGTTCATGGGAAAAATATTTATAACTCACCTTAGACGTCACAACTTGGAGCGTTCTGAACTGTGTTGTATTCACTGAACGCCTGCCAACTCTGCAATTTAAGAGTCATGAATCCTGAGTCAGAATATTACCAAGAAGGAAAAACAATGAGTTTGTTCTGTCCCCTGCAATACCAGTCAGGGCGAAATACATTGAGCTCATAGTTGTGGGGTCAGACAAGATCAGGGGCAATGGACATTTAAGAGGAAGCTGGTGGGTGGCAGGTGCAAAGCTAAGGGGGGCTGAGGAGGCCTTTGCAGGGATTGGCAGGCAGTGGCTGGTTAGTGAGGTAATTTGTGCCTGGCTGGCCTTGGCCCTGCCCATGGAGATGTGTGTCTGAGGGAGGTGTTGGCAGATCTGTGATGCCCCATGGTGTTCTGCAAACTGCTGTAGCTGCTTAATGAGCTAGTCAGCCATTAAGTGCCACCCATGCAAAGGCAGCATTTGCAAATTGAGCAGCTGAAGGAACATACTGGAAAGCAGAGGAGCTGAATCTTGACCAAGTCTTCCATCTCCTGCCCTCTCCACCCCATCTTTCTGATCTTAACTTCTAACACGCTCTCCTTGTTCACTTTGCTGCAGGTGCACTGGCCTCCTTGCCTTTCCTCCAACCCACCCAACCCGTGCCTACCTCAGGGCCTTTGCACTGGCTGATCCCTCTGCCTGGAACTCTCTTCCATCAGATCCTGGCCTGGCTGACTCCCTGAAATAATTCAAGTCTCTGCTTTAATGTGGTCTCCTCAGAGAGGCCTTCTCTAGCTACTCTATCTAAAAACAGCACCTGCCCTCCAGCCACAGTCAAGTTCCTTACCCTCACTTATTTTTAGTCAAATAAAGCAGTTTATTATTATCTATTTGTTTATTTGCTTAACTGGCTGACTCCAACCCACTGGTTACCCACCTCCTCCTACCAGTCTAGTTTAAATATCTGGAGAGCAGGGACCATGTTTATTTTGCTTAGTGCGGCATCCCCCTTAGAACCATGCCTAACTTAGAATATCAATGATAACAGTTGGTTCAATTGAATAAACATGGTTCAATTGAATTTTTTGAATGAGTGAATGAATGAGTAGATGGATGAATGGAGAAAGAAAATAAGGCTCAAGTTCAGAATGGACTGGGTTATGAAGGGCACTGAATACCAGAGGTGAGTTACAAAAGGGCAAGGGGCCTAGGGTGGGGAGAATGACCACTGTATGTAATGAAGCAAGAAAGTCTTGAGATGAATAGGAGCATTTTAAGGGCTTTATTGGATCCAGGCATATCCATCCTACACTAAACAGATATATTTCTTTTTTCTGTAGAAGAAACATACAAGATTTTGATAACTGTCACTGCTGAAATTATTTGGTTCATATACATTTGTTAAATTAATTAAATAAGGAGGCCACTGGACTGAGGTGGTTCTAATGCCTTAGCAGCCAACGTAAGCAAACCAGAACTTAAGTCTATAAATGCTTCATGGTCAAGAAATCAAAACCTAAGGACAGCCAATCACAAACAGCCAATGAGGCTTACCCAAATAAGGCAGTTGCTTAAGCTATGGCCAATCAAATAATTGCTTTGCTTTGCTCAACGTCTTCTCTACAGAAATCTCGTCCCTGGCAAGGGGGGAGTGCTCCTAACCACTTTATACATATACAAGTAAGAGAGATTTATTACAAGGAATTGGCTCACTTGATTATGGAGGCTGACAAATCCCAAGATCTGCACTGAGCAAGCTGGAGATCTGGGGAAACTGATGGTGTAGTTCCAATTCAAAGGCTGGAAAAAACCAATGCCCCAGCTTGAAGACAGTCAGGCAGGAGTTCCATGCTACTTGAAGACGTGTCAGCCTCTATGTTCTATTCAAGCCTTTGATTGGATGAGGGCTGCTCACACTGGAGAGGACAATCTGCTTTACTCAGTCTCTCAATTCAAATGTCAATCTCAAAACACCCTCACAGACACACCCAGAATAATGTTTGACCAATTATCTGGGCATTCCGTGACCCAGTCAAGTGGGCACATAAAATTAACTTATCACTGGGGCTGGGGTAGAGGAGTAATAGTACTCATCACATAGGGTTGTGAGAATTAAATACAAGTACTGAGCACAGAGGCTGGCACATAATGAGGGCTCAATAATTGGTAGCTGTGGTTGTTAATTGTCAAAACAGAAGTTTCTGGAAGGTGAATCCTCTTACTAAGATACGAAAGCATATTTACACCAGTGCACTGCCTTTAATTAGGAAACACTATTTGTTGAGTTGAGAGAGATTTTTGACAGGAGTTGAAGACCCTACATCTCCCTGGGAAGCTGACATTGGTCCAAAATGTAACCATATGGACCACAAGCAAGCTCTGTTCTCACAAAGCCCTAAGGAAGCCCCAAATAGTTATCACTTTGGAGTCCTCTAGTGTGAACCTTTATTCAGGAGAGCACCAGGCCTGGGGGAAAATACTGCAAAGAGGTGGTCCTCTGTGTTGGATGAGAGGCCTCTCATAGCCGATAAGAGGCAGCATATATCCCAGGACTGAGGGCTAAGAGCAAGCTTTTACCCCCCCCATATCTCCTCCCTATGATGTAAACAGTGGTGTCAGTTCTCTCACCCATCAAACATGGAGAATAGGACCCATTTTCCACTGCTCAAGGGTATTTGAAGATCAAAAGGTCATGCATGTGAAAGCATTATATAAACACTAGAGAATTACACCGACGTAAAACTCCACTCAGTCTCTTGCTTTAATCAAGGGCCGCATGGTCAGCTCGCTTACACATTCCTGCTGCACAAATATTTACTAAGCACCTACTTTGTGCTGAGGCCTGTGCTTGACCTCTGGGGAGGAGGTAAGTGGAGAGAAAACCAGACATACACTTTCTCCTAAGGGACTTTCTCAGCAAGGCGTCCTCTGAATCCCACAGGTCCAGATGAGACACTTGGTGAATGAATAGCTTCTTCAGAACTTTGCCTCTTTTCTTTCTAATATTTCAAATTTGTTTGTTGCTCCATGTGCATTTGAATAGTTATTTAATTAATATCTGTCTCTGCCACTCAAACCTTAAGCTCTCTCAGGGAGGAGACTGGTTTTGCTCCCCAGTATAGCCTCAGGCCTACCACAGTGGCACACAACTGGGACTCAGAAGCAGGTTGTTGGATGGATGGGTGCATGGATGGATGGATTCTTTCTAGGTAACCAGGATGCTTGTGAAATAATATAAAAAAAATATATTGAAATACATATATCGACCTCTGCCCCTATTTCCTGGCACAGAGCTCCTAAAACCTTTGTGATTTCCTCCATGATAAGAGCACCAGGAGCATCTTCTGTTATTCTTTCAGTCTGGTTCCTGACACAGAGCTCCTAAAGCCTAAGGCTTTTCTGGGGTGAGAGGAGTGTCTTTTGTTCTAATAAGGCAGCTCTTGATGGGCTCCTAGATGGAGGCTGGTCACCAGAAAGACCAAGTCATGATTAGAAGCTTGGAACTTTCAGCCCCATCTCCCATCCCCCAGGAAGAGGAGAGGGGCCAAAGATGAGCTAATGATCCATCATGCCTCTGTGATGAAGCTTCCGTAAGAATCCCAGAAGCACAGGGTTCAAAGAGCTTCCAGGGTGGTGAACAGATTCTTTGCCGGGAGGGTGGAGCACCCCAACTCCACAGGGACAGAAGCTCCTGTGCTCAGGACCCTTCTGGACATCACCCTATGTATCTCTTCACCTGGCTGTTCATTCCTATCTTCTATCATATTCCTTATTATATAATAAGCTGGTAAACATAGGTGTTTCCCTGAGCTCTGTGAACTCTTCTAACAAATTATCAAACCCAAGGAAGGGGATATGGGAACCCTATTTTATAGCCAGTCAGTCAGAAGCACCAGGGACAACCTGGAACTTGCAATTGGTGTCTGAAGAGGACACTCTGTAGGACTGAGCCCTTAATTGTGGGATTTGATGTTAACTCCAAGTAGGTAGTGTCAGACTAAATTGAATAGTAGGGCAACCAACTGGTCAGAGAATTGGTTGATGTAGGAATAAACTTACATATTTTGTGTTATGAGTGTGGTATTAAAGTAAAGTAAAAAGAATCAGTGTTTTTCCTAAGCAGTGCAAAACACTGTACAATGCACTCCCACCACTTCTATTCAACATAGTACTGGAAGTCCTAGCCTCAGCAATCAGACAAGAAAAATAAATAAAAGGTGTCCAAATTAGAAGGGAAGATGTAAAATTATCATTATATGCAGATGACTTTATACTTCATATAGAAAACCCTAAAGACTCCATACAAAAACTATTAGAATTGATGAACAAATTCAGCAAGATAGCAGGATACAAGATTAACACAGAAATTTGTTGCATTTCTTTACACTAACAACGAAACATCAGAAAGTTAAAAAAAAATCCTTTTAAAATTGTGTCAACCTGCCCCCCCAAAAAACCCCAAAACAACAAACCCTAGGAGTAAACCTGACCAAGGAAGTGAAAGACTTATATGCTGAGAACTGTAAAACATTGATAAAGGAAATTGAAGATGATTCAAAGTGATGGAAAGATATCCTATCCTCTTGGATTGGAAGAATTAATATTGTTAAAATGGCCATACTACCCAAAACAATCTACAAATTTAACAAAATCTCTATCAAGTTACTCATGACATTCTTCACAGAACCAGAATAAATAATCCTAAGATTCATATGGAATCACAAAATATCGAGAATTGCCAAAACAATCCTGAGGAAAAAGAGCAAACCTGGAGGCATAAACCTCCCAGATTTCAGACAGTACTACAAAGCTACAGTAATCAAAACATCAAGGTTTCATTGGCACAGAAACAGATCAGTGGAACAGAAAAGAGAGCCCAGAAATAAACCCACACACCTCCTTTTAGACAAAGGAGGCAAGAATATACGATGGAGAAAAGACAATCGCTTCAGAAAGCACTGTAGGGAAAACTGGACAGCCACATATAAATCAATGAACTTAAAACACTCCCTCATATCATACACAAAATATACTCAAAATGGCTTAAAGACTTAAATATAAGGCATGACACCATAAAACTCCTAGCAGAGAACATAGGCAAAACATTCTGTTGACATAAATCTTAGCAATGTTTTTAGGTCAATCTTCCAAGGCAAAAGAAATAAAACCAAATATAAGCAAATGGGATCTAATCAAATGTGTAAGCTTTTGCACAGCAAAGGAAACCATAAACAAAATTAAAAGACAACCTATAGACTGGGAGAAAATATTCACAAACAATGTGATGGACGAGGGCTTGATTTCCAAAATATACAAATAACTCATACAACTCAATAACAAAAACAAACAGCTCAATCAAAAAATGGACAGAAGACCTAAATAGACATTCTCCAAAGAACACCTACAAATGGCCAACAGGCACCTGAAAATATGTAACATCACTAATTGTAAGATACATGCAAATCAAGAATCATGCCAGTCAGAATGGCCATCAACAAACAATCTACAAATAATAAATGCTGGAGAGGGTGTGGAGAAAACTGAATCCTTTTACACTGTTGATGGGAATGTAAATTGGTGCAGTATGGGGTTTCCTTATAAAACTAAAAATAGTTATCATATGATCCAGCAATCCCATTCCTCAGCATATATCTGGAAAAAAACTCTAATTCAAAAAAATAATGCACCCCAATGTTCATAGTGGCACTATTTACAATAGCTAAGACATGAAAACAACCTAAGTGTCCACCAGTGGATGAATGGATGAAGAAGATGTGGCATATACACACATCTTACAGCCATAAAAAAATTACTCAGGAATATTAGCCATAAAAAATGATGAAATAATGCCATTTGCAACAACATGGATGGACCTAAAGATTATCATACCAAGTGAAGGAAGTCAGACAGAGAAAGACAAATATCATATGATATCACTTATTTGTGGAATCTAAAAAAGTGCAAATGAACTTATTTACAAAACAGAAACAGACTCACAGATATAGAAAACAAACTTATAGTTACCAAAGGGGTAAAGTGGAGGGATGGATAAATTAGGAATTTAGGATAAATAGATATACATTACTACATATAAAACAGACAAACAACAAGGACCTACTGTGTAGCTCAGGGAACTATATTCAGTATCTTATAATAACCCATAATGGGAAAGAACCTGAAAAAGAATATATATATACATATTTTGACACTAACACAACATTGTAAATCAACTATACGTCAATTTAAAAAACTGTGGTTTTTTTAATTAAAAAAAGCAACGCTGGACAAAGCAACTTAAGACTCAGATGCGTGTCCAATAGTAATGATTGTTCAACGTGACATTGAATCAAGGGATTTGGATTGAAATCCTTAATAGGTAGCAACTAAAAGTCAAACTGAGCCATTCCCTTGGAAGTAGGCATGATAGCATTGGGACTGAATATTATCTTCCAAGAAGCTAACTGTTGCATGCAGAGGAGGGAGAGGGAGGGCTCCTGAGCCCAAATCAAGTGCATCAAAGACTGCAGTGTCCCTTCCCCAGATCCTAGATGCACACACAACATGGCCTGAGGGATTAGTGCTGGCCTTCCTGTGGCTCCTTGATGCCACAATCCAGTTGTTATCTGACCCAACATCCTGTCTGGCCTTGGGGAGACTGAGCCACAGCCCTACTTCAGAGGGGACCTCTCACCTTTCCAGTAAGACTACCTCCAGTACTTCTGATGGAGGGAATGCTCCACCAGCCACAGGACATCAGAGTGATTTTGGTACCCAGAACCACCTTCCATCCATCAGCCACCTCCAACTGTTCTGACACCATAGGCATGGGGATTCACCTTCATAACAAAACAGGTGAAATTTGCAACGTGTTTGCTGCTAAATGAATGAATCTTCTGGGTTTTTGTGTTTTTTTTTAATCTCATCCTGTCACTGGAGAGAAAGTGATGAGTGGGGAACAGGTTCCAAAAAGAGTGACCAACCTCATAAAAGACTCTCAAGCTTTTTGGATGGAGACATCTCAGAAAAGGTGTGCCACCTCTCCAAATAAATGAATTTCTACATAGAACAAAGATCAGATTTAAATTTCCTGCGATGCTGTAGAGCACAACAAGAACCAAGCAATGGCCTCAATGAAAGGAAAAAATGTCCGTCAGCCAGAACTTCCTGAAAATGAAATAGGCCACCTAGTCAGGTAGTGAGTCTTCCGTCCATGGAGCTGCTCAAGACTGGCCGAGGTATGGGCCACACATTCATTCCACCACACATGCAATGAGGGATGTTTCGTAGGCTTGCTGTTCCTGACAAAGGTCTGGAATCTGGGACTGGAGGACAGGGATAACCTAGCATGACAACACAATTAAAAGCCACTAGTAGCTCAGTGTGTGGGTTTTGAGCACTTATGTCCACCGAGTGCTGTACTAACCACTTTGAATGCATGATGCTATTTAGCCGTCGTAGGAATCTCGGGCGTGGAGCCCTGTAGTTACCACCTGTTAGAGACAAGGAGGCAGAGACTGACAGACAGGGAGTAACTGGCCCAGGGCTGCACAGCTAGAAGTGCAGAGCTGGAACTCAAATCCTAAACTATTACCCATTCTGCTCCGTCCCTCCTCACCTGTCGCCTCTCTCTCGCCCTCCCCACTCCCTTCTGTTAGAGCATGATAGCTATAAAAGCACAGTAAGGAGATTTCTCCCAAGAAAATTCATCGGAATGGGCCCCAGCACAGAGCAGCAACACCAAGAGCACAAAACACCCAAATCGAGGGAAATGACTACATTTGAGTACAATTTGCAAATCACCCCGAGAGAGAGAGTTCCTGCAAAGTGAGAGCCAATTTTAAAACACCCACATCCTCCGGCCTCACTTTCTCCTCCCCAAAGGTCCTTCTGGCCTGGCTCGGCTTGGGCAAAAATCCCTTTGCCTTCATTTGCATCATTCTCTGGGGTGGGGGGTGGGGGACAAGTTGTGAAGCCATTCCCCGGAGAAGAGTCAGAATCACATCTTCAACATGACCAGCCGTGACTTCACAGGAATTTGTCTTGAAGTCCAAAACGAGTAAAACTAATTAGTCAGCGTTTCCCCCCAGAGACTGTAGACACTTGATCCTTCGCAAGAAAATGAGTGCACGCCACTCACTTACAAGAAATGAGGGTGCTGGTCACTAAAAAGAAAACAGAATACTGGGAAGAGCAGTGGGTTTTTTCTTTTTCCTTTTTTTTTAAAACTGAGATGTAATTGACATACATTAAATTAGTTTCAGGTGTACAACATAATGATTCAATATTTGTATACATTGAGAAATGATCACCACAGTTAGGCTAGTTAACATCCATCGCCACACATAGTTACACATTTTTTTCTTGTGCTGAGAAAGATTCACTCTCTTAGCAACTTTCAAATCTAAGTGAAGTAAGCCAGAAAGAGAAAGAAAAATATATGAGATCGCTCATATATGGAATCTAAAAAAACAAACAAACAAAGCATAAATACAGAACAGAAATAGACTCATAGACATAGAATACAGACTTGTGGTTGCCAAGGGGGTGGGGGGTGGGAAGAGATAGACTGGGATTTCAAAATTGTAGAATAGATAAACAAGATTATACTGTATAGCACAGGGAAATATATACAAGATCTTATGGTAGCTCACAGAGAAAGGAATGTGACAATGAATGTATATAAGTTCATGTATAACTGAAAAATTGTGCTGTACACTGGAATTTGACGCAACATTGTAAAATGATTATAAATCAATAAAAAATGTTTAAAAAAATATATGATACAGTATTGTTAACTGTAATCACCGTGGTGTACATGACATCCCCAGGACTTACTTATTTCTTAACTTGAAATTTATACCTTTTGACTCCTTTCACTCACTTTGTCCACTTCACACCACCACCAGCCCCAACCTCCCACCTCTGGGAACCACCAGTCTGCTCTCTGTAGCTCTGAGTTCGGGGAGTTTTTTTGGGTTTTTTGCTTTTCTCTAGATTCCACATGTAAGTAAGATCAAACAGTATTTGTCTTTCTCTGACTTATTTCACTAAACATAATGCCCCCTAAATCCAACCATGTTGTCACAGATGGTAAGATTTGTTTCTTTTTATGGCTGAATAATATTCCATTGTGTGTATACACCACATCTTCTTTATCCATTCACCCACTGGTGGACACTTAGGTTGCTTCCGTATCTTAGCTATTGTAAATAATGCTGCTATGAACATTGGGGTGTGTGTATCTTTTCGAATTAGTGGAGTTTTTTTTTTTCTTTTTGGATATATGCCCAGGGATGGAATTGCTGGATCATACGTTAATTTTCTTTTTAATTTTTTGAGAAAACTCCATTATCTTTCCATTGTAGCTGTACCCGTATACATTCCTGGCATTCTAATGTGTTCCCATTCCATTGGACCCATAGTTCTGAGCTGCAGAACCAGGCCACACCTCTGGGCTGCCATCATCTGTCAAACCATTTTTGCCCCAAGATTCAGGGAGGCCCTGCGACATTGAAATGTCACCTCCCACTGCATCCCGAGAACCACAAAGAATTTACCTATGGGTGGGTCATTTTCTAAATCGTTTCTCTCTATGTCCTACAGGGCAGTTTATTACAAGGATCTAAGGCTCTTAAAATCCCAGAGCCCTGGTATGATCTCGAGGTCACGCTGGATTAACTTGTTCTAATTACTTCTCCCCTTGAATCACTTCATGAAGTGCCTCCTTGTCTGTGGTTCCCTGATCTAGGCTGCATGGGTCCTGCCCGATCCCAAATCATCCCATTTTCTACCAGCGCCCTGGGCTGGCCTGAATTGTCTTCTGTTTAGCAGGAGAATAAAAATAATTTTCACCTCTGTGAAATTCTAAAACCAAGCTCTTTCCGGCCCTCCGGGGACCTCAGGCTGCTGTGGCCCTGTGCTGCCAGGGATGGGAGAGAATGACTTTGCAGCGTGAGGTTGATTCGTCATTAGAACAAGGCCAGCAGCAGCCGCGCTGCCCGGCTCTTATCGGGGCAGGAGGCCTCGCTGGATTCTATTAATTGCTGAATGCTGTTGGGCTTGGCAGATACAGGAAGCAGTTTACATGGCTACACAGTGCCCTGGCTCACAGTCTCTCTGAAATGGTATTATTGTAGCGGGATAATTGTGATTAGGGACAGTTCCCGGAGGAAGACCAGGCCTTTGATGATTGAGTCACTTCCTCCCCACTCCCTTCAGTGCGATAGCACAGCTCGCCCCACAGACACACACCCTTTGCTGGCCAGAGAGTCCCACGCCCCACAGCAAGATTCCCAGGAAGGGAGGCTGAGAGCCTCATCAGAGCTGGGATCGTGGGAGAAATGGGAGCAGCCTGGAGTCCATTTGTCCCCCCAGTTCTTTTCTAGGTTATAGAGACAACCTTGCTCACGATCTCAAGTGTGCGTCCCGCCTCCTGCCACAGCATGTGCTTTGGAACCCAGGAGACCAGGTTCTAGGTTTACTGTGTGACCTGGGAAGGTCCTCTCTTTGAGCCTCAGTTTCCCCATTGGCAAAGGCGTGATGATAAGAGAATGTACCCCAAATGATGTTGTGAGGATTAAAAAGGATTACATTAATATTTAATAAATAGTAGCTGTTACTATTATTACTATTGTTGTGGTGAAGAATGCCTTCCCTCTCTTCCTCCCCCAGCCTGTCCATCCTCCCTCCCCACAAAGGCTGAAGGCAGATCAAGTTGCCTTCCCTGGGGAGAAATGCAGCCGCCTCCAAGGTGGAGGCTGGAGAGAGATGTGAAGGCCCGGAGTCAGGTAGATCTGAGTCTTGGCTTCCTCAGGGGCCATTTCTGGGCCCAGAGCTCCCCCAGGAACACAGCCCATCTCTCTCACCCCACACTCAGCATGTGGTCTTCTACACCAGCGCGTGCTGCCCTAGTCCACCCACTCTGCCGAGGGTTTCCATCCAGAACAGCTTCTCACGAGCTGTCCTGAATCCTGCTAATCTCAGCCTTCATCAGGCTTCTGGCAGAAAAGACACCTCCCTGTGCACACGGTTTGGAGTCAGCATTTGCCCAAACAAGGGACTCCATCCTTTTACTTGAACCCAGAGTGGGCCCTGCAGCTGGCCTCAGAGGTGCGTGGGTTAGGAGACAGTGCAGTGGAGCCGCCCTGCCGATGATGGGACAAAAGCTGAGTGGCTGACAGCAAGGTTGGGTTTCAAAGTCAGAAACTCTTGGGTTCACACCTGCCACTTATGAGTTGTATGCTCTTAGGAAAGTCACCACTTTTCCTCTCAGAGCCTCAGTTTCTTCATCTGGTAAATGGGGATAAAAATACCTCTCTCAGAGTGCTGTGGTCAGGATGAAATTAGGTATGTATGCAAAACAGTATAGTCTTTAACACATGGAAAATACTTAATAAATGGCAGCCAAAGGAGGTGAACCAGAGGGGCCAAGGAGAGCAGTGAATGCTACCAACAGGCTCTGGGCCCCAGAAAGGGCCCACTGAGCTCCCACTGCTCCCAGAGATGATTCAGGGACCCAATGTGCTTTAGGAACTGCCAGCCAGACCCAGAGTCCCCAGACAGTCGTCACGTCCAGCAAGCTCTCAACAACAGCCATCACATCTGTTTGGTTCAGCACTGTACACTTAGGACCAGTGTATTTGTTTCCCGAGGCCACTGTAGCAAATTACCACAACCCTGATGGCTTAAAAAAAAAACACCAATTTATTATCTTACCATACTGGAGGTCTGAAGCCTAACATTGGTCTCAGGGGGCAAAAACCAAGGTGTGACAGGGCTGCATTCCTTCTGGAGGCTCTGGGAAGGAACTTGGAGGCCATCTGAACTCCTTGGCTCGTGACCCTCTTCCTCCGTCTTCACAGCCAGCAGTATAGTATCTTCAGACGTGACTCGGACTCCCACTTATAAAGACTTGTGTTTACATTGGGCTCACCTGGGTAATCCAGGCTACTCTCCCCTGCTCAAAAGCAGGTGATTAGCAAACTTAATTCCACCTGTAAACTAAACCCCCCACTTTGCTACATAACATCACATATCTGCAGGTTCTAAGGATTGGAATATGCATACTGTGAGGGAGCTGTTATTTTGGCTACCATGCCTGCTGTGAAGGAAAGTGGACAAAAGCCAGATAATAACATGGACTGGACATCTATTTTAGACGAGCTTCCTGCTAAGGAGGGACGGAGGATCTTGCAGTCCACCCCAGGATACAAAAAATTCACTTAGGAGAGCAGTCGTGAGCACAAGTGATTGCAACCTAGAGAGTGGTAACGGGGTACAAAAGCCCTTAGGAGGTGAAGAGACTCTGGCCAGTGCTCAATAAATCATAATATTTATTCAGCAAGTATTTCGAGCATCAATTAGGCGCTAAGTGCCAAGGAGGCAATGATGAACAAGATTACTATTCCTGCACTTCAAGAACCTAATGGCTCAGAAGAACCTCCTGGAAGAAGTAAGGATGGAGCAGGGTTAGACACAGAAGAAGGCCAAGGATTCGGGGGAAAAGATGATGGTTTTGAGAGGTAGTTCACATGGTGGTTATGAGCCCAGATACTGCAGCCAGGACCGCCTGGGTTCAGAGTCTGGACTCACTGTGTACCAGCCGTGTGACCTTTGCAAAGCTTCTTAACCCCTCTGTGCCCTGGTTATTCCATTTAAAGACGGGAATAATAGTATCTATGTCAGAGGGTCGTTGGGAGAACTACATGACTAGGTATACATAAAGTGCTTAGTGCAGTATCTGGCACACCGCAAGTGCTATGTAGGTGTTGACTAACATTGTTGCCCACATCTTATCCTTCCGGCAGTCTTAAAATAGCAAGCAAGGAGTGAGTGATATTCCAGCAGATACTGGAAAGGAGACAATTAAGACAACTGGTGGTCTCTGGCAGGAATGCTTATTTAGGGGTGGAATTTTCAATTTTAAAATTCTCCCAAGGTGGGAAAAGATGCAGTCTTTACTGATGGTCGTTGGGTGACGATTTGTCTTCATGCAGATTTCCTCGTGGCCCTCTAATGTAAGCAGACCACAGGGCACGGAGTTTGACCCAAGTAGCTCAGACTTGCCCCAGGTGGACCAAACCTTGGCCTTGGTCTTCAGAGGCCCCTGGCCCCAGATACTGGGGGGTAGGAGCAGGAAAGCCCAAAGCTCTAGGTCCAGGCTGGCATAAGGGCCCCTGATTCCCTGGGTAAAGATCTTCTTTGGCCACTGGAATCTTTTACCAAACAGATCTGGAAACATCATTCTGGTTTACTGGGTGTCCTAAGGGCCCGCTCTTCCTTAAACCCTGGGCCATTGGTTGATGAGTGAGCAAACGTTTCCATTATCATGGAGAGCTAAAACTAGATTTATTTAAAGCGTTTTCTCTTTAGAGGTGCAGTAATTGCTCTCTGATCAGACAGGAAGTCCTATTGCCCGAAAGGAGCCAGTGTTATCAAGAGAAAACACATCAGCGCCTGTCCTCTTAGGAAGGGAATTGTGAGTAATCAACAAGGCTCCTCTCCAGCTGGCCGTGGGGCCTTTGTTCAGATGGCGGGCAGGTCAGGGAAAGTTTGAGCAGACAGTGCTCTGAAGGGGCGGGTGCAATTCCAATCCTTTCTCTTCATATTTTCCTCTCCAGGGGACAGGCTTTCCCCAGGGAAGGGGGCTAATCTGGGTAAATTGTTCTGAAGCCATTGGACAAATCTGATTACATCACCCTCCTACTTGAAACCCATCAAGGGCGCCTCTGTTACCCTCAGGATCAAGTCCAATTCCTTAATACGGTTTACAAGGCCCTTCATCACCTGGCCTTGGAGGTCCACCTCTTCCTCCTGCTTATCTGCCATCACTGCCAACCGGCACTGTCTTTGCTAGTTTTCTCAGTGCCTAGAATGTACACGTCTGATGCCAGGAGCACCATCTCTGCACACTAAGGTGTACTGGATCTAAGACATTCCTATGAGCTCAGGAGATCGGATATACAGACACAAGAGGGAAGGCCAGTAAAAGTCACAAAATGAATGAGACAGCTCTGATTGTGACAAACTTTCTCAAGCCCATTCCACAACCTAGTGGCTTTCTGCATTTTCTGGTCCTAGTCTACTTGCTTCTTGAGAACAGGAGACATTTCCGAGATCTTAGTGCCTCTCACCAGAAGACAATAGTGAAGGCAAGAATGATGGTCCTGATAGCAGGGGTTTAGCAACACCACTAATAAGTATCATCTATTGAGCAAGCCTATGTGCCAAGCTGTGCTGAAGACTTTGTGTGCCGTCTCATTTAATTTTCACAATGACCCCAAGAGGTGGGTATTACTTTCATAGATGGGAATGTCAAGGTTCACTGAGATGGTTATTTGCTGAGGGTTGTACAGCCAGGAAGTGGTGGAACAGAAACTCAAAGCCAGATTTTTCTGAGCCCAGACCCACCCAGGACTCAAAGGCCTACAGCTTCCTACGTGTGGACGTGTGGATGCATGGATGTCTGCACGGAGGGTCCAGAGCCTGGGGAGGTGTGGGGGTGGTGCCAGGAAAGGCAGGACAGACATATCAGGGTAGGGCCTCTTTTGTTTGGCTTCACTTCAAACAGAGACGACAGCAGGGAGACTGAAGCCCCCACCTTCCTTCTCTGAAGACCAAAGCAAGGCCAAAAATAGGAGCAACAGGAAGCATTTGATCCCAACGTGCTAAATGAGCACAAACATCCTGCCAGCTTTGCCCTCAGGGAGTGCCCAAGAGCAGCTGCAACCCTCCGGCTGGTCCGGAGGTCAGCGTGGGGGCAGGGCCCAGCCAGACCCCCTCAGGCTGACGTGGCTCTGGGTCTGCTGGCGCTTCCCCAGGGTTCTTGGAACATTGGACATCAGAGCACACAGGGTGTTTAGAGGTTATTGTGGCCCAAAGAATGCACATTGCAGACCTCCAAACATGGGAGGCCCTGGCTGCTTTCTCTGAATGAGCTCCTTGGGGTGTTCACCCAGAGGCCACACTTCCCAGATCTGAGGACAACGCAGATGCTAAGGCAGACCTGTTCCTAGGAGACACTGGACTCCTCTGAGCCGTTTTTGGCTCAAGGACTCCTTGATGGCCTTGCTGAACTTTCTCAAGATTTAAGGGTTAAGATCTTCCACATACCCTTCCCTCTCTCTCCTTGACTCAGCGTCAGACTCACATCATGGTCTGAAGGCTCCCCCAGCCTTTCTTACCTTCCTCCTTATGTTCTCTCACAGGCATTTCTCCTCTGATATCCTTACACCATCAGCTCCCTCTTGGCATCCGCATCTTAGAAGACCTGGACTAACTCAGAGATCATCTAGTAATTGCCTTATTTTATAGTTGAGATAATCGGAGCTCAGAGAGGCAAAGGGATTTTTCTGAGGTCACACAGTGAATGTTTAGAGAGCAGGCCATATCTCTTTCCTTTATCTTACGTATGTTTGGAGCAGGAGGGGAGGGAAGTGGTGAGACTTGTGTGAGAGTTTCTTCAAAATAAAGCCCCTCACACACTCACCCGTAGCTCCCTCTAGCTTGAGAGACCCAGAGGGAAAGACAGTGTCTATCTTATTCACTGATTTGTCCCAGACACTCCGGTCTCCAAATCTTGGGCCCTTAGCCACACTGCCTGCCCGACATAATAAATGTGAGCGCACCGTTCAAATGAGAGGGGTCATTATTTTTTATGCAGTTGGGGTCGGTAAAGTGCATAGACATCCACCAGCAAATGTGTGTGCAGAGAGCAGATCTGAAGATTACGGGAAGGGCTGGGGAGCTTTCCAACCAGAGAAAAGGGAGCATCAGCATTTGCACAGGGCCCTCTCTCTGTTGGGGCCTAAACTGGTCTGTCAGTTAAGAGGCTTCCTGCTAATTTCTTCCACACCTAGCCAGGCGCTGGGGCTGCTTCATGGCTTCCACCATGCTAATTGCCGCTGTCTCTCTGGTGACACTGAGCTCAGTTCCTGATAAGGTGCTTCCTTAATAGTCTCCCATTTCCCCGCTGACACCAGAAAATAGGCCTGACTTGGCAGTGTCTTACTGCACTGAGCGGGGCAGAGCTGTAGCACCCAGCCTCAGAGCCTGGACCATTAGTGTTCAGGCAACCCTTGTTTCCCTGAAAGCACTCATTTGGCATGTTTGCTGTTTGTCAGGCAGTTCCTTTCTCTAATGTCCCACGGTCCATGGCCCTGGCGCCTGAGTCTCTCCTCCTTCTAGAGTGCTGAGTGGAGCCTGCAAGTTCCAGACAGGATCAGCTTGTTCTCTTTGGAACAAAAGACTTACAAAGCTGCACCAGGTTGTAATTAATGACAGTTTTGGTTACAGTTCTTTGGTTGCTAGCAACAGAAATAAACTATAGTGACTATAAGCCGAGCAGGGCCTAATGGGAAGTCACTTCAGAACTCAGCAGTGAGGCTAGATCAGCACCAGCCACGCTTCTTAAGATTCAAGTTTAAAGGAGAGAATGTCAGCTTGGTGTAGTTTGAGTTACTTGTCTACCCTTTGGCCAAAGGAGGGTGGGGCGACTAGGTGGTCTGAGTCTAATAAAGGTGAGTGATGATACCAGGGGAGGAGAGAATGGATGTGGGCTGGGCAAAAATAATGGAAGTCCACTGAGTGGACAGACAGCTGGGGATGTAGGACCAAAGGAGGCTCTAATGTATACGGTAATCCAGACCCTCTCTGGCCTTCAGATCTCTCTACTAGGCCTGTGAAAAGTGCCTGACACTGGACATGTGTTCAGTAAGTGGCAGCTAGTCCCATTAGTGTTTGAATTCTTGCTTTTGTAGCATAATTTTAAACATTAGGCAAAGTCAAAACACCTAGTGGAATGCTGGAGGCCTAATTATCATCTTGAAATACATGAAGAATCCTGCTAAGTGTGACCAGCTCTTTTTTAAAGATTGTTGCTAAGTTTAGTGGGTAATGGAAACAATCTGAGATATTTGAAGGCTTGGGTGAACCATAAAAAAAAGAACTTTCAGTCTCTGGAAAAGGCTACAGAAAAGTATTGCGGACCCTGCTTCTCAACAGATATTGTTGAACAGAACGGAAGTTCACCCATATGTGATACCTTAAACCTCTCCCAGCACCGTCATACAGAATTTGCACTGTAACTGCTTATTTGCTTGCCTGGATCACTTTCTAGATTGCCAGCTCCTTGAAGAAGGAGAGCAGGGGCTGGGACCTGTTCACTGCTGTACTCTTGGGGCCCTGAACAGGGCATGGCACACAGTACACATTCAGAAAATATTTGCTGATTGAACGAATGAATGAATGACAAGGGGGCTGATGACCTTTCAAGGTCATTGGTTTGCTAACTGCAAAGGGTTACATCCATGGTACCATGTCTACTTGTAGAACCAGAATGAAGTCTCCTGGAGCCATTAAGGGGGCTGCTGAGCTGATCTCGTAAAGCGTTCTTATCTCAAACCTTGTAGTGCTTACGGAATACAGGGGAGAGAGAAGGGCTAGCAGGGAAATGCATGATTCAGAAGTGAGGCCAGGAGGAGAGGAAATGAGAGGCAGAGGCAGGGGGAGCAAGGTTGACAGGAAATTCCTGCGGGGACCCAGGGGTGGGCCCATTGTCAGGAACTTCACTTAGTTCTGACCTGGAAACTGCTGACCAGCGGTCCCCTCCTGACTCAAATGCCCATGGGCTGGAGGGAGGAAAGCCAACCCTATGCTGTACGGTCTCCCCAAGGAGAAAATGTTCAATAGCAATACAGGACATGTCAAAAGCAGTCCTTGACTAAAGGCCACGTGCAGGCTGAGAGAATAGATGCCATCGGAGTTCAGATGTGCAGGAGAGCATCGTGGCCAGAGGTGGTCACAGCTGTCTTCATGGGTCAGAAGCGCAGTTCAGGTTGGCCTCCTATGATGGGAGAGATTTGGGTTTGTGGAGAAAAAGGATCACAGGCAGGGGACAGAGCTGGAACAAAGAACAAAAGTAGAAAAACACAGAGCGTGCTTCTGAGGCAAGAAGTTCCTGGCAAACTTCGGAAAATGGTCTGAGAAAAGGTGAGACAGGGAGGCTGGAGGGAAGCCAAGGAGAGCTCTTAATATCAAGCTAAATTATGATGTTTGATTCGTATATGTATTTTGTAAGTACCGTCTACATACAAACCAATGAATGGATGAAGGTGAAAGTGAACAGACAGGAACAGGAGGGAAGGAGACTGCTCTTCTGCTGTCTGTATACCCCTGTCCCATCCAGTGATGACAAAAGGCTTTAAACACTCAGCCTTTCAGGTAAGTGGCACTCACCTCAGTGCCTCAGGGCTGGGACGCTACCACTCCCCTGCTCCCCCTAACAGCTATGGCTTCACACGGTATTGTAATGAGTGAAACAGCCTGGATTCTGTGTGTTGTTTCCATTTCCCCAAATGCTGCTGTGTCCCTAACTATTTTGGAGCTTGTAAAGGGGAGACTCAAGGTCTCCCTTGCTTCTGCAAGGTTCACCCCCTCCACCACCCACTTCATAGCAAGAGCTCAAGCTGAAGTCTGGGGACTTAATTACTATAAGACAGGGCCTTGGCGAGGGCTGGCGGAGGCGGCGGGTAGGCTATAAGCTGTGTTGGAGTTTGGGGGCGATGCCTACAGCAGAGTGAGCATCCCCAAAGATCTTCTCTCTCCTGACAGCCAATAGAGGGGTTCAGCCAAGTGGGTTAACCTTTGATAAGTCAATTAAAATAGGCTATTTCCCTTGGGTGAAATTTTAGGGATGCTGAGAAGCTTCCCTGTCTCCAAACTGCTCTCCCGATCCCTTCACTCAGTTGGATGATGCCTTAAATTCCATCATGAAATCTTCATCTCTTAGCTAGAAGCTGTGATCGCTAACATCTAAAGCTGTCTCAGTCCATTATAGCTTACTGTGAATGAAGGCTCTGAAAGGACGTTTTGACCGGGAGGCTGGAGAGGACAAGGAAGATGTAACCTGAGTACTTGAGGTGGAAGATCATCAAAGACACGGAAAGTGCTGGAAAGAGCGCTGGAGGAGCTGGCGTGGTGACAAACTTGGCCCAGGGCAGTTTTGCTGAGTTCTAGCAACTAATGCTGACACCAGCCAGACTGTCCAGTTATTCACAAAAATGTTTCATACCCTCAGTCTGATTACGGCATCAGCCGGATAATTTAAATGACTGCATTAGGCAGCTAAATCCGTAGTCACTGGCCTCTCAGACACATAGGGAAGCTTGGCTAATCTTAGCGTTAGCAGGTTGCAGCCCCTCATCCACAGCTGCCTGCTACACAGGGTGAGTGATGCTGTCCTCAAGATCCCAAGGAGGCCCAGGGAGTTCAGGAGGATAGAAGTGTTCATTCTTATTATAAAACCCCCTTAGAACAGCAGGCTGGTCAAAGGATCAGTGTGTGGGCCATTTTTCTTCTGAGGAACTTGCCTTACAGTCTCACGCTACGTATTTCCTGGTTATAATAGTTTGGAGAAAAATATTGCTAAATGGCTACATAAACAATTTTAATTGGCCTGGGCTCCCAAAATGTGCTATTTTTGTTCTGCTGCCAAGCTTGCTTTTTTACTAGCTAATTATGCCCAGCATTTAACTTTCGGCCAAAAAAAAAAAAACAGGAAATAGGGCATTCATTACTAGAGTGACAACTTTTCAACAAGCCCACATTTCAACATCCATTGTGTAATTTCCTCTCCCTAGGTTACAGTTAGTTGTTCCATCAGGCCTTTGGAAATAAACAGTGCCTTCAGTGGGGGCTGGGAGTGGCTTTGTTCAGTTTAAATGCTTGCCTATCTCCAAAACAGGCAATGCCTGCCCATTCCTGACCAGGGGTGGGTCTCCCACCTCCTTTGGGCTCCTTGTAGACTTTCCCCAACTGGGGTTTCTGCTAGACTGATTTGCTACTAGATTGGGCTTTCCTAACAGGGGCTGGGCTGTGCCTGTTTCTGCATCACCCCAAGGCTCCTGGAGGTTCTGGCCACTCTCCAAGGGATGCCCCCTTGTCCCTTGAAAAATCACAAAAGATGCTCAACCTCAGTTTGCTAGGCGGTAACTCCTAGAAAGTGCTGTAAATCCATGTCTTATTGTATGAGCCATTTCAAATTTATTTTATTTAAAAAATTTTATTGCAAAGTATATCACATAAGCATAGAAAGTATACAAATATCAAATATACAGAGTTCTCATAAAGCAAATACCATGTGACTACCATCCAGATCAAGTATAGATTATCACCAGCACCCCAGAAGCCCCCCTCATGCTTCTCCCAATCTCTGCCCACTGTGTCCTCCCCCAAAGTTAACCACTATCCTGACTTCGAAGACAACAATTGAGTTTTAAGTGTTTAAACTTTATATAAATGGAACTATATATGTATGTGTATATGAATGGGGCCATGTGTGTATATTTTTATATCTGTCTTCTTTTGTTCTACTTGGTTTTGTTGCTTGTAGCTGTGACTCACTCATTTCCATTACTATAGAGTATCCCACTGTATGAATATGTCACAAGTTTTCATTTTACTATAAACGGACATTTGGGTTGTTTCTGGTCTGTGGCTATTGTGAAAAATGCTGCTGTGACTGTTCCTATGCATGTCTTCCAGTGCACATGCACACACATTTCTGTTGAGTGTCAACTAGGAGTGGAATGCTGGGTCACACACATAGTTGGTGTACATGTTTGATTGTTTTGGCTTCGGGGAAACTACTTTCAAAGAGGTGTATGTAAGTTGCCACTGCACTGCTTCCTTGCCAACACTTGGAGTTGTCAGTCTTTTTATTTTAGTCATTTGGGCAGATGTGTAGTGATAGCTCAGTGTAGTTTTGATTTACTTGTCCTTGACTATTAATGAGATTGAGCACTTTTTCACAAGTTTATTCATGATTGGATTAAGAATAAGATAGAGGTTGAAATATGATCCAGCAATCCCACTCCTGAACATATAACTGGAAAAGACCAACACTCTAATTCAAAAAGATACATACATCCCAATGTTCATAGCAGCACTATTTATAATAGCAGACATGGAAGCAACCTAAATGCCCATCGACAGATGAATGGATAAAGAAGATGTGGTATATATATACAATGGAATACTACTCAGCCATAAAAGGAAAGAAATCTTCCTATTTGTGATAACATGAATGGATCTAGAGATTATCATAGTAAGTGAAGTAAGTCAGAAAGAAAAAGACAAATATGATATCACTCATATGCAGAATCTTACAAAAATGATACAAATGAAATTATTACAAAACAGAAACAGACTCACAGACATAGGAAACAAATTTATTACCAGATGGGGAGGGATAAATTAGGAGTTTGGGATTATCATATACACACTACTATACATAAAACAGATAAACAACAAGGACCTATTGCATAACACAGGGAACTACATTCAATATCTTGTAATACCCTATAACAGAAAAGAATCTGAAAAAGAATATACACATGTAACCGAATCACTTTGCTGTACACCTGAAACATTGTAAATCAACAATACTTCAATTAAAGAAATTTTTTTAAGCGAAAAAAAAAAAAAAAGACATAGGTTGAAGAACCAAATGGTTGAAATCTGGAAAATGATACTTTAATAGTGGAGGAAGTTGCTAAAACTTCTACATCCTGAAGTTCTGATATTGATCAACAAGAAGTTATTGAACCTCGGCGGTGGACCTAGTTGTGCTAGATAATGTGGAGAACGAAGAAAGCGCCACTCTAAACACACCATTAGTGCCTTGCTTTTCTCTGTAAGTAATACATCATAAGCACCTTTCTGTGTCACTAAAGATCCTATAGGACCATTTTAAATGGCTACATTGTGTTTCATTACATAAAGGTATCATAATTTATTCAGCCATTCTCCTCTGGCTTTTGATTTTCACTATTATCTGCCAAATTGCAATGAAAATCCTTGTGACTAAATCTTTGGACACGTCTAAGATTATTTTCCAATACCAGCATATTTCAAAAGTACAGAATTTTAGAGGCAAATTAGAGAGCACATTGGGACATACAATAAATAAATTAATATGACCACTGATTCTTCATATTTTTTTTTCTTTTATGTGTCTGATCTCCACCTTTACTGTCTAATAGATGGAATACTAAATAGCAGGTCATGAAATGCTAGATAGACTCAGTTACAACTTGGTCTCAGCACAGCAAAACGTCAATTGGCACCTAAGAAAGGTGTCTATTTCCTGAAGCATGGGAGTTCCAGGGGCATAGCAGAAGATGGTCAGGTCAGCCTTCTACTGCTGGACCACTCACAGATAGTGTGATGGCATCACCCTCTACTGAATGAAGCCAAAAGGGACTGAGAGAGGGCAAGTTGCATTTGATCACAAGATACTTGTCGTATTGTTCATATGCTGGTTATAACATCCCCACTGATGTATCTCCATACTGGGCAGTGAAGCTTCATCCTTGAAAGCCCTCAGGGAGTGCCCATGGAGGGTGAGTGGAGCACTGTGGCAAACCAGTCTCATGCGATAAAAAGGAGGCCAAAGTATGGAGCTGGCTGTATCTCTCCAGGTAGGAGGTGGAACACTGAGGAGCCAGAGGGCTGCTTGGAGAAGTCTCTTCCATCCCTAAGCACATGCGTTTTTGTTCTGGAGGGACATCTTCTTAGATCTTTCTCCCCCTCTCTATCTCTCAGGCTGACTCTGGCTGTCCCCAGCCTAGCAGATTTGGTCATTCATTCATTCAACAAATATTTATTGATTCTCTTGTATGTGCCTGGCACTGTGGCAGTGAACGTGACATTCAGAAGCCTGATGAGATGAAAAGTGCTCTGATCTGGGACCCAGGAGCCGTGATTCTGCCAGTTATTCTCTAAGTGACTTTGGACATGTATCTAGTCCTCCCTGGGCCTCAGTTTCCCCATCAGTCAAATCAGGGCCTTGACCCTGAAGGTTGCTAAGATCCTTTCAGAACCCCCAGAAGAAAGATGATTCTGGCACACCAGGCACTCCTAAAATTTCAGTCCTCAACCTCAAGTTTATTTTCTGTCTTTTGCCTTTACTGCTGGCTGGCTTACTCTTACTGTAATTTATTTAACTGAGCTGTGCCGAGCAGTTTGGAACTGAGTTTGCATGAATCACTGTCCATAAAATCAAGTTAAGTGGATTTCATTCCACACAGCGCACCTGTGTATATACTCGGGGAGAAGAAGCTGGATTTTTCTTGGCTCTTCCAGACCACTGTTCGAATTGCTTCTTTACAGATATAGCATTCACCCTGTATTTATAGTCCATTATTATAACAGCCGCCTTTGGAGACCTGAAAGTAAAGTGTTGGATGCAATTTTTCCTTCAGATCATTTTATATAGCTGTCCTATTTCTCTGTCTAGCTGGAAAAGCTGACATTGATTTCGTCTGTTTTATCAGAGTTGGCAAATATCAGATCAACTTCATTCAGTCATTCGACAACTATTTATTGAGTGTTATGTGAAGTCATACTGAATTCGGTATAGGAGTGGGGGTCAAGGGGGAGTGTCGTGCTGCTCAAAGACCCTACAAACTATGAAGTGTTCAGTAACAACAATGCAAGAGAATGTTTCCAGGCAGAAAATGGGAAGTTCGCTGTGTTGAGTGGAAGAAGAAACCAATGAAGGTGAGTGATCTGGAGAGGATTATGGAGAGTTTGGGGAGGATATTGAACTTGTGAGGGGGATTTCTGTTTGGACCACTGCCCACATTTCCCTCCTCCCCACCCCTATCTGACAAAAACTGTACCAAAATCATTTTAGTTTACCATTTTGTGGAAGGATACGATTTTTTTTAAAAAAAAGGTTTTGAGTGGAGATGAGCATTTTTATACGAAGAAATAATGCCCGAAGGGTCTGCTCTGGTGCTTGTGAAAATACCTTTTTGGAGCCAGTGTGAAGGATTATAAAGGGATTTATTTCGTTTTGTAACACAGCCAAAAGCACAGGCAGACTGTGACTAAAATGGTGGTGCGAGGGACTGGCTATTTGGATCTTTGTTCTTATTTTCTACCTTGATAGAAAATATGCAATTTTTACTCTGCCACAGAATAAACATTTCACAATTTTCTTGGCTGACTTCAAGTGATTTTGGAAATTCTATTCCATTTACCCTCTGGGACTCTGGGAGACACACTGAGATGCTGAAGAAGAGCATGGCGGGGCCCCACCTCCACTGACTCTATGCTTATGGCCATGCAGTCTTCTTGAGAAAGTGGAGTTGCTTAAAAATACTTTAAGCTTTGGATGCACCTGAATTTGCATCCAGGCTGCAAGCAAATTTCACTTTGCTTATTAATGAATTCTGTTTGGTGTGCCGTCTTGGAATAAGACACATCCACATTTCCAGGCAACCATTTAGGAAGCTTATATTTCCGAAAGGTGCATTAGCCTGGGTAGTCTGCCCAAGACAGAGACCCTGGACAGAGCCACTTCCACCCTGAAGGAATAATATAGTGGTCCACAGAGAGGTGCTGTCCATGGGAAATACATTGTGAGCCATGCATGTCATTTAAAATTTTCTAGTAGCCACATAAAAAACTAAAAAGAAACAGGTGAGTTTAATTTTAATAATGTATTCATTTGACCCAATTTATCTAAAATATTATGATTTCAACATATAATCAATATGAAAATGATGAGATATTTTATTCTTTCTTTTTTCATACTGAATCTTCAAAGCCTGATGTGAATTTTACACTTTAGCACATCTCAGTTGAGACTAGCCACATTTCAAGTGCTCAGTAGCTACATGTGGCTAGTGACTACCATTTTGGACAGCATTGGTCCAGATTTCTTCCACAGACCCCCTTGAAGCCCTGGAGGGTCTTTTCTTTTAACCTTTGGAGGCAATGAAGAACCCAACCATTTTTCACCTTGACTGGGAATAGCTCACTACCCAGCCCTCCAACTTGTCCCCTTTGTTCCCAGAGACAGAGTCTGGTAAATTTCAGGGGCGTTCCCTTATGGTACCCTCACCAACCACCCCCATTTATACCTTGTCTGTGTTTCATGCTCTGGCACTTTTTGTACTTCCTTTATGCTTTCAAAACTTATCTTTCCTGGGTCTCTTTTCCCTCAGGGTCCAACTTAGGGTTTGCTATTAGTTAAAATAAACCGTGGTACTCTTCCTGGGCACTAGCGTGCACCAACCCACTTCGAAATTACAGTCCTCCTGCAGATGATGAGTGGCAATGGGACAGGACAGCAGAGCATTGGAACTGGAAAAAATTTAGAGCGCTTCTAGTCGTGTTTTATTTTTGAATTGAAGCACAATGTGTATAATATAAAATTAATCATTTTGAAAGAAGTTGTGGTGTGTGTGTATATATATATATATATTATATATATAACATATATATATAATATATAATGCCATTTGCAGCAACATGGACCTAGAGATTATCATACTAAGTGAAGTAAGTCAGACAAAGACAAATATCATATATCATTTATATGTGGAATCAAAAAATGACACAAATGAACTTATTTACAAAACAGAAATAGACTCACAGACATAGAAAACAAACTTATGGTTACCAAAGGAGGAAGGGGAGAAGGAATAAATTAGAAGTTTGGGATTAGCAGGTACAAACTACTATGTATAAAATAGATAAACAACAAGGTCTTCTGTATAGCACAGGGAACTATATTCAATAGCTTGTAATAACTTATAAAGAAAAAATATAAGAAAGAATATATATATGTATAATTGAATCACTATGCTGTATACCAGAAACTAATACAACATTGTAAATCAACTATACTTCAATAAAAATTTAAAAAAATTAATCATTTGAAGTATATGATTCAGTGCATTTAGTACGTTCACAATGTTGTGCAACCATCCTCTCTATCTGGTTCTAAAACATTTATTTCATCACTTCAAATGAAATCCAATACCCATTAAGCAATCACTCCTCATTCCTTCCTTCTCCTTGCTCCTGGTCACCACTAACCTGCTTTCTGTCTCTATGAATGTCCCGGTTCTGGATATTCCATATAAACAGATCATGCAGTATATGACCTTTCGATCAGGCTTCTTTCACTTAGCATGTTTTCCAGGTTCATCCATGCTGTAGTATGTACCACTACTTCATTTCTTTTTATTGATGAATAATATTCCATTGCATGCATATACTACATTTTATCTATCTATTCGTTCCTTAACAGACATTCAGGTTGCTTTCACCTTTTGGCTATTGTGAGTAGTGATGCTACAAACATTGGTGTGCAAGTTTTTGTTTGAATTTGTGTTTTTAATTCTTTCATATGTATACTTAGGAATAGAATTGCTGGGTCATGTGGTAATTCTATGTTTAACTTTTGAGGAATGGTCAATCCATTTTCCAAAGTTGCTAAAGCATTTTACACTTCCATCAGCAAAGTACGAGGGTTCCAACCAAATTTTCCACATGCTTACCAACCTTCTTATTTTCCACCATTTGTTTTGTTTTGTTTTGCTTTAAATTATAGCCATTCTAGTGGGTGTGAAGCGGTATCTTGTAGGGTTTAAAAATTTTTTTTAATTAATACATTTTATTTTTTAGAGAGGTTTTAGGTTCACAGCACAATTAAGCAGAAAGTCTGGAGAGTTCCCACTTACCCCTTATCCCCACACAAACGCAACCTCCCCCGCGATGGGCATCCCACGCCACAGCGGTGCATTTGCGACAACTCGTGAACCTGCACTGACACATCATTATCACCAAAGTCTGTATTTGCATTAGGGTTCACTTTTCATTTACACTCTGTGGAATTTGACAAATGTGCAATGCCATGTATCCACTCTTATCAGAATAGTTTTACCGCCCCCTAAACCCTCTGTGCTCTGCTATGGTTTTGAATTGCATTTGCCTATTGATTAATGGCGGTCAGCACTAGTCTAGTGGTTTTTAAGCTAGTGGTTTTTGAGAAGCCCCCCAAGGGGACACCGTGGTGGGGAAGAGGAGAAAGTCAAGTAGGTGGCAACGGTATTCAAGACCCCCATGCCTTCCTCTACCTCAATCACCCCGACTTCTGTCTATTCAATGTGTTTGACTTTGCATTGAATATTTCACACGAGCAAAGGGTTCTGAGGGCGACGTAAGTTTAGCAGTCATTCACGCAGTCCTATGTTTTAGACATCTCCATTTTACATATGATGAAACTGAGATCACTAGAAGGAAGATATACTTGGCTAGTGTTTTGAGATAGGTAACTTCCAAAACCAGTAGTGGAACCCTATTTTTCTGACTCCTAGTACCATTTTCTTTCAACCAGACTACTTGTCACTAACAACAGCAATAATGATGATAATTACCACATATTAAATACTCACCACGTGGCAGGCGCTGTGGTAAGCACGGTCACGTGATCCTCTCTAAATAACTCTATAAGGGTCACACCATCATGAGGCACTTATCACCCTGAGAGTAAGTCTTCACCGTGGCCTGCAAGACCCCTCTCCAACCTCATTCCTGCCCATCTTCCACTCCATAGCTCTGCCCCAGCCACATGACATTCCTGCTGTTCCACGTGAAGGCCAGCCTGGGAGGCCCTCAAGGCCTTCTCCATCCTGCTTTCCTGTCCTCTTTAATGAGAAAGTCTTACATTATATAGTTTTTGTAGATCTTTCAGTAACAGATGATTGGGCTTTAACAAAGTCCCCGTGGTGGGCATTGATACCTCCTTTTAAATTTAAGGAAGCTAAGTCTTGATTTAGTAAAATCAGTTCCTCAAAGTCATACACATCTCCACATTCATATGTTCACTAGATGTTTTTTTTAAAAAAAAAGTTTTAAAATCTCTATTTTGTGCCATGCACTATGATAGGCATTATATGGGATAAAAAGATAAGACAGTAAAAAGTCCTTGCCCCCAAAGAGCTTATAGATTAGTAGGAGAGGTGAGGTGGAAACATCTACAAGACAAGGTAAGAATTTGAAGAGGTATACACAATAATCATGCCCATGTGCAAGGATTTCATTATAACTAGGTTCATCTGCATACAAAGCAAAACCCCAAAATAACAGTGGCTTAAATAAAACAGACATTTACTGGTTTGTCACAGAGGTCTGGAGGTGAACAGACCTCTGACTCTGGGGTCATCAGAGATCCAGGCTCCTTCCATCCTGCTCTACAACCTTAGAGTGCAGTGCCCGTTTTAATAGTTCAAGATGGCGCCAGACCACCAGCCATTCCACTTGGGTTCCAGGCAGTAGAAAGGAGAAAAAGAAGGAAGGCAAAGATACAGCACTTTCCAGATGAGTCAATTTCCTCCAAGCAGCCTCCCCAGAGGTCTCACTTAACATTTCCACTTATCTCATTGACTAACACGTGTTCTCTTGAGGTAGCTAATTGCAAGGTAAGCTGGGAAATGATGTTTTTTAGTTTATCTTTTGTCACACCAAAGTAAAATTGGGGTTCCAGTCTCAAGAATAAGGGGAAAATGGGGTCTCCGACAGTTGTTTATTAGAAGCACTTTTTAATAGTAAAAATTTGGAAATAATGTAAACATCTAAAAACACGACTTGCTTAGTAAATTAATTGATTCATTAATATCATTTGTGCTTACATGTTACATTTCAGAAGAATATTTAATGCCATGGTAACTTATTTATGATATTACATTGAGTGAAAAAAATTAGTATTGTTCTGAGAAAACAATTAGGATATTATGTAAGCTATTCATAAAAGAGGAACATCTACTTGATGATATAAAAGAATTCTGACTCTGTGGTTGTCTTTAAAAAGAGTCCTTATCATTTAGTGATATGTTGATGGATGAAATGATATGATGTCTGGAATATGCTTTATAGTGGAGGAGGATAAAGGGTTGGTGGGGAAGTTAGATGAAACAAGAATGGCTGTGTGTTGGTAATTGTTGAAGCTGTGAATAGACAAATGGAGGTGTGTCATCCTATTTTCTTTTTCTTTCACATATGTCTGAAATTTTCTATAATAAAAAAAAATTTAAGAATAAAGCAGAAGTCATTTAACGTCTGTCTCATTTCTCAAATGGACTTAATACTAATAATTAGCTCACAGGGTGGAGTGGAGACTAAATGAAATACTTTGAGATGAATAAAGGCAGTCACAAATGCCAGTTACTCCCATCAGGACAAGGTGGCATGAAGCCAAGTTAGAGACAAAAGGCAGGTTCTCAAACTCTCCATCCCTGGGGTCTTTCACTCTCCACTCTGCCCTCCCCTTAGCTCCCCAGGGGGTGGCGGGAGGTGCTGGCTCAGCTCCACTCAGTTCACAGCCAAGGGTGAGGCAGGTTCTATTATCAGGTCTCCCAGGCCCCTCACACCACCCTGCAGGTACCCACCTTCTTGGTCTGTACATGGGGTCAACATGACCACTGTATGCACACGTCACCCATTTAACTGCCACAGGCTGGGTCACAGGCAAGGTGTTCCACCAACTGACCATGTGGACTTGGGCGAATGATCCCCTCCCAGGGCCTCAGAATCCCATCTGTCCAAGAAAGGAGTTGAACACGCTGGTTTCCAAGGGTTCTCTGCCCTTGATGTTTTCAGAAGATAAATGTTAATAATGTAATAATGACAACTGCCTGCATTTTTTGAGTGCCAAGTACGGACCAGGCATAATTCTAAATAGCTGATAATCTTAAATTCATGTCATTCTTACAACAACATTTCTTATAACAATATTATTGTCTCCTTTTTACAAATGAAAAGGTAGGCTCAAGAGAGGTTAAATCTCTTGCTCAAGGTCACAGAGCTGGTAAGGACCAGAGCTGGGTTTTGTTTTTGTCTGGCGGGGGGTGGGGGTGGTGGTGGTTAATCAGGTTTCTTTATGTATTTTGTAATTAATTTTTTGTTTTATTTTTTTAGTGGAGGTACTGGGGATTGAACCCAGGACCTTGTGCATGCTAAGTGCACACTCTACTGCTAAGCTATACTTTCCCCTACAGGGTTGGGTTTTGAACCCAGGCAGTCTGGCCCCAGGGTTCCACAGGCAGGAGAAAGCAGCAGATTGCATGGCATGTAATTACAGCTCTGTTAAGAAGACTGCGTCCATTGTACGGTGGCTACAGGAAATTCTAGAGCCCCGGACAAAGCTGTAGGTCTGTGAAATTCAGGAAAGAAGACCTCAGTACTTCTCCCAAGGAATGAGGAGGTGTTCTAGGCATCCATCGTGAAGACCAGGCTCTTAATGCCCCACTTAGGAGGCACCAGACTGATGGTCAGCTGGCATGGACCAGTTTGGTCCTTCGGTTCTTTAGTTGTGACAGCTTTGATTAGCCCATGTCCACGGCATACCAGTTGCCAATTACTTAATATCACCCTGGACAGAAAGGAGAATGTCTTATCTGCAAGTATTTAGAAGTTGGACAATCTTCTCAAAAGGAGACTGGGGAGATTCTCAGAAAATGATAGGCAGTTCTCTGGCTTGAGTTGATAACTACGCCACATGTTTGATGGCCCTTCAAAGTCCTGCAGAGGCCCCCGGATCTCATAAACACTCATAAATACTGCTAGATTGGCCGCTCGTTTGGAGAAAGTGATAAGTCAAAACCACCAGAAAAGTTCTATAGTAGCAACATGTTTTTGCCAGCCCGGTTTTGCCATTCCCTTCTTCAGTTACTCTGTCTTGGCTTTCCTTTGGGGAACTAGCCCTCCCTCCCCACTTACTGTCTTGGTGGGACTATCCACCAGGATGTCCCATCCTCCCAGGCCAAGGGAGGGCCACGTGACCCAGTGAGGCCACTCAGATGCTCATTTGGAAGGTGAATCCTGAATCAAGACACAAAGACAGAAAACAGCACAGTGCATCCCCAAACAGCACCTTCAAGTGAGCCACCATGGTTTCAGATATTTCTGATTCCAGCTAGTTAGCCTTTTCCTTCTATAGTTTTATTTTCTGAAGTTACCCAGAGTCTGCTTCTGTTGCCTGTAACCAAAAAAAAAAAAAAAAAAAAAAAAAACCCAAAAGACAAAAACCAAAAAACTCTTACACACACGGGGTTCAATATTGAATGTCAGTGCTTTTTTACTTAGAAGATTTTACTCCTGAAAGACAGCCCCTTCCTTCCTGGTTCAACCTCCCCCATCCCCAGAACCTAGGTCCTCTCTCTTCCATTTCCTTCCAGAGCTTCCTGGGTCAGGGTGGACAAGGGCTCCTGTCAATGTGCCAAGCTTTACCTTGAGTGATGAGTGAGGACATCCTTTAAATTACCTATAAAACCCTTTGATTCACTCAGCAGAGGTTGCCATGGGCAATTTGCTAAGCTTATTGATTATTTTCTGTTTAAATTAAAGTTTGATGTCCTGGAACAGGCTGTGCAGTGTATGGAGTTAATGGAAAAGGTTGAGATCCAGGGGAGAGACACTCGCTGGGGAAATGGAGGGTATTCAAGGGGAAAACAGGGAGTCTATGAAGAGGAGATTGTCAGCGCCACGTTGTAGTAAATATGATGGTGATAAAAAAGACAGAGAATGGAATTCTTTTATGGAGAAGGGTAGCTTCCTGGACATTTAAAGCCTCTGGGAGACAGTGGGGAAAAAACGTATTCATTCCACAAATATTTGTTGCATGCATGCCTGTTGTATGCCAGGCATTGTGATGGGCACTAGGGAGAAACAATGTGGAAGCACCATCCTTGCCTCTGTGCTTAAAAGCAGTGGTTCTGAAAGTGTGGTCCTGCTGGGGCAACATCCTCATTGCCTGGGAGTGTGTTAGGCATGCAAATTCTCAAGTCCCACCTCAAACCTACTGAATCAGAAGCTATGGATGTGGGACCCGGTCCCTTCCTGGTGAATCTGATGCATGCTATGGTTTGAGAGCCACTGCTCCAGACCCTTAGGCCTCTGAGGAGGGGGCCTCAGGGTTCTGCCAAGCAGGAGCTCAGTTCATGTTGGCATTTTTATTGCCAACATCTGTTGAGCATTTATCACTGCCTGGTATGGTGCTAAGCATGACACGTGGGTTGTTTCAGTTCGTCCTCACAACAATCTTTACATTAGAAGACGAAATAGAGGCACACTGGAATTAAGTGGGGTGGATAGAATTCCGATGCAAGAGCTTAACCACTCTGCTCTACTGTGTCCCCAACATCAAACTCCCACAAGCTCTGTGACTCATTCTGCCCTGGTCGAAGCCCTTCTTCAGATACAGACAGAGCCCTGGTTTCCTCCAGATGAGCTCCATTGTGCAATTGGGTTTTAGATGCTTGAGGAAGTAAAAGAAGGGTAAAAAGTGTGAAATGGGCTGGGAAGGTGGCAGCAGGCATGCTGGGCTGCAAGGAGAAGCCAGCCAGTGGTCCCACAGGCACAGTTATCCCTAACATATGGGATAGAATTCAAAATCACCAGGTATGGATCAGGTATGGGGAAATCTTGTCAATTCAATCAAAACAAGATTTCACGTTATGATGCCTAAATTCGAGCCTTCTAATTCTTCCACTGAAAGTGTGTATTGGTTTCCTACTGCTGCTGTAACAAAATCAGTGTTAGTTTCATATTGCTACTGTAAGAGATTACCACAAAATCAGTGGCTTAATGCAACACAAATGTCTTCTCTCACAGTTCTGGAGGTCAGAAGTCTAAAACCCAGGTGTTGGCAGGGCTGTGTTCCTTCTGGAGGCTTCAGGGGAGAATCCATTGCCCTACTTATCCAGCTTCAGGAGGCCACTCATATGCCTTGGCTTTTGACCCCCTCCTCCAACTTCTCTCCTGTCCGACCTCTATGGCCATTCTTACATCTCTCTCTGACTCTGAGCCTCCTTTGTCCCTCTTATAAGGACCCTGGTGATTATATTAGGCCCATCTAGATAATCCAGCATAATCTCATCACCACAGCCTAATTTACATCAGCAGAGTCATTTTGCCACATAAGTTAACATATTCATAGGTTCAGGGAATTAAGATGTGAACATCTTTCTAAGGACATTATTTTGTCTACCTTACTTTGTGACCTTAGGAAAGGCTTTTTTTTTTTTTTTTCTGTAAGCTTCCAGTTCTCCCCCAACATGGGGACTATAATAATTCTTGGTTCTAATCTTACAGGACAATGATTGAGAGGAGTAGGTACATCATTTCAATCACAGATGTGAATATTATTACTGCCTCAGTTTCCTCAACTGACAAATGGGTAGGAGAGCGATGTTTCTTCTTCCTTCAGTTTAAAATATGCACTGCTTACTTACCCCGAGCCACATGGTGGTCACGCTGCCCTGGAAAGGACTTGACGCAGCATCCGCGGCAGGAAAAACACTCGGTGAAATGTAGTTGCAGTAGTTGTGCAAGTTCGTTAAGTTTGAGAGCCTTAAATATGCGTCAGCGACAGGCAGAGATGAGGCCCTTTCTCTTGAGAAACCAACCATCTGATGACTCATATCATTGTGCAAAGTTTGGAAGAGAAGCAATAAGCTCAGGTCCCAAGATGCTCCAGCGCTCATGAACTTAAGAGCCTGTCCACTGAGCTAACTGAGGGTCAGAATGACCCTCCGCACCCCCGGTGGCAGTGACAGGGTGAAGGCGGCGTGTGTCCACTGGAGGCTGTTACTGCCTGTTCCCTGGATCTGCATTAGCTGGTGATCAGGAGAACAAAAAGCAGCAGCCGGGTCCACCAGAAGAGAGACATTAAAGTTGATTAAGTGAGGGGGCCAATTAGCGTCTGGCTTCATGCAGTGTGGAGTTAATTAGCTGCTACAAAACAGCAACAGCTGCTTTAATGGTGGGGCAGGAGGCCCAGCAGAGGAGCCATGGGAAGAGCAGCAATAGGGCTCGAGCTTAATAACTTGGCTGCCGTGGGCCCTGCCCCACTAAAAATGTAGAACAAAGCCGCGGGCCAACTTCCCTGCCTGCTTGCAGACAGCGCCTGGGGTGGAGACCCAGACCCTTCGGGCGTCCTCCCCCCAGGCAGGGGCCAAGCTCAGACCTCAGACTCGAGTTCCTTTTTGAGACTGTTTGGCACAACTTAGTTTGCGTTCTCACTAAAATCACCACCCTCCGCATCCTCTACTCTGTAATTCACGCTCTTTCCTCGTGGTGATAGTTTTTTCCTTATTTCAAAAGTAAACATATTCTGGGGGAACATTTGGAAAGTCTACAAAAATACAGAGGAAAGAAGTAGTCCCTCCACCCTGAAATAGATTCTTTCATTCATTTTCCATGTATTGTTTGCCTGCTAAACGCCAGTGCTATTCAAGGTGTCTGGACAAAATCATGGATACATTTTTCTCTGTGCAAATATGTATGGAGCTTTACAGACTGGACTTGCTGTTCATGATCTTAAATGACTTACTATTTTTAGCAATATGTCATGAACATTTTCCCCATCTCATTAAAATATATCTTCTGAAACTACTCAGCCTCTATGGTTTCACTAATTAAGCTATATTTTAGTCATCCATTTATTTATGTCTTCTGCTTCCTCTTCTAACAAAGTTCTTGAGGGCAGAGACAACATCTTCCTTTTATTTAAACCACTGTATCCCCAACACCTAGATGAGAGCCAGGCATGCAGTAGGTACTCTTTAAAAATGTGATGAATGAGTAAGCAAATGAGTGAACGAATTTAACCAGTCCCTTTTTATGGGCCACTGAGGTTGCTTTCACTTCTTTACTATCATAAAAATGCTGTTGTATCAGTTAAGATTGGGTTCACCTATAAGTGACAGAAAATTCCCCAAAGCAGTGGCTTAAATGAGATAGAAGTTTATTTCTCTTTTGAAAAAGTGCAGGAAGTGAGTTCAGGGCTGGTCCAGTGTTTTGCTATCCACTGGCATGGACTCCATTTCCAAAGATACCTCATTGTTCAAAAATGGCTGCTAAAGCACCAAACATTACAGCCAAAAGCAAGGAAAGGAAGGGAAGAGAAGGACCTATACTCTTTCTTCAAAGATCCTTCCTGGACTGCCCATATACGGCTTCTCCTTGCATTCTCATTGGTCAGAACTTGGTCACATGGCCATATCTAACTACAAGGGAGTCTAGGGAATGTGGTCTTAATTATGCAGCTAATATTCAGGGCTGCTGCTAATAATAAAGAGCAGAAGAAAATTGGGGGACCATTAAGTGGGATGGCTTTTGAACATCTGGATTGACCCCGGCCTGAAGCTAGCCCTTCCCTAATATAACCCTTAATGTTTCCGAATGGAGATCTAGAAATCGGTCAGGTCGGCCTAGCTTCCTGGACTCAGGTCTGGGATCAGTGCTCTTGGGAGGGTTTCAGAGCCTTCAGATCCCTGCTGTAAACTTCATCCTGCCAGTTGACATAGTCATCACCAAAGATTGACTCAATAAAGATGCCCCATTTCCCGGAGGATGTTTTTCCAATTAGTGCACAGAGGAAGTTCCAACTGTGAGGACAGGAATTGGGTTCTGTCCTGAAATGCAATGATTATTAGTAACAATCAATCAAACAGCCTCTTAGGACAACAGAGAGAAAGCCAGCTCTCAAGGATGCTGTGTGGGACAAGGATGACGGGCTGACTGTAACAAGAGGCAGTGTGGCTCAACCGCAATGTGGTCAAGCCCCTGAGAGAGTGAGGGACTTTGTAACAAGGTTTTACTGCCTGCAGTAAAAATCCTGCCAAAATGCATTCAGGAACGTGCGGGGAGATGTGTATTCATTATTATGCCCCTAGCAGCTATCACAGGAAACCATCTGGGCTCGGCTGGCCTATAAATTTGCAACTTGCAGTTGGGTGGGCTACAGGGACTTGGCCAGGTGGGAAGGCAAGGTGTGAAGTGGACCTGGCAGGTTCCATACTCCGGGCTAGCTCAGAAAGTCACCATCCCTGGCAGTTACTTTTAATTTTTTTTATTGCAAAATCTATCACACATACAGAAAAGGGATTAAAACAAATTATTATAAAGTGAATACGTATGTAACAATCACCCCAGTCAAGAAATAGGACACTGCCAGACCCCCAAAACTCCCATGCACTGTTTCCTAAACACAATACTCTCTTCCTGCCAAAGAGAATAATCCTGACCTTGAGCATAACTTCCTTGCCTCACTTTACTGTTTTGTCAGTAATACTTAAATTCACTCTGAAATGGTATAATTCAGTTTGTCTATTTTTGAACTTTATATTGTTGTACTGAATTCATACTCTTTTGTGCCTAGATTTGTGTGTGTGTGTGTGCTCAACATTATCTTTTTAATACTTATCCAAATGGCATAAGACTCTAGTTTGTTCGTTTTCATTCCTGAATATTATTCCACTGACCTATTTTACAGTTCTTGGACATCTGGACTGTTTTCGGTCTGGGACTACATCAGATAACGCTGCCACAAACTTTCTTATACATACATCCTTGTGTGCACTTGTGTGAGTTTCTCAACAGCCATGACTCTCAAACTTCAGTGTGCGGGAAAACAGTCGAGAGCTTGTTCAAGTGCAGATTCCTGGCCCTTCTCCCCAAAGAGTCTCATTCAATTAAGTCTAAGGTAGTACCCACACAATTTAATTTCCAACAAATTTTTAGGTGACAATAGGAGGAAACTGAAAACAACTTAAACGTCAGATAATGGAGGAATGGAGAAGTAAATCATGGAATATTGTACAATTATTAAAATAAAGACAGTAGCAACATGACTAAATGAATTGATATGATGAATTAATGAATTAGTTTAATGCTAATTGAAAAATAAAACAGGACACAATAAACTGCTGGTCCTTAAAAGACACCATCATAAAGTGAAAAGACATGTTCCAGAGAGGAGACGATATTGCCACACATATCAATGACAAAGGAATTGAATCCAGAATAGGCAAAGAAAAGGACAGATAATACAATAGAAAAAGAGGCAAGAGATTTGAACAGGCATTTTCTAAAGTAGAAATCTGAACAGCCAATAAACACTTGAAAATTTATTTAACGTCTATTGATCATCAAGAAAATGCAAATTAAAACCACAGTGGGAGATACCACTGCACACCCAATAGATTGGTTAACATTTAATTCAGACAAAACCAAGTGTTGTTAAGAATGTGGAGCAATAGGAGCTTTCATCCACTGCTGATGGGAATGTAGAAGTGTTACAACCACCTGAATACCCGGCATTATCTGCTGAAGGTGTCACAAATGCACACCCGATAACACAGAAACTCCACTCAAAAGTATACATTCTAGATCAGGTATCAGCAAACTCTTTTTATCAAAAACCAAACAGTAACTGTTTTAGGCTTTCAGGGCCAAATGGTCTTTCACAGCTATTCAACTCTGCTGAGCACTAAAGCAGTCACACGCGACACATAAAGAAATTGGCAGAACTGTGTGCCAATAAAACTTTATTTACAGACACTGAAATTACAAAGGAAAAAGAATCGTACCTGTGGGGAAAAACACTGGAAGGAATATACCATAATGATAACAGTAGTTATGAATATGGGTGATTTTTTTTTCTTTTTTCTGTTTTTTAAACCTTTGGTAATGTGGTTATATACATTTATAGTAAAAATATAAGTAAAAAAGCCACTTCCTATTAGTAGCTGCCTCCTGTTTTCAGTACCTCCCCTGTGTCCAACCTTACGTGTGTGACCTCCTTTAATTCCCAGAGCCCTTGTGGGATGAGTGTCTTTAGGTTATTGTCTCCTCATGAGTAAGAGGAGGAGAAGGAGGCTCAGAAGTGGAGGAACCTCCCCCAGGTCACACCATGAGAGGCAGAGTTGACGCCGAGACATGGATCTGCCACAGTCTGTAGTCTTAACCGTGGCATCAGCCTGCTTCCACTTGTTACAGAACCACGGCATCTTTCAGAGGGAAATGGGTTTAAGGATGGTTAATGTGCAGTTCTTCCCAGGAGCAAGTGGGTCCTTAGCCTTTAGACGTTTGCAGCCCAATGATTCCAGTTCTCAACCCCAACTCACACAAGCTAGCTACATGGTATTAGGTGGCGTCGCCTCCTGCTGAGCCCCGGCTTATTCTTCTGTCAGATGCAATAAACAGAGCCCACCTCATAGGCTGTTGCATTGATTAATGAGATAATATATATCCCGTGCCCTTCAGAAGGGAGGCACTTGTTAATTTATTTCCCTCCACCCAAGGACACAGGAAACTTTAAAAAGCCCTAGCCTTTTCCTGTCACTTGGCCTCTGGTTATTGTCCTGGGTGTAATGGAGCGGAAAACTCTATACATGGCTCCCTCTGACAGTGAATTTCTAATCTTAGAAAACTTAATGGTTTTTGTCAACCTGATTGTCCAGTGAGAGCGGATTAGGAGAATGACTTCCTTGTCGCTGGAAAGTTGACTTGCTTCACAGCATTTTTCCGGGTGCCGGTGGGAGGCATGATCGATACAACACAGACCTAAATACTTACCTGTGGTTTCGGGGCTGAGGACAAAGGTTGGGCGTTCCAGTTCAGTGCCTTCGCCATTTCCAAGTAGACCCGGGCGTGATGTGCATTAAGGCAGTTTCGGCTGGTGACCCGCAGCTCTGCAGTCTGAGGGGCAGACCAGAAATGGAGCAGTAGCTTTCTCCTGCCCAGCGAAGCAGAGGTCCCTCTGCCTCAGGCTGGATTTGCCTTTTCTGCTCTGCTTTTCCCGTCTGGGAGAGGAAGGTCCATTAGTTACTGTCTGTGCTACAAGGGAAGGATAGTCTTGCTTTTTTCTATATCAGGACTTCCCAGACACAATGCACTGAGGCACAAATGGATGGTGACTACTAATGGAGACTCGGTTCAAAATCCCAAACCACCACTGGCCTGTGGCCTGGAACATCTCCCGTACCAGCTACCCTCTGCAGCAGACGGAACTGAGGCAGCGTCCGCCAGAATTTAGTCACCTAAGGAAACTCCTGCCCTGTCCAGGGAGGTTCTCTCAGTCCTGGAGGGTAAAACAAATCCCTATTTTATTGGAGGCACTTAATAAAATGATGTTACTTCCTTTAGGATGTCATCTCTGACTTTTCAGACGAGGCAGGTCCCCGGTACTTTTTCTTCATGATACTCATTCTAACTACAAATAAATCAGTATTTACATCAAGTAGAATGTAAGCTCCCTGAAGGCAAGGACCTCTGCCTGCTTTGTTCACTGCTGAACCACAGTGCTTAGAAACATTTTGGGCACAGAGTAGGTACTCAATAAATAGTTATTAACTACATTAATTAATAAATCTATATAATGACTTGTTTATGACCTTCTCCCCAGTTTATGACTAGAACCCCCATGGAAGAAGGAACTGGGTCCATCTTAGTCACCCTGTATTCTTAGGACCCAGAACAGAAACTGACACAGAGAAGGCGCTCAATAAACATTGAAGGAATAATAAAGTACTTAAAAATATTTACATTTGAATTAATGATATTAATGTTGTTTCAGTAATAAGACTGTAATAGTTATTCTAGAAAAAGAAGTAAAGTAAAAGACACATCTCCTACCACTCTTGAACAGCCAATCTTATTATTTTGATGTTTTCCCTTTTAGAGTTTTTCACTTGTGTGTTATACACATAATTTTAATCGAGTCACTTTAAGTGCACACACACACACCACCCCCCAACAACCATCCAGGTGGCAGGGAGTTTTATGAATTTAAGAGCAGGAAGGGAGGCCTGGATGAATAATGCCTTTCTTATTGTTATAATTAATTGTTGGTCCTACAATGGGATTGACAGCATCATAGGAACCGCTGGTGAGAAGCATTGCTCACTGAAAGTTTACCCCTGGGGTCAAGGCAAATCTGGGTATGGAAAAATTTTTCAGGTTAGAAATAATCCACAGGAAAATGCTTTATTTTTATGCTCACAAATCAGGGAAACTTGCTGTGGCCGCTGCTAAACATAAACCAGTTATATCCACTGCAGTGGGCTTAGCAGCTCAGGGCTCATTTCTCAGGCTTTTTTATTTGGATCATTATGTGGAAATCAACCCCGTTGCTGTCTTTAAGCCCTTAGTGATACAGTGCCAACAAGTGACTTCAACTGAACTTAGAGAAGTGAGGAAACCACTGTATACTCTAAAAAACAAAACAAATCAACACCCTGTTCTGTTATATTTTCAAAATCTGTTTCCAAACGTTCAGAGGCGAAGAGGTTCTATTTCCTGAAAGAGGCAACCTGTAATAGTAGAAAGACTCTAAGTTTACAGTGAGGAAGATTCATGCAAATTTCTTATTGAGAAATAATGTAGGCAGGAAGCCGAGTGAACAAATTACTCATCTGCTAGGGGAGCACTTTGCTGCTTGGATATAGACTCTGCATTGATGGGAGGAAAAGAGGTCTGTCTTGATCTTCAGCTTTTGTCTTTTTTTCCTGTTTCTTATCTGGAATGGAAAACAGGAGTCAAGGGTGAAGAGAGGGCGTTTATCTGGGATTACTAGAACAGCACTCCTTCAGGAGATGATTTAGTGGGAAGGCAGAACTGGGTGTTGGTTCTAGCACTACGGCCACCTTAGTGTGTGAACCTGGTCCCTTCCGCGGGATAGTGATGACGATGACCTCATACCACCTTCACAGAGTTGTGGGGAGGATCAAATAAAACCCTGGCTGTGGAAGGACTTTGAAAACATAGAGTCAAATGTTTTTAAAATAAGCCGTAAGGCTCAACATTGCAGGAAGAAGCCATACTATTGAAAAGCTCTGATGAGGAATTTCAACATCCAAGCAGCTGCTTACGAGACAAGCTGAGAACAAGCTGAGAATTTGGGACTTCAGCACGTTGGCAGCACTGAGAGATAAAGAGAGTGCACTTTTCTTAAGCATACAAAGGACTGCCCAAGAACTTGATAATAGTTGAGTCAAATGGGAAAGAGCATCTGTATCTGTTTCTAATTCTTTAATTTTTCCTTTCTATGATATTAATGTATTTGTAAGACAAAGATGGGAAGAGATGATGACCATTTATGCAAAAATTCTAAGAAAATTAGATTTCTAGGGTTAAATAATACATTTCATCTCATTTTCCCCAGTTAACAATGGAAACTGCTGGATCTGATAAACAATATATTCCCTTCAGACAGGCTTACTGAATTCACATATCCATTCAACAAACATGTATCGAGTATCCAGCTGAATGTACAAGGAGGAAATAATTAGGTTCTCTCAGGTGGGCCTTCTAGTCCCAAATCTATTGGGCATTGCAAAGATCCACAAGAAGAAACTGAAAAAGAAATTGCAAGGTCAAAGTGCCATTCGTAATTCAGAAAGCAAACAGCAAATGCAGGAGCAGGGACTGATGGCTACAAGTTTTCCTCTCCTTCCTGGGCACGCAGATGGACTACATTCCCCAGTCCCCCTCGCATGTTGCAATGGCCACATGACTGAACTCTAGTCAATAGAGTGAGAAGTTGTGCGTCCCTTTCAAGCCTGGCCCATGAAAGCCTCCCACGTGATACTCCTTACCTCGTGCAGCTGGGCGGAATCCCAAGGACCTCACATGTTGAAAATAACAGAGCTTCCATCAGCCTGGACCCCCGGACGACTGCCCAGAGGAGGCCTCCCTGTGAACTGCTCACCAGTCCAGTGCCGTTATGTGAAGATGCAGTCAATTTCAATTACGTTGGGTCATTAGACATTGGGGGTCTGTTGTTTCAGCAGTTGTCCTCATTTAACTAATTCATGTGGCAACTGAGTCTTCCCATTTGAGGCAGTAAGAAAGGAAGAAATGAGGAACGGTAACAGAGAGATTTAGCAGCAATGGGTGCTTTTGCTATTTGTCATTAAAAAGTTCAAAGGGCCTGGGGTTCTCACTCTGATTGTCCCAGGGACTTGCCTTCTAGTGAGATCATCTACAATTTTCCCTGCCTTGGTATTCCTGTGGCAAGAGGGAAGATAGATAGATAGATATAGATAAAGATATTTTTAAAGGTAAAGTGGAATCATTATAACCAAACTGGTGGCAACCTATTGAACTCCTTCAATAGCAGGTGGATGGAGATATGAAAGCAGGATACAAGGTAGGAAGAACCTGGTTTTCTATATCTCTGGTCATTGCTCTGCCAACCCAGCCCTGCCAGGGTACCCACGGTAATGTCAGGCATCTGTAGCCTGAGCCTTACCCAGGCCCTGCGCTGATGGGAGCATGTCCTCATACTACACCAGGAACCCATTATTTATCTGTGAGCAAATGGGGTCTGGAAATAGACTCCCTTCAGCTGCTTCCGCCTCTGGTTAGGATGCTTTGGTTGAAAGTGATAGAAAACCCAAACTAAGCTAATTTCTGCTAATAAGGAATTTATTGACACGTGCAACTGAAAACCCAGGAGAAGGGACTAGCTCTGGGCACAGCTTTATTCAGGGCTCCAATGGTGTCATTAGAAACTCTCTTCTCTTTGCTCTCTTTCATCCTTCAGTTTCGGCTCTGCCTGGTGGCAAGTGGCTGCAGCAACATCCACTACCTAAGGTGACTGCTCTTCTCTGAACCAAGCTCAGTGGCCGGGGAGGCACAGTGCCTTAACCGGCCAGACGTGGTCACATGGTCTATCCTGGGAGCTGGATCTGGGAACTGTACATAGAGCACAGGGACTGAGAGTAGGGAAGTGATGGCTCCCCAAAGGAATATCAAGGGCTATTACCAATAAAGAAGGGATGGGTACCAAGGAGGCAAACCACACTGGGTACCAAAAGGTGAGCAGGACACTAAGTTCAGGTCATAGCACTGTGCTGGGGTTTTATGCCTCCTTGCTCCATGTGATGCTAACCCACTTCCCTGGCCCTCCTAGAACCTAGGAAGGGAGACTAAAGCCCTAGTTCCGAACTCCAGCAGCAGGTTACAAATCCTGTCCCACTTGTCTGAGCCTTTGCTCTGGGCTGGTTTCTAGGCTTCCCTAATCCCGCAGGGGACTGGGGGTAGGGGTGGGCAGCTTTGAGCTCTATAGTAGAATTCCTGCTTATGGATCCTGCCTTTGGCTTCTCTCACTGCTCTGTTTTCTGTTCTCTGGTGCCAACCAGTCCCTATGTACCATTCTGCCTGCTCCTTCAGGTTGGGCTCCTTGGTCATTATCACCTGCCGAAACTGCACTTGGGTTTTGCTCACGCGCCTCTGGACTTAACTGTCACATTTTCAAGGAGGAGGTTTCATCCGTTTGGTCTCATGGTGTTTCTGGTTCCTGCATTCCTCCTTCTCCCAACCTCAGTCCCACCTGCTCACACAACAGGCCTGCTATGTACCCTAATCCCCTCTAGACCCTACCGGCCCTGTAAGCTCAGAGAATGTAAGGGCTGGGCAGTCAGCAGCCTAGAGAGGGACAGTCAAGTGTCCGCTGGACCTCCTCGGGCCATGGGGACATTCTCTAGAATTGTGCTAGATCTCTGACCTCGTGACCCTTCTCTGGCCTTGTTAAATGGGAAGACTGATGCTGTCTGTAGATCTGAAAATGAAATTACTTTTAATGCAGATATGTCTACAGTTAATCAGTGTACGAGCTGGGAGACAGCTCATGGACAGAAAGCATCCTGAGTCCTGAGCAGCTGGACGTGGCAGAAGTATTGTGAGTTCCCCAGAGGTCCGTGGTAGGAGCCACCCCACATGGTCAGGGCCGCCATCATTGATCTTGGGGAAATTCAGGATCCTTCAGTGGTTGGTTTTCCATGAAAACCATCTTGAAGAAACTTTCAGATTTCAGAAAAAAAGGGAAAAAATGTTTCTTATTTTAAAATTAATGAAAACACCTAAAAAGATAATGATAGCGGTATTTATTGAAACTTTTCTATGTTCCAGGCCCTGTTAGAAGCCCTTTACATATTTCATTGCATTGAATATTTACAACACCTCCATGAAATAGTATCATAATCCCTACCTTTTACAGGTAAGAGAATAGAGGTGTGGAAAGGTAAAATAATAAATCTACAGTTACACAACCAGTGGGTGACAAGGACTAGGGTTCAAACACAGCTAGTCTGACCCCAGGGGCTACATCACAGTGCTTAGTTTTAGAAGAGACTCAGGATATATAAAGCGCTTAAACAGAGCTGGGGGACAGTCCCAGGTGGAAAGTGTCAAACCAAAGCAGAAGCATCACCAGGAGAAGACAACAGGTCAGGCTGGTCCTAAACTAGAGATTGGGTTCAGCGAATGCCACATACAGGGAGAAAGATGGGCCAGGAGCACCAGCTCAGAATCAGGTTACCAAGGTCTGAATAGTAAGTGCAGGAGGGTTAAGGCTGGGCAGGCAGGGCCAGAGGAAAAGGTGATGAGCCAGGAGGCAGTGGACCTGGCTCCTGACATGCGGGTGTTGCCCTCCTCCTGTGTGTATCTTGGCTCACAATTCAACCCCTTTGTACTGAATCTGGACCTCAAAGCATAGTTCACAGTGGGTTGGAAGGGGGTAGAAGTCATCAGCCAGAGCCTGGAGACCACATCAAAGTATTTTCAGGGCCACACAATGCCTGGGGGACTCACGGAGGTATTTAAGGTGTATGCAGAGGAGAGAAATGGGAAATAAGAAAATGAGAATTTGGAAAGGAAGGAAAGCAAGGGAAGAAACCAAGGTGACTGTGATGGGAGGTCAGAGCCACACTTTGATAATTACTGCCTTGCCCCTCAGTGCTGCCCCTAGAACCCCGTGGGGGGCAAAGGTCAGAGGACAGGCTGTGCTGGACAGTCTGGGCTTCTTTCCCCTAGTTTGTCTACTCTTTTTAATGAGTTTTGAGTCCAAAATATCTCTCCCTAGGCAGGAGGAGCCTCAGTAATAAGATGCCCAGAGTTAGTTATGGTACTCAAGCCTCTTGCAGGAAGGAAATATTTTTTTTATGTCATCGTAAAACTGCCCAGCTCACCTAAACCTGCCGTGGAAATGGTGGCTCTGAGGACAGAGTGGAGATGCGAATGTCTGACCTGAAGCTGAGGCACAAGGGAAAGTCGGGGACACATGTCCCCTCCCAGCCAAGAGTCAAACGGGCCTTTCTGCTACACCCACGTTAGCAGGAAGCAACACATGGCAGTCAGGGAGGAAAAGAGGAGGACAGATGGGGGTCCCTGGCCCAGCCCTGTCCAGAGGAATGAAGCCCGTGAGAGCCTCCCAGGGACCAGTCTTCTTCCCCGGGCAGGTGTAGGTGGGCGGGTAGGGGCAGGCTTCCGTGTACAGCTGCTGTGAACTCTCTGCTTAACTGGAGCACCTCGTCCTAGCTTCTGCCTAAAGTAAACAAATGTAGGTCTGCCAGGCCATGTCCACAGACCACCCCCTCAAACAAGAGGCACCCCAGTGTCTGGACTCTGGAGGCAGGAAGACCTCTGTCCAAATGGCACTCTGCCATTTCTAGCTGAGTCATCTTCGATGCCTGCCCATCCGGGCGTTGGGGAAAATAGTGCCCGCCTTTCAGTGCTCTGAGGCTTAGAGCCAGAGAGTGCAAAGCACCGCCTGCCAAGCTCAAAGCATTGTATCTAAAAATATTATTACACAGCTGTCCCACCCAGAGCCTTAATGGTACATTTCCTTTCAGAGAGGCAGCTTTGAGGGTCTCTCTCACACAGGTCCTGGAGGCAGAGATGAATAAGGCAGGTCCCTGCCCTCCAGGGCACACAGCGAGCAGGGAGACAAGCCAGGCAGACATCTGATTAGAATCAGCACTAAGAGTGCTGAGATGAATGTGCCGCTCTGGGAGCTCTTAAGAGAAAACAGTGTCCACCTAGAGGACACAGGGGAGTCGGTGAACAATCTGGACCTTGAAGGGTGAGCAGGATTTTCCTAGGTAGGTAGTAATTGGTAAAGGAAGGACATTTTAGGAAGAGGGAACCACACGAACAAAAAGTTTGGTGATTGGATATGATCCAGAATATCAGGAACACAGTGAATGGTCTAATGGGCTGGAGAATGTGGCCCATGATGGGAAGTATTAAGAGGGAGGTGAGAGACGCAAGCTGGTCAAGACTTAGAGGTGGTTAGTATGACTGAAAGTAAACCCATAAAACAATGCTATCCCAGGGGACTTTCTGTGATGGAAATGTTCTATATTTACACTGTCCGATATGGTAGCCACTTGGTCACATGTGGCTACTGGGCTCTTAACGTGAAGCTCGTATGACTTAGAGATGACATTTTTAGTTTTATTTATTTGTGATGTTAATTTAAACAACTACATGCAGCTGGTGGCTACCATATTGGACAGCGCCGCCATCAGACTTATGACAATAACCTCAAGTACGTAGAGGGAGCCCTCCAGGTCTCGCCTTGCAGTCCAATCCCCAGCCCGTAAAACCAGAGCTCCCGTGCAGGCCGCTGCTGTGATGGTGCAGCCGACTGGATGAGCTGGGCTGAAATACACCTTGTTTCCTGCTTGCCAAGCTGTGCACCCCCATGTGCACGGGGCAGGGGCAGCTTTTTAAAATTCTCCTCAAGGCGTCAGGAGGGCTACCAGCAGCTCTGCTTCCTCTGAAGTTTCTGTCCTTGGTGGCCTGTCTGCACCTGGGGCATGGCCCAGGAGGGCGTGCTGGGTGCTGGCTGTTACTCAGCAATGCTCCCACGAGGATAGGGAGCCAGGTTCTCATGATGGCTGTCAGTGTAAGGTTCTATTCCGCAGCCTTAACTGTCCACAAGTGGGTCCCTTGGCCTAAACTTGGGAACAGGTTAATGGGAGGCTCCAACTTTGACCACAGGTAAAAAGGGAGGTCATTATTCAGCTTTACCCTCAATAAAGCATATATTATAGTTTAATTCCCACCTGGCTGCCTGGCCTATTTCTCAGCTGTTTTTAATCCAGAGGGGAGAAGGAGGAAAGGTAAGCCTTTATGTTCCTTCAGAACCTCCTCGCCGCCCAACCAAAAGGACGTGGACACACTGTCTAGTCTTGAGTATAAGATTTAGGTAACATATTCATGATCCAACATACCCATTCATGGTGTCCTGCTCTGAAACATAGGCACAGACTTTCAGAGTTGGAAGGAAAACCGAATTCTGGCTTGATCTAGTTCTAATGATAAAAATCAGGTGGCAAACTGGTGGTCACTGGCTGAAGTCAACTTGTTGTGGTGGTGGTGGGTTTTGTTTGTATTTTTTTAAACATACACAGTGGAGGATTTGGCCCATGGAGGGTTTAAAAAATATTTTTGAATTATTTGCCTATTCTTAAAAACCAGACAAATTCACTTTGTGATCCAGATTAGGCGTCATTTCTGGGCCTGTAAGTCCACACGGCAGCAAGCGCCTGTAGCGCCGAAGGCCACAAAGAGAGTTGAAAGGGAGAAAGGAGAGATGTGGACCACTTCAGAAGCTGACCATCCAAAGCCATCGAACTGGATCCCAAAGTAATGTAAGCTGCTTTTAAACTGCCTGGCTTGTCATTCATTATTGCTTATAATAAGGAATTACTGTTTCCGTTTGTGGAAGTTTAAACAAAATAGAGACCTTAGAGATCAAATGGTTGAACGAATTCACTTTACAGACGAACATCGTGCCCCTCAAATCGCAAAAGCCTGCAGATAAAACAGTGTCCCAGGGCTTGTGACCAGATGGGACTTGATTGGCTCCCTGCTCCAGCTCTGTGGGGGCTCCAGACCCATCATATTCCCCTCCCCCACCACATAGTTTCGGGAACAAATTCCTAGGGATGTTTCTTGTGGATTCGCACGCATTGATGGCACTGAGGTCCAACTCAGCAAGTTATAGGCAGTCACTCAGTAAATGTGTTGAACGAATAAATGAATGTGTAAGTCATGGAGTGACACCAAAATCAGGTGTGGCTTCCTTATACACGTTGTCATTTGCAGTACTTAATCTTCTCAGATTAATATTGTTGAATCATGACAAAATACTGATATCTATGTCATTTATAATCAATTCTTTTATAAAAAAAATGCAAGATTGCTCTGAGTTGGAGACGTAGTGAATCAGAGCCCTGGTGTTATATTTTTCGGGATGTACTTTGTAGTCTCATAAAATATTAATATTTTAATCACTCTCAAATGAAAACTAAACAAATCTTAACTTCATTAAACCAAGGCAACCATCTTCTGAAGCCACCAGCGCCATCTTTGCTCACAGCCAAGGAGCTAGTCCCAATGTCTTGTGCCCTGTATCCTCCAAATATTTCAGTTAAAAAACACTTTGATTCAACTTTTACTCACTCTCTTGCTGTACCTCTCTTGTTCTAGGACTCCACTGGGGTTGCCATAGTTGTCCTTGGAAACATTCTGCCCTCTGTCCACTGCCACCAATGTCTTTGGTTGAGACAAATGCCCCTCAAATTAGCTTCTCCATGGGACAAGTTGTCTTCTGAGAACCAACTTGGTCCTGCAGGTAATTAGATCCTGAGGCAGGGAGGGTGCCCCATTGGTCCTCCAGGGTACTTCTGACAAGTCTGGACCCAGCTTAAGCCACCTTGTCTGTTACACAGAGATGGTAACACATTGGAAAGACAATGACACACGTGTTTTGCCCTTTCTTTGCTGCTGTCTAGTAGGGCAGGCGGGGTCCTTGCTTAGCATTTGCTGGGCCCCACTTAACAGGAGGGAATCACTGGTCTTGGTCACCATCCTGAAATGGGCTCTACCACTTCGATAGTTTTTGGCAATTGAAAGCTTTTTTTTCCATAAACATCAATAGACTGGAGGGAAATCTCCATGGTGAAAACATTTTTTGAATATTTAAAAATTAAGTCTCAGGCTGCACTTTGGGACAGAGGGGAAATAAATTACGACTTACTATGTGCCAGAAATGATACCACTTGTGTATCTTATTAAATCCTCACAACAGCCTGGAGAGGGCTTTCTAATCCCCTCTTGGTGAGAAGTGGAGGTGTGTGGAGATCCCCCAGAGTTCAAATTCAGGTTTTTCTAACTACAAAGCTAGTGTCCTTTTCTTAATGTTGCCCCTCCAGTGAGCATTTTCTCTTTAAAGCACCCCAAATCACACAATATAGCCTCCTTCTCTGTACGTTACCACTGGGAGCTCATAAAACACCATATTCCCACCACAGTCGGAGACTCTGCATAATGTGAGCACAACTAACTGGGAAAACGCACCAGGGGGAGCATCCTGGTAGAGGGAACCTCCAGGCAACAGTCCTCCCATGGCAAAGGCCATCTGATCACCCCGCCCAAGGCTCAGCCTAAAACCTTCTGCAGGGTGTCACTCTAAAGATAACCCAAAAGTTCTCACAGCTTCCTGGTTGTTAAAACAACAACTACAGTAGCAGGAATTGAGACTTAAAGATCAGCAGCGTAGAAATGAGGAAGGAAATGGCCTGTTAAATGACTATTTTCCCCCAACTGGCCCTGTTCTTTCTAGATATAGCCCCAGAACTTGCATGGTTACAGTGGGATAATTTGATCGATCAAATGCTGTAGGTTTTCTACCAGTGTCAAGGCTGTTCAAATCTCACTGTACTTTGAAGTCTGGGGTGCAGTAGGATTCCTAGGAGATTTGTGCTTCTATCTCTGTTAGGCTGGTTTGACACAGATACCCTCTTCGTAAGCCTTTCCCAAGCCACTATGTAAACTTTCCTAGGCCAGCTCTAAAGAAAGTGTGTCCTCTGCTTTCCGAGGATCTCAACTTAATTCTCTCTTCTTTTTGTCCAGTTCTGGTTTCATCAAATTCGTTGCCACTTTGGTTTTCTCCCTCCCTTTCCCGGCCTTTCTGCTTCAGATCAAAGGAGTTCCCCATCTCCCCACTTCTGAATTTGCTCCCTGGAAGGCAAAGCCAGAGTAACTTCTCCCATCTCCCTTTCCAGACACACGAGGCTGCTCTTTAGCCGATGAAAATCTCCGCCCCCGAGAGCCCTGGCGATTTCAGGCTCTCAGGTTGTGGTAGGAGAAAAGGTTTAGTTTGATGTGGTTAAGCCAGTCATCACGGCGTCTTCAGTCTCTCAGCCCCAAACCGCTCTCCACTTTCCATTTCTCTGGATTATCTTTCATCTGTGTACTGCTAACCCTCAGGGCCTCAACCAAGGCTGCAGCCAGGGCCGGAAGGGCGGTACACTGCCTTTCCTGGCTGAAGTGCCGACTGTCCTGGCCATTCCCGTTTGGGCTCATTACAGGGAACAAGAAAAAGAGAAAGCAAGAGTGAGTGGGGCTGCAAAGACTGTTGTTACACAGTTTCCCTTAAGCCCTAGAAATAGAAAGCCAGACTTCCGACTTGCAGAGCCCTGTGCAAACCACCAGACCACACTGCCAGATAAGAAAAATGTTTGATTGTGTCATATTTCCTTCATCAGCTCCAGTTTCTGAAAATGGCCCTGAATTTCAGGGAGCCTGGCCATGATCCTAAGATTTGGAGAGGATGGAAGAGGGAGGAACAAGGGATCAGGTGTCTCTGTTTTCTGGTATGAATTTATTTTCAACCACAGAAGTAAAGGAAAGAAAAAATTATGAGAGGTTAGTCATAAGCTAACTTTATTTGCAAGAGAAATTTCTTACTTGCAAGGGGAAGAAATGAATTGGACCTCAGCAGGCATTGAGAAAGGGAATCCGCTAGCTAAAAAAAAATGTGTCGTTGGCTCCTTCAACTCATGTGTGTTGATTTATTGAGCACCTACCTTATGCCAAGCACTGTGCTGGTTGCTGCAGATTCAAAGAAGGTGAGGGACTCACTTACAGGATGAGGAGGCTGGACTAGATTCACCTAGGCTCCAGCTCTTGTGCTCAGCACCACCTCCACCGTGGAGAGCATTTTGCTTCACTCTCCCAGAGCAGCCTTGGCGGGTGCCTGTGTTGTCAGCCGCTGTGGAAAGAGTGATGGCCAGGGTGTTGACAAGCTCCTAACTGGAAGGTAGGCGGTATCGTCAGCTATAAAAGATATCTGTGGTCCAGGGTGGGATGCTGATACTTGGAAGAGACTTGGGGGAGAGGCCTGGTGAGCTGCCACCCTGGGATAGGGGTTGGCCCGGCAGACAGAGAACGGAGGCAGGAGGAGGCAGCTGCCAGACAAGGCCTACGTGGGGAAGCAGTCATTTTGGGGGATGGCAACAACAGCATGCAAACCGGAGCCTCAGGAGCCGGTGAGCTGACTAGGGGGCAAGGCCAAGGAAAGGAGAGCCTGGTGTGGCCCCAAAGTCCAGGATCAAAGAGGCAGGACCAGGAGAACTGCTGATAGGAGCCTTGTGGACAAGGGAAGGAGAGACAAGAGTCTCTTTTATTCAGCCGATAAAGGACCAACTACTTGTGAGTGACTTCTGTACGCCTGTACATGTTCCAGGTCCTGAGGGGTTCAAAGGAAGAACTAAGTGAGAATTTCTCCTCTAACTAAGAGGTGATCAGATCTATGCAGTGAGATTACTACTGAGTAAGATGATACTTCTCGTGTTGTGCAATATGGCGTTTGTGCAAGCTCTTCCCTTGCATTACCTAATTAATCCACCCAACGACCCTACAAGGTGGGGACCACTGTCCCTGTTTTAGAGGATGCTGAGAGACTGTGTACCTTACCTAAACTTGTCCGGCTAGTCAGTGGCTGAGCCAGGATTCTAATCCAAGTCTGTGGGAGCCTCCGAACTTTCTGGTATAGCCTGAAGCATCCCTGTACTAGAATAATACGGTGCTGCATTGAGCAAGAGGGAACAGTAAATGCTGGCCAATGGCGCAGGGGAGAAGTTCAAAGGGAGGAGTCCTAGGAGGGGTAGGTGCTATACGCACACAGGGTCAAAGATGGCTTCTTGGCATTGGGGATCTGTTGGAGCTGGTTCAAAGCTGTAGATCATAAGTCTTCTCCACTTTCTGAGCCAGAGGAGGAGGGTCTGAGTTAGGATCTGGGCCAACCAGCAGTTGCTGTGTGCACAGCACAGAGGCTCTCCCCTGAAGACGCAGGGATGCCACCCGGAGCACATGTGCTGTGAGAGCTCACTGCAGGAGCCACGGCTCCACCCCATCAGGCAGACAACCAGGAAGCCCACAGGCCTGGCCTCTGAGCCATGGACTTGCAACAGCCTCCAGGGACAGCAACCAGCCTCGAGCAGGAGTGAGAAGGAAACACCCCCTCCACCCCAGGCCATGCGATGGGCTTGGCCGTCTACAAGGGCCTGCAGGTGTCCTGGCAGAGAGAGGAGGTGGCACAGGCACCAGGCGCTAGGGTGCCAGGCGTCCCCCACCCACCCCTGAGAAGGAACAGGTGCGAAGCAGGGCAATTAGCTGAGGAGGCGTCAGGGGGGCAGGCAGCCTAGACCTGATTGGGGAAACCACCAGGATTACATCATCTGCTGGTGAGTAGGCTTGATTAACTCTCCGATGAATGGACCGTTGCCAGGGAACTTTTTTCTTCTTCTTCAAGGAGCCAGAAGAAGTGATCATTACATTTGTCTTTTAAAATAAAACCGTTCTGAAGAGGGGACCAGCCTTCGAGCTTCCCCGGTGTTCTGGGCACTGTGGCTTCTCTCTCCAGGGGAGAAAGACTGCCTATTCATGGCCCACGACTTGGAGGGGCCCCGCGATGTCAGGCACTCTCCATGTAGGGCGAGGCTCGTGGTTGTCGGGAACTGCTCATTTACCCATCTAATGTGTTCCTCTATGCCAGCCACAAAGGGAGCCCACTGTTATTTTGATCCAAAAGAGAGGCTGGTGTTTACCACGAACTCCCCAGCAACCGTACGTGTGTGCGTAAGTGTGTGCATGTGTGTGTGTATGTTTGCACAACGACTTTACACAATGAAAAGGAGGGGCCGCTGCCTGGCTAGCATTTACAAACACATCTGAATTCTGAATCGGGGGCAGGGATCATCATGGAGTGGCCTCCCCAGAGGTTACGACTTGTCCATCTTCTACAAACCAAGGTGTAGCGGGACAGTGGTCATGTGGTCCTATGCCCCGGGGGACCGGGGAAGGGGAGCAAACATTTGAGAAGATCTACTTCTTGCCAGGCACTGGGCTGGCGTTTTACTCATCTCAACTTGTTGAGGTTTTTTATTTTTTAGTGGAGGTGCTGGGGATTGAACCCATTACCTCATGTATGCTGAGCATGCGCTCTACCACTAAGCTATACTCTCCTCACCCTTACCTTGTTGACTTCTCCCAGCTACCCTTTGAAGCAGGTATTATGCTTTCATTGTTCCAGATTCTTGTCCCAATGTTTCTGCTTAGAGAAAATCCCTACTTCCTCAGGTACCGCCTGAAAAATGCAACATTCTGTAAAGCCTTTCCTGACTTTATCAGTAAAATTAGTTATCCTCTCCTTTGTGCCCCTAGAAAATCATAGTCTTTGGGTAGATGGCAGCCTCAGTTTCCTCATCTGTAATATTGAGGTATCCATGGGGTCATTGGAGGAATAAATGAAATAAATCATGGAAGGGCTTTGACAGTGGCTGGCACTTAGCACTTGTCAGTCACCATTGTTCTTGTTAATAATAGTAATAATAATAGCACGTATTATTACTTACCACTATGTAAGTTCTCAGCTGTAGGGAGAGTGCCTACTTAGTTCGTCGTTTTATACCCACAGTCTAGGATTGGTTGGTGCGTGGAAGTCACTCATTTTCTGGCTGGTGAATGAATGAATAAGAGCAAAGGATTTGCCTCCTCTCAGTTCTGTGCGCTCCTGAGGATGGGCCCTTGTCTGACTCATTTCTGTATCTCTAATGTTACCTGTTGAACAGTTGAACAGGACCCTGAGGTGCTGCTGCTCAGCCGGGGCTTGGCCGAGGGAGCCTGGCTGCACACCCGTCTCCTGCTCTGGGCGGGGGCCAGGATTTGCGTCTACCCCACCAGCTCACAAGACACGCCACCCCTAGATGGTGAGCTCCTCTAGGTGTGGGCTGTGTCTTGTTTGCTTTTAAATCCTTAGTGTCCATCACTGCACCAAGTGCACAAGGAAAGCTCAAATGGCTACCTGTGGACTCTTACGTCCACCTGGTCTCAAAGGAGAGCAGACCCCAAAGCAGATATATCATCCCTCCGCTACCACCACCTAACCCTCTTCTTCCATAGACGTTCCCATTTCTGTTTATTAAAGACCCTTTTCTTGGTTACAAGGCCTAAACTCCTCGGGAGTGCTGTTCCCTAATGGAAAGAGGAGTCTTCGTAGTCAGGCCTTTCTGGGCTCGAATCCTGGCTGTGGCAGCTCTTGGCTGTCCTGCCTGGACAGGTTGCTTACCCCTCCTGAGCATCAGTTTCACCTTGCATTAAATGAGGATAATCATACACTCTATTCATCCTTTCAGGTAAGTGCTTGTTGGGCGCCTGATACACGGCAGGAACCGTTCTAGGCCTTGGGGGATACATAGATGTGAATAAAACAACATTGCTCTTGCCCGAACAGCATCTGCAAATGAGGGAGGGAGAGAGAGACACTAAACAAGTAAGCCCGTAAACAGACAGCATGTTGGGCGGGGACGGGTGCTGCGGAGAAAGGAAGTGGGCCGGTCAGGGCTGTCAGTGTCTTATTCAGGTGATGAAGGAAGGCCTTTCTAGTAAGGAGAACCTGCATCTGGAGAATACGATTCCAGGTTGAGGGAAAGAGCAAAGGCCTTAAAGCTAGAGTCTAAAGAATGACAAGGGGGTCTGTGTGGCCGAAGCAGAGAAAGGGAGAATTTGGAGAAGAGGGTATGTGGCTGGTTGCGGCCAGACACGTAGGGCCTTCTAGGACTTCGGCTTTTACTCTGGGCAAGAAGGAAAGCTTTGAGGGGCTCCCAGCAGAGAAGTGGGACGATCTGATGGAGGATCTTATAAGAGGATCCCTCCAGCAGCTACATGGAGAGTGTCCTGTACAGATGGGACAGAAGCAGGCCAGTCATTCATACCCCACAGGCTTACTGGGAGGAACCAGTGAGATTGTATATTAACACTTGAACGGATCTGGCATGGAGTAGGCGCTCAAGCCAGGGGGCTGCCACAGACGGTTCTGGAGCTGCCTGTCTCTTGCAGACAAGTCTTGGCCAGTCGTGCAGGGTCCCTCCTGCCCTTGCCCACCCAGTCATTCCCTCTGCCCCACACCTCCTTCCCCAGCCTTTCACTGATGTTGAAGCTCCTCGGATGGGAGCCCCACCTCCTGCCTCTCCCACGTCAATTCAGCCCTAATGCAATCCGGTCACATCCTTTCCCTGCTCCAAAGTCTGAAAAGGACTAATGGCTCATTAAGTTCACATTCTTGGAAGCTGACATTCAAGACCATCTTTAGTATGATGCTACATTTACCTCTCCCACCCATATTCTGCTGCTCTCCCAGAAATACTAAATACTAGGAGAGGGAGTCAGGTACACTATGTCACTCCCAGCAGAATGACTGAGGACACTAACCACACTCCCAATGACAAATCTCTTCCCCCAGATTCCCTGGGCCACCTGTATGCTCCAGCCATTTAATAGCCAGGACATGTACACCTGTCTATTACTGGCTCGCCTCTCCACCATGCTACCATGGACTCCACAATAATGGGTCTTCTCTTAAAGTGACAAAATGGCACACAGTTTCCCAAATCAGTTTCGTTTTACTGCTCTTATTTATCTCCCTTGATACCTGCCCCTATAGGCCCCTCACCCATCGCAAAATGCCCTCATTTCACCTTTACTGGTTCTAACAGGAGATCCAGGCTTCAGTCATGGATGCCCACATCTGACTGCCTGTCGCGAGCTCCCCCAATCCTCCATCCTTCTATCCTTTTCCAATCTGTGCTTAATCCACAAAGGACTAGTGCCCAGACCAAGGGCAGATCATAAACGGGGACCTGCTGGCCACACACGGAATAATAAAATCCTTGATACTATGTTTCTACCAGCCTGGAGAATAGGCACCACCATCCCCTAAAATGTCCCCCACAATGGAATTTATGATGCATTTAAAGGCTGGCTAATTTCAGGCCCTTCTCACAGGGAAGGCCCCTGGACTGACACCTACCACCATGTGGCTCTTGGAGAAAAGCAAGAGATCCTGGCCCCCACAGCTGTGGGATACAGATGCCCCCAGCACTGTAAGTGGGCAACCCTGAATACTACTGTGGAGCCAAAAAACCTGAAAATGTTATTGTCGAACCTTGAGGTTATCACAAGCTGGCTATGCCTGATGTGGCTGGGACACAGTCTTCCCTCTCAATACCAGGGCACCTGGGCAATATGGCCCCCGCGGCATCATCCCTATCTCTTTGGTGTTTACCACTCTTCTTCCACAGCACCCTAAGCCAAGCGTATTATATCATCCTGAGCAGCCATCAGGAAAAACAAAAAGGAATGTGGTCCTACACTCTGAAGGCTACCTTTACCATAGTTGTGAAGCCCAATTGGCTGCCACACGTGCCCTCGAGCACTCCTTCTGCCTTGTGCGTCCTGTGGCAGCCTTCTGGATGTCAACCTATGCCTCCATGACCTGCCTCAGGAGTTGTGCTGGCCCCAGGAGCCCGCGTTGCAGGTGAAGACTGCAGCCCAAACAACCACTGCATCTCGGAGGATGACTACCCAGGTACCCATATCATCTACCAAGGTGTCCTCTGCCAGAACACAGGCATTTTCCCTTCAAGGGATCCTCCACTCAGTGTGTACCACATACCTGAAACAGGTGAACGCCAGACAGACCTCCAAATTTATAACTCTCTCCTCCCCATGCTCCCCATTGGGCTCAATAAACCCCATTACCACTGTGGATAAAACTTCCCTTTTGGACCTCCTAAAGCAAACCTACTGCTTAAGGCTAACCCCAGGCTAGTCTGTATGTACACATGGCCAAGGTTACACCCCAGTGGCTGGACCTCACACAATGTTGGGTATACTTGGCCCCCATGAGCAAGCCACTTCCTATTCACTCCATGCCGGATGACCCAAGGCTCGTGAAAAAGGCCCACAAAACCACCAATACCAATGCGACTGGTCTAGGCCCCCAGGTCTGTTAATCCGTACTCACTCCTCAGCTCTGCAACCTGGAGCAAGTTCCTTAGCCTTTCTGTGACTCAGTTTCTCATCCATAAAGTGATGATTACAGTACTTACTTCATTAGGGTGTTGTGCCCACTGTAGGTAAAGCTCATAGTACCAGTCTGACACAAAGGAAATACCCAGGTATTTACTCATCAAGGACAGCTCAATTTCTACTTCCTTCAGAAAGCCTTCCATGCCTATTCCACCCCATCTTCTTAACCCAGTCTAGTTGCATCTTTGGCCAGCACTGCACTGTTGGTCATGTATTTGTTCTCCATTACATATGTGTTTATTTTGACTTCCCAAGTAAGAGATGAAGGTCCTTGAAGGAAGGGACTACATTACACCTGGCTCTCCTGCTGCCTTGTTGTGTCACCTTGCACTTACTTTTCTTGGGGTTGAGTGTCTTTCCCTAGAATGGCAAATATATGGCATGTGTGCCACCATTTCCCCACCCCACAGCCTTGGGACACACTCGTACTCACTAATAATTCTTCTCCCCCTGAACCTGGGTCCAGACTCAGAATCCTTCTTAACACACTGCTTTGGACAATGTCTACCAGTGTATTCAATAAATATGTATTCAGTACATACTCCCATTTAGTATTCTGGGGACAAAATTTTGGGCGTCTTGTCCCTGTACTTAATAGAACTTGTCACTAAGTTGGGAAGAAAGACAGTGTGCAAATTCATTAACAAGAAAATAGCCAATAGTGATCAGTACAGTGATGAAAATGAAAGAGTGGTGTGTTAGTGCCTGGGGAGGAGGCTACTTTAGAGTGGGTGTCCTGGGACTTTCTGAGGTCCCCAGAGATTTTGATCTGGTAGTTTTGGTGGGTCTCAGAATACTTGTTGTTAACAAGCAAATATAGGAAATTTGGAAAACACTGACATGGTGAGTAAGAGTGAGGTTACCTGGTCAGAAGACCTGGGTTCAGACCCCATTTCCTACACTTACACAGCTGTGTGACGCTGAGCAGGTTGTTGAACTTCTGTGATCCTCAGTTTCCTTATCTGGAAAATTGGAATAATGCTACTACTCATCTCAGAAGGTTATATTAGGATTAAATAAGATAAAACATATAAAATTTCTGGCACATAGTACATGCTTAATAAATGCAGCTATTAACTTGCATCAATCGGCCCATATAGTCCTAACTATAATCTTCTGTTTGAATTACTCAAAAGATAGACCCAACAAACACTTCATAGGGAATTAATATAACCTCTGAGTTGATTTTTGCCTAGTGAAACTCTTCCTCTTGAAAAATGAATTCTCAAAAGACCTTTTTGTAAGCAAGAATGCCGGAGTCCAGTGAATATAAGGGTCCGTGGCTGTCTAGTTTAGGAAGGTTTAAGATTTGGAAGGGCTTTGGCCTAATTTCCTCCCCTGTCAAACGGGAACCTGGCTCCTGGCCCTTTCTAATTCAGTGGGCAGAGGTGAGGAGATTTCTGAGACCTAAAGGGATGTGAGATTTGCAAAGTGTGAGGCACAAACAGGACACTCTCCTTCTCAGACCAGCCGGCCCATCCAACTGAAAGGCCAGGGCAGCAGGGGCGGAACAGTTCCCGATACACTGGCCTCCACTCACTTGGAGAAGGGGGCCGCACCTTCACGCTAGAAGCTGAGCTGGTACATAACGAAGAAAAAAAAAAATGTTGGGCAGGAAGCAGCCTTTTCAACCAGTGAAGAAACCGTTAGAATCCATCCCTTTGCCCTGATGCCAAAGCTCGGCCTGCCCCACCCAGCCGCTCTATCACGGACACTCAGGCTCGCGGAGGGCCCTGGGGGTGTTTGTCCCTAGTTTATCAGGGACCTGGGGAAACATTTCTCTAACTGAAGATAAGGAACTTTTTTTTTCCCCTTCTCTCTCTCCATTCTTGTAGCTACCTACCAGAGAGCTCCTCTCATTTTCTTTCAATAACAACAGTTCTTGAAAGAAGATATTTTTCAACCTGGGCTTGAAGTAACTGGTGGAGAGACAGGTAAGATGAGTTTTATTCATTCATTCCTTCAGTAAATAATTATTGAGTACTTATTCCGTGCTGGGCTAGGCTCTTGGATTCAATTCCAAGCAGAAGGAGCTGGCAGTCTTTGCGGGGGCAGGGGTGGGTGGCGAACGATATTTAACAACCACAAAACAATTACAAATTGGGATCCAAACTGGGAGGGAGATCATATAATTGTGGGTCCTAATCTAGTCATGAGGGACCAGGGGGCTTCCCTGAAGAAGTAACACTTGAGCTGAGAAAGTGTATATAATAATCTTCTAGATTTTGCTCTTACCCTCAGAGTGGGTGTTTTCAAGGTTAAAAAGATGCTTCAGGGTCCAAAAGATGTGCTACCATGCCATGCCAGTCTGTTTCTGGTACCAAGTCACGATTACTCGACCCTGGTGAAGATTAGGATGGAAATGACTTATTGGAGTGATAGAGAGGCCAGCATAAACCTGCCAGGACCTCCTTTAAGATTCAGTTCGCTTTGCGAAAGTTGCCAGATAAAAGATATTTCCAGATGGAGGGCCACGCAGGAAATACAAATGGAATCATTTTTAATAGCTCTTCCTTTGCAAGATGTGACCCAAGGCGGCCTTCTACAAGGAGATGGGAAGCGCTGTAGCCTGAAGGTGTGAGAGGAGCTGAGCTGGCCCATGGGCACTGCGGGGCCTTTGGAAAGGGGCTGCGGCCTGAAAGGGGCATTAAAGATGCTCTAGTTACATGAGACCCCCTTCCAACTCCTGCCTGCACCACCCAAAATGAAACTTGTGCCTGCTATACTCAGCTTCTCAGAGGACAGGGCAGATAGGCATCTGTGAGAGCACTGAGCCCCTTTATGGATGTGACTGTCCATAATAACAGACTGCACCCTTTCCCCGTGTCCTTGGGGCCTAGTGGGCTCCTGCAAAACAGGTCCTCTGGAAGTCAGGGGCCGGCACTGCTGACGGAGGCCTGAGTGGGCCGGGATGGTCACTGGGGACCCTGAGGAATGTCTCAGAGCCCTCCAGACAGCTTCACCGTAACACTGGGGTTGTTACATGGGTCCGTGGATGAACCTGAGAAGGTTGTGAGCTCCCTGAAGTGACAGGTAAAATTCTGCTTGTTGGACAGGTGTGCACCTAGGGAAAGTCTAACTCTTACCAGGTTTTGTGCATAGGTGTGTGTGTGGTAAAATGCACATTGCATAAAATTTACCATTTAACCACTCCCACATATGTAGTTCAGTGGCATTAAGCACATTCACATGATTGTGCAACTATCACCGCCATCCATCTCCAGAACTTGAATTCTTCCTAAACTGAAATATTGTCCTCACTGAACAGTAACTCTCCCCTCCCCCAGCCCCTGGCAACCACCACTCTGCTTTCTGTCCCCATGACTTTGACTACTCCAGGTGCCTCACATGAGTGGAATCATACAGTCTTTGTCCTTTTGTGATGGGTTTGTTTCATTTAGCATAATGTCCTCAAGTCTCACCCATGCTGAGGCACATGTCAGAAGTTCTTTCCTTTTTCAAAGCAGAATAATATTCCATCATACAGATATTTATTTACTGGGTATACACCCACAAGTGAAATTGGTGAATCATATAGTAATCCTATTTTTTATTTTTTTTTACTGAACCTGCATGCTGTGTTCCAGGGTAGCTGCACCATTTTATATTCCCACCAGCAGAGCATAAAAGTTCCAGTTTCTCCACATCTTCACCAACACGTTATTTTTTGTTTTTTGGATAATAGCCCCCCTAATGGGTGCACAGTGGTACTTTACTGTGGTTTTGTTTTGCATTTCTCTAATGATTAGTGATGTCGAACATCTTTCCATGTGCTGATTGGCTGTATGTGTATCTCCTTTAGAGAAATGTCTCTTTAAGTTCTTTTGTCCAATTTTAAATTGGGTTGTTTGGGGTTTTTGCTGCTGAATTATCAGAGTTCTTGATACATTCTGAAAATTAGCCTCTTATCAGATATATGATTTGCAAATATTTTCTCCCATTCCATAGGTTGCCTTTTCACTGTTTTGATACTGTCCTTTGATGCACAGAAGTTTTTTATTTTGATTGTAGTCCAATTTATCTGTTTTTAATTTTGCAGTCTGTGCTTTTAGTGTCATATTCAAGAGGTGATTGCCAAATCCAATAGCTTTTCAGCTATGTTTCCTTTTAAGAGTTTTATAGTTTTTAGTTACCAGGTTTTTAAGAGGTCTGTGACTGACAATGCACAGGCCATCCTCAATACTGATTCCAGGAGGATTCTCAGGGCTTGATGAATGTCAGCATGAATCTAGGAAGTGGGAAATGGATAGCATGGATGTGATATCTGAAGCCTTTAATTCAAAAGGAATTATTGAGTATTGAGTATCTCCAAATTTACATCAGTACCCTGGGAGCTAGTAAAAATGAAAATCATGGCCTCTCTTCTCTAAGAACGTAAGTCACTTATGAGGTGACAAGATGGTGCAAACACAAAATCATTGCACTGCAAGGCAGAGGCTAATGAGCCCCTAACCAGGTCCTCAAGCCAAGAGCTGTGAGGACTTGGGAATATGTTGAGTTCAGAGGACAGACAAACCTTCAGCACCAAGATGTGACGCGAGCTGGGTCCAGGTTGATGGACACATTTGGCGAGGCAGAGAGGACTGGGATGGATTTCGTAGTAACCGCAGTAACAGCTGCCATTTACTGAGCACTTACTACGTGCCCGGCTCTGTGTTCTGCCTGCTGCGTACATTATCTCAGTTACACCTCCTAACCCTATATTTATCATTGCCTCTATTTTATCATTGCAAGCACTGCAGCACAGAGATTTGCCTAAGATTAATTACCCAGATAGGAAGCTGTGAAGTGGAGACGAGAAACTAGGTTTATTTATCTCTATTCTTAACCATTCTACTATTGTAGCACCAAAGTTTTGAAGCACAGACAAAGCAGGCATTCCAGAAAGAAAGAACAGAATAAGACAGTGCACAGAAACGGGCGTGAGCAGGGGGTCTGAAATCAAGGAGGAGCAGTCTGGCTGGTGGGAAGCTTCAGGCTCTAAGCGTTTGGGATACGAAGCTGATTCAATGGTGCAGGCAGGATCACAGGGCGCCTTCGAGGGAAGTGTGAGGATCTTGGTCCTGACCTGCTAGAAGGACAGAATCATACATAGAGCTGTGGCTATAACCTTTCAGTTCACATTTTTCCTCTATTAAATGAGAGCATCAAGCTCCTAAAAGGTGAAGCTACTTCCCCATGGTCAGAGGCAATAGGGAGCCAATGCAAATTCTTGAGCAGGGTGGTGACAGTGAAGAAAACAGTATTCCAGATGGGTCAGTTTGGCAGATTCATGATGGGCAGCTGAAGAGAAGCAGAGAAAACTGGCGAGAAGAAGCAAGTAGCTCTTTCCCTGTTTTTTTGCTGAAAGATACCTCCCTCAGCAATAGGTATTTCTAAGAGCATCATCACAAGGCTCCTTTCCGCTGAGGTTAGGAGCTTAGGAAGTCAAGCATCATTAGGAAGGTCAGAGTCTCCTTCCCCTGCCAGGCTCAGTGCCCTCGGCTAGACATGAGTGCCAGAAAACTCAGCTTCCCCAGAAGCAGCCTGGCCCCTCCTCCAACAGAAGGAGCGCAGTATCTCAGACCAGAAATCCCCGACTCTAAGGAGCCAGGGGCCAGGACAAGTTCCTGACACCATCCCTCTATATCACCTTCCCAAGCATGAAGCTGGGCCAGGTGTCTGCTGAATGCACCTCTCCCTTGGGGAATAACCAGTGCAGATGAGATAAGACAAGGGTCCCTCAGGCAAGGAGGCTGATCCCACCCTTCCTGGGCTGAGCCCTGTGGCAGAACGCTCTGTGCAGTCAAGAAAGGCCTGCCCTGGTTGACTATCCTCCTCTGAGGTTCTCTTTGCTTAATTAATTCTAATAATAGCTGCCGTTCATTGAGCACTGTGCTAAGCATTTGCCATGCATGATCTCATTTTATTCCTACAGCCCGGTGATGAAGATATAATTATCCCCATTTTACACGTGATGGAACTGAGGCTCAGAGCTGTCAAATGATTTGCCTAAAACCACATAGCTAAAAGAGCCAGGACTAAAACAGAAGCCTGTCTATCTCCAAAGCCTGTGCCTTTACCCATATAGTTGACTGCATTCTGCACATCGGTCCTCTGTAGCCACGTCTCCTTGGGGACACGGGGGCCCTGCAGTGGAGAAGCAAGCTTCAGAGAGGGACCTTGTGGCCTCCTGACACCACCTGTATCTGAGTGTTCCCAGCAGCAAGGAGCCTGATTGCTTTCCCAAACCAAACGCTTCAGTCTGAATCTGAACAGTATCTGGGCCCTTTTCTTCTCCCCAGAGTGATGCTCAAGGAAGACAAGGGATCTTCAAGTTCCTTCTCAGCTGTTGCTGAGAGAGCATAGTGCAGGCATGCTTTGGCCAAGGAGGGCAGGGCTGCCATTTGTACATTCATTCATTCACTCATTCAATAAACAGTTATTGAAGGCTTGCCATGTGCTAGGCACATCCTAAGTCCTGAAGACACAAAGGGGAAAAAAAATCAAAGAATTTCTATTCTCATGGAGTTTACATTCTAGCTGCAAAGAAAGGCCAAAGAAAAAAACACACAAAAAACTACAAATACAAATGTAGTAAAGTGGAAGTGGGGAGGGTATAGCTCAAGTGGTAGAGCACATGCTTAGCATACACAAGGTCCTGGGTTCAATCTCCAGTACCTCCTCCAAAATTAAATAAACCTAAATACCTCCCCCCACCAAAAATAAAACAATAGAAAGTAAAATAATTTTTTAAAAAGTGGAAGTAATGATGATACTAGGAAGAAAACTAAAGCAGGATAAGGGGATGGAGAATGATGAGACATGGGGTTTTAAAAGGCTCTTATGAGGATAAACATTTGAACCTAAGTGAAGTACGTGGGAGCCACAGAATGAGCTAGAGGAAGAGCATCTCAGGCAGAGGAAAGAGCAAGTGAAAAAGCCCTCCGATAGAAGTCAGCTTGGTTTGTCTTAAGGATAGAGAAAAGGTCAGTGAGGTTTGAGCAGAGACAGTAGGGAGCAGGGGAGTGATGGAAAAGTAGTAGGGGTCAGATAGTCAGATAGTATAAGGTTTTCTAGGCCACAGAAAGGAGCTTGGATTTCAAATGTTCTGTTCCAGGGCCCCAGGCAATGTGGGTGTCACTCACGTGGAGCTGCCTCTGAGGAGCTAAAGGGAGAAAATGGATCGAGTGAACAAAGAGTACCAGGACAGCTCAGTGAGTCAGCTCACCCAGCTCTGACTCCCCCTCGAACTTGGAACAGCAAATAATTTCAGGGTCCACTACCCAAGAGAAAAAGTAGGGGAGGATTTGATGATGGCAGAGGCAGAAGCAGGATCTGTTGACCCTCTGTCTCATTTGCCTTGTCCATCAAAGGGAGTCTGGATCACCAATGGGTGTTCAAAGATTTTAAAGCTGGAATCTCTGTGTATAAACAAAATCTTCCACAGAAGCTTACTATGTGCCAGTCTCCTTTCCAAGCACCTTATCTGCTTCATGTCCCAGAACCTTTACAACAGCTCCATGAGATAATCTGAATATGCCTACTTTACAGATGCAGAAGCTAAATTCCAGAGAGGTAGCGCAACATGTCCGAGGTCAGTAAGTGCTGGGCGGCTGCCGCTGGAGCAGGCACTTCAGAACCCCTCGTGCTCCAGGGAGCAGGCTGGGAAATCACATTTCTGAAGCTCCCTCCACGTGGACAGGCTGTGAGCTTCAGTCTGCTAAGACCTCGCTGTGGAATTGTGATATTTAGGGGCAGTTACTTTAGCACTTGATTTTGCCTCTTGTCTTAGTTGTAAAAGATGATTTAGAAGTGGTTGGAAGAAGGATAAAATCAGGGATGCGGCTGAAGCAGGCAATGTGGTAGGGAAGCAATGGAGCAGCCTACTCAGGTCCTAAATGGACACAAGCCTGCATTTCTGGTTGAAAAAATGGAGGCTCCCCAAGCCTGAGGCCAGCTGGTCTCTTAGGCTCACTTCAGCTCTTTCTACAGCACCCCAGTCTCAGCTTCCTTTGGCAGATGTCCTGACTAGCTGGAAGATCGTTGCTTCCTTATACAGTGATGATGACTTCTAGAAGATGGGGCGGTAAAACAGGTATCGTTTCTGAGCATTTACTATGCACCATCACTGTATGAAGCATTTTTACACACGTTATTTTATTGAATCCTCTTAAAAATCTTGTGACGTGAGCAGGCATCCCAGTGGCCTCACCCTAGTCCTGGCCCTGCCAAGCGTTACTATCACCTCCACTTGACAGATACAGAAACTGAGATTCAGAGAAGTTAGGTAACTTCCCCCAAATCACACAGCTAGTAAATAGCTGAGCTGTCTTCTGACACCTATGCTCATTCTCCTAAACTCAGTTGATATAGATTTCTCTTTTTTAGATTTTTTGGGGCCTTTTCACTATATAGGACACCCGATTTATTTATCACTAATAAGTCCAACATCCTGAAAACAACCATTAACATGCCCTGAAATGTTCTGAAATGGTTTAGGAGCCAGATGCCTGAGACAACTGAGTAGTTTAAAGAATTCTGCATGGGAACTGAAGCCATATTAAGACAAATCTTTATTTTTGTTTCCATATGTGAATGTCACAACTAACAGGCATACGATGCAACTTGGCTTTTAATGGTTGGGAAATAAGAAAAGAGGTAAATTGTCATTCTTGGCATGTTCCCAATGACATTTGCATTTTCCTTTCTATTAGAAGCCCATTTTAGCAAAAAATGGAGCCTTAGTCACTTGAAACTGCTCTTCCCCAGAAAACAATTGTAGATGTAATACACAAAAAGAATAGAAAAATGCCAACAGGAAGAAAGTAATCCACCTAGGGTCGGATTCGTCATGCGAACTGATTCAGTCTTCCTCTGACATTCACACTCAGGAGAGAAAACTGGAAATTTTCTAAATTTTAAGGTATTTAAGATTTGCAAGGAGTCGGGGGAGGGTAAAAGGAATTAAACTGCAATCCCACTGGTTTAGGATCGAGTACAGATTCCCCCAGCTCTCAAGAACCATTTTACATGTTCGAATTGCCTCGCAGTTACTGAGTCCCTCTTCTGCATCAGGCATAAGGTTGCTATGGAAGGATACAATAAGGTCATGATTGCTTTAAAATTATTCATAATAAAAACACATTTAGAGATTTGATTCTAAATGTTAAACTTAAATTTGAGCAATTTAATTGCCCGTTGAATAGAAATGAAATCCCACTGGTAGGCAGTTATTTCTTACAACCACTTTGTGTGAAATTGAAATCTTAAGATACCATTTCAAATATTCACTTTCTCTAAGGAAGCTCTCCCCAAAGAGTTGTGAAAGATAAGAAACTGACCCAAAGTCATCGATAGTAATTGTTCTTTCTTTACACACTCTGGTCAAAACAGAAGCATATTATTAAAAGGAAACCTCATGCCCAAAAGTTAGCCATTCAGAGGTTACTTCCCAGAACCCAAGGATATATTTAATTTAACAGCTATCTTGAGCCCCATGCAAAATTATATAGCAAGGGAAGTAGCAACTTAATCAGATTTAATAAAAGCAAGCAGATGCAAATGTATCATCTAGTCACCAAGATAGTGAACATTAAAGTGGAAAATACATATACGTTTTGTTTAGGAGCAATAGGCGGTGAGGTGAAGGGACCCCCTTTGTTTGCTTTATAAAAACGGGATTTTTTTTTAAATTTTGGTCAGAAATTCTTATTTTTAACCCCCATTTCACCTTTAAATTTAATTTTAAACTCTTTTTCAACTCTTCCAATGATATTTTGCCATAACATAGCAGCCACCATTTATGAGCGCTTAATATACACCAACGCTTTCCATGCATGTAATCTCATTCTGTTATTACCCCCAGCACATTACAAGTCCATGGGCCACACTGCATGCATTCACTCATTTAATATTCACAATAACCAATGCAATAGGTTCTGGCACCCCTCTTTGACAGATGAGGATACTGGGAGTTTAAATTCCTGCTGTTTGTCCAGGTTCACACAGGTGGGAAATGGTGGGTTAGAATGCAGGCAGTCTGACTCCAGAGGCACTACACAATTCTCTCTCTGCAGATTAAGGAAATTTCCTACACAGGCCACACTAGCTGATAAGTAAGAGCCTACATCTAACCCAGGGAGTCTGATTCTCAAGTCCTGGCATTTAAACAACACATTGACTGGTTCTAAGTAAACTGCTGATCACAACCTATAAGTGCATTTTCATTTCTGATTGTAGAGTAGTAGGTTGTACATATATATCACATAATTTAGGCTGGCCTAAAAATTCTAGTTTTCTCTTTTAAAATTAAAAACAAGGGTCTGAGCAGGAGAAGGTCTTTTTAGAGACTGAAGGCCTTGAGTTGGACCCAAAGCTGCTCATAAGGCTTCCTTTCACACACACACACACACACACACACACACACACACACACACACACACAAACACCCACACACACCCACACAAACACACACACACAAACACACGCGCGCACACACACACACACTTAGAGGAGGGGAGGATATTAGGAGAGATTTTAATTATACTCATTAGGGACTCGAGCTTTGGACATGGAGGTAAGAAAAGGACAATAGCATGCAGACTATAGTAAATTCTGGTTATACTTGTGAAAAGTTAGTAAGGATCAGCTCTGAACCAGGAAAATGAAGTGTACAAGGATGCACATCTGATTTCAACCACCAACTTTCACATGAATTCATGCAGGCCCTTCAGTGCCATCTTTAAAATGGGAATAAAATGTCCATGACTATGATCCAGATTGTTCATATAAATCTATGGATTCTGAAAGCACTTGGTAGTTTCTTCTTTACAAGACTTGTGACTAATGTCATGCACAAGGAGGCCTTCAGTAATCATTTCTGAATGCAATTATTTTTCAAGGAACTTCTGATGAGGCCCAAGGGACCTAAAGTTTTGCTCTACAAAAGGGCAGGCTATTAGCCTCCTCCTCTTTCCTTCTGCATTCTCTCACTTCCCAGAATCTGCCCTTGGGGTTGGAGGGGAAACTTGAACTCAAAAATCAAGTGTGGCTTCTCTCTCTTTCCCTGACCCAGGGCAAAAGAACCTCCCGAGTATTGCTCTCCATCATTGGAGAGGCACTTTTTTCTCTGCAGAGTACTATTGTCACCTTACAGAGGCCAGTTTAATCGCAGGAGTCCGATTTTTGAAAGATGCTGAGGGAGGGATTTCTGCCGCCAGCAGATGGAGTGGAGAATCAGACCAGCGTGGTCCCTCCCAACCACCCTCCCCCCGGGATTAGCTGCCCCTGGCACTGCTCAGGCGTACCCAGCCCGTGCGGTCCCTGCTCGCACATCTCCTGTCGCTTCTCTGGAGCCCAGACGCAGTCACAAACCCGCAGCCAGCAGAGCCGCGCAGTCCCGGGCATCTGCGCGCACGGTGTCCGCGGACCTGGGATCTCGAACCCCGGAACAGGCGCGAAAGCCACTCGGAACGCGTGCATCTCAGTATGTGTTTATTTCACATTTTTGTCTCTTCTTTTTTCCTTGAGCGGCCCGCTGCTTAGTTTCAACCTTAATTTACCAAAAGGGAAACGCCACAGAGGGGAAACCCTAAAGAATGATTTAGAGGCAACCCAGCCACCTCTCCAAAGAGAGGTGTTCACTGAGCGACTCTCCCTATCCCCGACGCTGGCCCCTTTAAGAAGCCAACTCATTCCTTCTGCTGCTGCTGCTGCTGCTGCTGCTGCTGCTGCTGCTGCTGCTGCTGCTGCTGCTGTTTGTACCGCTAATCCCAGGAGCCCCGTTAAAAAAAAAAAAAAGGAAGAAAAAAAGGGGGAGGACTAGGCAGCTGTCTCTTTAAATGTGATTTCCTTCTATTGTATTTGAATCGTGATCAGGAAAAAGGAAATGAAACCAGAGACAGAGGGAAGCTGAGCGAAAATAGACCTTCCCGAGAGAGGAGGGAGCCCGGGGAGAGAGGCGCGGTCCCCTCCCCGCCCCCAGGCTGCCACCCCCTCCCTGCCCTCGGCGGCGAGCTGCGCGCCGCGACCCGGGCCGAAGGTGCGAGGGGCTCGGGGCGGCCGGGCGGGCGCGCACGATCCTCGCGGGCGGTGCGGAGCCAGCGACAGCGCGCGAGCCGATCCGGACCGGACGGCAGCGGCGGCGGTGGCGGCGGTGGGACCAGGATGGAAGGTTAAGTCCTGAGCAGCAGCAGCAGCTGCAGCCGCCCGGGGCCAGGCTGCGCGCCCCGGTCCCCGCCTCGGCCGCGGCGCGCCGGCAGCCCGGTGATTCGCTCTCTCTCTTTGGCGTTTGAAGGGAGCGCGGTGACTGTCCTTGAGCGCGGAGTGGCGAGCTCGCCGCCAGAGCGCCGGAGCAAGAGGAGGCGCAGGAGCGGCGGCGGCGGCGCCCGAGCACCCGAGGGGGTCCGAGCCCCGGCAGCTAGCCAACCCCGCGCCACAAAGGGAGCGCCCCCGCCGCCTGGCACGCCACCTCCCTCCCCAATGTCCTCGGCCATCGAGAGGAAGAGCCTGGACCCGTCTGAGTAAGTGTGGCTCCCCTTCCTCCGCCACCCACGATATCCATGGCCTCGCGCCCGGGGGCAGCAGGGTGGTGCGGATAGCTGGCGAGTAGGCTCAAGGTGCGCGCCCGCAACGTGCCCTTGGCTCCCTCTGCCTTCCGCGGGGCTCCCCTGTTCTCTCGGGTGACTCCGGAGCACCGGGAGTGGGGCTGGGTGGCGGGCGGCAGGGAGAGGAGGTCGGCCCAGCGCTTCTGCGGGCCCCTCCCGCAACCTGGGACGCTCCCCAAAGCCATCGCCGGCCAGAAAGTTTACACAGGAGCAGGCACAGGGGAAACTCGGAGGCGCGCAGGTGCAGTCTCGAGAGCATTAGAGGCTCGACTCTGCTCCCTTCTCCCCTCTCATTCCTTCCCGGTCCCCCTTTTTCTTTGTCCACGTGGTCCTGGAAAGGGGGACATTCCAAGTGGAGGCCTCCCGAGTCCCCGATGGTCCCTTCCCGGACCGCAGGTGGGGCGGCTGCCTGCAGCGCCAGGGACAGGCGCGAGAGGGGAGTGCGAGCGTTCACCTCAGAGCTCACGCAGGCCTCCAGAGGCTTTAGAGTAGCTAAGTACGGAGTTAATCTCGATACACGTACCCTCCTCGCCTCTCGGGGTCCACCGATGGGGATCTTTGAACCTAGAAAGTTAGTGCACCATTTTGTGTGTAGGTGAATTTTTCTGGTGAGCAGAGTTTCACGACTTTTATCACAGTCTCAAAGGGTTTAGGGTCAGGGAACCAGAGCGCTAATGAACTGCATTTGTTTTCTGAGCCTCTTACTGGTTTGAAATATCCCCTTCCCAGCATATACCTTCAACCCGTTCCTTAGTGTTAACATTGGAGAGAAAGGGTTGTTTAAGATATCATTTTCGCTGTCAGTGCAAATGCCCTTTTAAGATTCATTAGCTGTCTGGTTTTGAGAATTTTTATTCCTTTGAAGTCCCCAACTAATCCTTTGAAGGGATTTGTTACACAGACCAAAGGAACTGGTTAATGATTTGTCCATTTGTGCTTTTAAGAGGCATTTATTTTGTTTTGTTTTCTTTTCTTTTCTTGCTTTGAAAGAATTGTGCTTTCCTGATTGAAGTAGCCCCTCCTCCCAATTTCAGTCTCCTATGGTGTTTATATACCTGGGTTTTACCCTCAGTTACCAGCATAAAAGCTCAGCATGTTCTCATAAAACACAGGAAGTACCATGATCCAGTGAGAATATAAACATCACTATTCAATCTTGAAGGTTCAGAGCCAGTTCTATAAGGAGCTAGGTTGGGTCTATCAAAAAGCCCAGTTTCCTTAAATTCGCAGGAGAAAAATAACATTCCTTTTTAAAAGTAAATATCTACAAAAACACTGGGTTTAAAGGGGGGTGGTTTGCTCTTTTATTTTATTTTTTTACAAACCTAGAATTACAACTTAGCCCTGAGTTTTTAGAGCCTAGGCAAGACCATAGTGCTATAATAAAAGAGTGAATTGGATGAATTACCTTTGAAAGGTGCCTAATGTCTTTTCAGTCAGCAGAACTTAGTCACTAATCTTTTTATTAGAAGATAAATCTGGAGGTTTCAGTTCCCTGGAGGAAGTTTGCTCTTTTCAAAGTTTGTGCTTTTTCACAGAGATAAGAAAATTGAAACATCTTAACCTCGTAACACAGCAGACACTACTGAAGGATGCTCGTCTGCTCCATCCTTTGCTTTACTATTTGCCCATTGAAGACAGGCTTTCATAAGAGATGGACCAGCTAGCTGAGAAATTACTGCAGCACATCCCCCCCTCCCCTATCTCTCTTGGAAATTGTTGAGAAATTATCCCAGAAATCCAGGCTGAAGTATATTCAGGTGTAATATTCAGATGGGCTCTAGGAGAATATAAAATATTCATTTGAGGGTGAATCCTACTCAGTTATTGGCTTGGAATATCCACCAAAGATAATGTGATATTATCATTAATTATAGAAAGATAGATAGAGCCAATATCTTATCCTGTCCTTTCCTATCTCATGTCAGGCCATCACAATAGCTCTTTCGCTTAACATTTCTACTGAGGACCACTATCCTACCAGATGCTCTATTGTGGGTTTACTTGGGTCAGTACAACTGGGGTCAGTCTGATCAGCATCTCCAAATTACACAGAGTAGCTTGCCTAGGTATATGCATGTGGAATAGTTAGACAGAAAGGCAGCCAGAATTCATGAACACGGTGATTTCCTCTACTGTGCAATCAGTGGCCCCTGCCGCCTCCCTGAGTAACAAGAGCAGTTCATTTTAATTCCAGGCAGTTTTGCACTAGCTAAGTGCAAATTCTCTCCTTTCACAGTTGGTTGGCAGGATCAGCATTAGGGCATTCAGCGGTGTTGAGGCTCCACGAGTGTTTTTGAAAGCCTTAGAGTCAGACCACGGGCTGTGGAAAGGGAAGAGACGCAATTCTGAGCTGACACACAGGAAAACGTTGGGTGTGCTGTTTTTCAGGAGGGAGAACGGCAGTCCTTACGTATAACCCGTGGAAACAAAGCAAAGCAAGTCAGGCTTCAGTGAATTCTTAAAAACTTGAATTTTTAGGAGAAAACTTGTTTGAATTTCACATTTCCTTGTTCTAAAAGGAGATCATCACACAAAGCACACATGTTCTACAAAGTGTTGGCTCAGTTTCAGTATTCTGAAATACTCCCAGGGAGGTGTGCACTTTACAGACAGAGTCGCCTGGGGCTGTCACAGTGTGTTATCAACAGTGATTCCCTGAGCCTCACCATCCCAAGTGTAAATGGTTGTGGTCACAGGCCAATCAGGACACAAGGTCACTTGGTAAGTTAGTGTCAGCTGGAAATGGGAGACGCAGATTGATAGCCTCCAGGTACTGAGGGGGAAGCTCTCTTTGGGAATTTCACAGTTGGAAGCAGGTCCATTTTTCAAAACGTAATAGATTTTTGAAAAATAGATTTGTGTTTGAGTAAGTTTCGAAAGAGTACTTGTTAATTGATCAACAGGTATTCGGTTTTTCCTGTGTCCCACTTGGCGCAAGAATCATTTCTTCCACTCCCTTTATTTTCTTTTGGCAAATAAAGTTATTTCTTTTAAAATGAGAAACAAAAGTATTCAGATTCCGATTAAGCAAAGTGAACTAGAGATGCTATGTGACTTCGTAATGAAAGAACACAGATCTCAGGCTCACTGTTAACAATTGCCTGAGTAAAGATTTGAATCCTTTTAACTATCTTCCACTCTATCAGAAACAATCACTGCCCCCTCCTCATTTTCTTTCCTAAATCATCTTCATCTGAATCAGTTTAGCTGTTGTAAAAATGTTCACGTGCAGAAGGGTCTAGTTGATGTCCTTTGTAGGGTTAACAATGGCCTTAATTAACACCTGGGATTTTCCAAGGGTTCATTCAGTAAGAAGGACGGGATGCAGAATTTCTGTTAAAAAGTAGTAATAATGAGAATTCCTATTATATCCTGATGGAATTTTTATCTTGCAAAGGGAAAGCAGCCTACAATAATTAGGGGTCCCTTTTCTTCTTTCTTCCTCACCTCTTCTTTCGTGCAGTTGGTGGGCCTTGAGGCAGAATGGCACACAGATTCAAAAGGGAGTTTGCAGATTTTTAGCCATCTAGGTAATCCCTGCAGCAAGCAACTTTTTTAGTCCCAGATGTCTCCTCTGGGGTTGGGCGGTGCCCTTGGGTCCTGGGGATGTGAGGAGGAAAAAAGGGAAGTGTGGAGACAGAGTAGGAGGGAGAATGGGATAAAGAAGGAGGGAGACAGAGGTGCTGAGAATGCAGCTGGACTGTGTGTGGGGCTGGGGTACCAGCTACAGTCGCCTTGAGTGCCTCTTGGCGCCCTGCACTTGCTTCTTACGGGGCCTAGAATGTAAGGTCCTACCAAGGCTGGCCGGGCCTCTCTGCAGTCTGGCCTAGGTGGATGTCCTCTCCTTTCTCCTTATGTCACCAACAGGCAATTGAGTGACGTTCCCTGTTGGGCCCAGGGTGATCCCTGACCCCCACGCTCGTCTCCCTGGGATGACATTGTCCCTAATGCTTGGCCTTCTTCCCAGGGAGCCAGTGGATGAGGTGCTGCAGATCCCCCCATCCCTGCTGACATGCGGAGGCTGCCAGCAGAACATCGGGGACCGCTACTTCCTGAAGGCCATCGACCAGTACTGGCATGAGGACTGCCTGAGCTGTGACCTCTGCGGGTGCCGGCTGGGCGAGGTGGGCCGGCGCCTCTACTACAAGTTGGGCCGGAAGCTCTGCCGGAGAGACTATCTCAGGTACCCACCCCTGGCCCCCACCCCGGAGCCCCGGGCAGGGCCTGTCTCCCCCAGCTCCTGCCGCAGCCCACCTGAGCGAGGTCCGGCAGAGGCTGGGTCTCAGCCGCCCCACTCAGAGAAGCAGGTGGCCTTTCTTCTTCTTCGAGAAGCATGGTCTCGGGGATACATCCCTATGGGGTAAAATTCTGATATGTTAAAGGCGAGGGAATGATAAACACAAAATCAGAACAGCGGTTCCCTCTGGGGGGCAGACAGGGGGAGAGGGTCAGGCAGGAAGGCACAGGGAAAGCCAAAGGAACGGGGGCTTTGTAGTTTCTGAGTTTGAGGGTGGGTTCCTAGGAGCTCATTTCATGCTTCAAAACATACACATAGGATCTAAATATGCTTTTGTAAGGTTCCAATATTATGTGATGAGAAATTTTAAAATAGAAAGCATGTTCTTGCCAAGGCACAGCAGGCAGGCCCTGAAGTCAGCTATAGGTTTGGGCCCCAGGACCATGGCTTTCTAGCTCTGTAACCTTGGGCAAGTTATTTAAGCTTCCTTAGCCTCGATTTTTCTCATTTGTAAAATGGGGATAATAGTGATACCTACTTCCACGAAGGTGGTGAGGATTAGATGGGGTGACTGATACATGTAAAGGGCCTGGCCTAGTGCATGAGTGTCAAATAGGTGTTAGCTGTTCTTGCAAGTAACCCTCGTGACATCCATCATTACACTCTTTAACTATCTAATGAACAAAGAGATGGAGGAATGGAAAGGCAAAATAGGAACTCTAGAACACCCACTGAGATGGGCACTGAGGCCATCTGGGATGCTCTGGGTCACACTCTTGGCTATGTGAATTTCCCTTTGCCCCGAATGTTCTAGCATTTCCAGTTTTATATTAGCTGCTGCAAAGGTAACTCTGTGCCCTCTGCTGTCAAATCTGCTCAGCTGTGTAACTGTCAGTTTTTCGCCATCTTCCTGGGGCAGCGGGTCTATGGAGCTTGCAGCCCTGATACATTAGGACCACCCAACCCAGCGAAGCTTGTTTAGACTCCAGTGCCCTTGGCTGCCAGGCCAGCTCTTCCTCCCAAACCTGCCCTCAGAGCATTTTACATTAAAAAAAAAAAAAAAGAAAGCAAGCAATTCCATGGTGAAGGAAGCTTATCTGTTTACCCAGAGACTGACAGAATAAGCCTTTTTTCCCCTCCTAAATTCCCTGATAAAATCCTCGCAAATTTGGTGGTTCAGAGAAAAGAAGTCAGGTTTCCAAGGATCATGATTTTAATTTTGGTCTATTTTTTATTAAGTTGCAAGAAAATAGAAGCAGGATAAATAGAGATTTTGCTCCCTACCAGTTTGCCAAGTCAGTGCAGAAAGCAGACGGGTAAATGATTCCCATTGGACCCCCTGACTACAGCCTGTCAAATCATTTGAATCTTATTAAATGAAGTACAGATAGAGTCAGGTCAAAAGAGCCCAGGCTGCTCCCTATCTCTGTGGTTTTATGTAACATTCAGGAATAAACCCCGCGCTGCCTGGGCTTGTTAATCTTTTGCATTTTTAAAAAGGAGAGGGAAAAAATAGTCTGGGAGAACCCAATGTTAATTAACTTGTGTCTTGGTGACACGAAATAATTCTTCTCCCTGCTACATTCCTAGGCAACATGTTAATTAACTCTGTGTTAGTGCAGGCGGTTCCAGCCATCCTTTCATATTTATGTTATTGTTATTAAAATGGGCAGGAGGAAGCTTAAGACATGACACCTCTTGACAGAGGAGAAAAACCGTTTCTTGCTGCAGGGATGGCCCTTTAGCCATGCACTTGTTTGCGTGCATTCTTAACATATCTGGCAGTGTCTTTGCAAAAGGCAAGTTGGAGGAGGGACTAAACGGGTCCTGTGATGGGGTTCAGTCCTTCTCCCAGCCACCCCCCTCACCTCTTCCCCAGTCCCAGGAGAACTTCTGATGATTTCCAATGTAATTTCCAATTACAGTCCTTTTCAGACACTTAGCCTCAGATATTATGAGACCTCCATGCAGAACCTAAAGAAACCCTGTGCTATTATATTGTTTCACTGGGAACCAAGCAGTAGCTGTTAATGCCAGTGCCCAGCCCAGATCCCCTTGGATCCCCACCCTTTTTTTTTTTAACCAATTTTTATGAGGAGCACCCCCTTCCCGCTCCCTCCCAGTGTTTTACTTTCAACATCCAGCACCTGCATCTGTTATAACCAAAAGTTTGCCCACTCCACTCCCCAGATGCCCAGCGGACCTGGCCCAGTAATGACTGGCACTGCTGGAGACTGAAGTCCTGCAGTCTTGCCTGGAGCCAGGGCCACTTGGAGACGTGACTCATACTCCTGAGTCCCTGTGCAGTCAGGCTGAATCTCCCCTCCGAGGGACTCAGCCCAGAGATTGCAAATTTGCCTGCCTTCCACCCCTTTTGTCCGGCTTCCCTCGCCACCTTACCGGTTTCCCCTGATTACACATCCTCAATAAATCCTGGCTGCAGGGTCCACTTCAGGGGTATCCAGCCTAAGGCACCAATTCTTGGTACCAGGGGTGAATGCTCAAGTTTGATGTCAAGTCCTGGCTATTTTCACTATTAGGAAAGTCTCATCACACCAGAGCTGGAAGGGGCTGCCGAGGCCTTTCTGTTTCTGCTCTTTTGCTTTTCATCTGCAGACACAGAAGCCAGGGCAGGGGACATCATTGGCTTCGGGGCACCTGGCTAGTTAGAGGTGATGCTGGGACCTGAACTCGTCTCCCCAATGTTAGTCCTCCATCCTCTCCTTCGTTAGCTGCCTGATGTGTGTTGTAATTTACCCCCGACTTCCCTTTAATAAACGCTCTCCTTCCATAAGGGTCACACCCCCAGGCGGTTGGCTTCATTCCACACACACTGGTTTGAGTCGTTTATCCTCGCTCGGGCCCAAACTCAACTTACTGAATAGTCAGGAAACCAGAACTGTCTTTCCACTCCGTGACCTCCAAGGTGGCAGTTCCCTACAGCTCCACCATCTGCTGCCTCGGGATAAAATATTCTCCCCTAGTAATGAGTTTGCTCCCAGGTGGTGCCTTGAAAACACTCAGAGATCTTCAGATGAAAAGTGGGATGTCGAGGGAAATTAGCTGGCCAGGCTGTAGCCACGAGCTCTCTACCCACACACCACGTCTTCCTGATTCCATTCATTTTGCCCACATGTTTCAAAATTTGTCAACTGTCCTTACCTCCCCTACAACCCCCAGAGTGTACCAGCTGTTTCTTTGCTGTTCTGAAGTTAATAAGAACTTCCTGGGAGAACATGCATTCACCTGAAACTACCCTAAAGGTTTTACGTGGGAAGGACCTGCTGACATGTCATGTGATCAGGCACGTGCAAAAATGACTTCCTGCAGCAAGACTGCCACCATTGGGAATACCCCTGAGATGCGTTAAAATACAGCCAGCGTTGGCTTTGCCCTTGGCCACTGGTGCTTTGACACGCTGCAGTTGATCCTTCTAACAGCCAAATGAGGTGAACGCTCTGATCACTGCCATTGCACTAGCCCAGAGCAATCAGATGTCTCGCCAGGGTTGCTCAGGTACTCAGGGCTAGTCCTGGACTGAATCCGAGTCTTCTGATTCCAGTGCTTGTGCCATCCCACTCTTGCGGGCTGATTCTCAAACTTCAGCCTGCATCAGAATCACCTGGAAGTGTTCAGGAACACACAGACACACAGCTGGGCACCACCCTGAGTGTCTCAATCAGGGCAGCATGAGTGTGCATTCCTAGCAAGTTCTCAGGTGATGCAAATACAGCTGGTCCAGGACCACACTCCGGAAACCACCGCCCTAGGCTCTGCCCTGTTGCATCTCTCACTCTGACATTGAATGTTGCTTGAAATCAATGACCAATCAACTGAGACTTAGTTCTGACATTTCAATGTCAGAAGAGGAGTTTCTCCAGAGCCTCATGCCATCTGGGCAGCGAGGATCTTGAATTCAGTCCTTCTGTTCTGTGTGGCGAGATGCTGTTTGTCCTCCAGATCTCTGCGGCATGATTAACCACACCACATGTTTTCTGTTGAACTCCCTCTGTCTCCCAGTGAACAACCATGTGGAGATGGCCTTTGTAGCTTTGGAGGAGTTTCAAAACCAACCCTCCCCCTGGGTGGAACTAGTGGCTGTTGATGTGATAGAATTTGGGGGCCTCAGAGAGATGCCCATTTCATTGCGTTCCTGGTCAGTTTCCTCTCAAAGGGGCCCCCAGGGGTTTACGCCTGCTCCTCCTCTTCTAAAATGAGAAGTTCCTCTGGGAGGAGGCACACCACACTTGCCTAATCCTCTTAAGTCACTTCAGCCAAGAGTCTTTTCCACAGAGGCGGGGCCAGGGCAGCCTGTAGGCATGGAATGTGGTTGCAGCAGGCAGGGAGAGAGCTCAGCAAAGGGATGTGAGTTATGCCAAACACAAATGCCACAGATACAGTTTCATCCCAGAGGACCCTCTTCCTTCTAAGAGCAACTACGCACGAGTCGGCCGTCTGTCTGGACCCAGCTCTTCCTTGCTTCCCGCCATCTTGGAAATCCATCCTCAAGCCCTGCCTTCCAGTGTTCTCTGCCACTATCTTCTTGGCTTTTCTCTCTTTTTTGTCCTCCAGGCTTTTTGGCCAGGACGGTCTCTGCGCTTCCTGCGACAAGCGGATCCGTGCCTATGAGATGACGATGCGGGTGAAGGACAAAGTGTACCACCTGGAGTGTTTCAAGTGTGCCGCCTGTCAGAAGCATTTCTGTGTGGGCGACAGATACCTCCTCGTCAACTCCGACATAGTGTGTGAACAGGACATCTACGAATGGACTAAGATCAACGGGATGATATAGGCTGGGGCCCAGCATCCCCGGGGAGGCATTTCACTGAAGTCACTGTCTCCGTGGGGTCTTCACTCTTAGGCATTTTGGGGGATTTGAGGGTGGGTTGAGGCATTTCTTAGGGGGTGTAGACCCTGATTGGGCACCAAGAAGTGAGACACAGCATCCAAGGGACAGAATGCAAGGGACAAAACTAAAGGTGACAAAATGACTGGCCTCTAGGGAGAACTTAAGGACAGTGCCCACAGCCTGTTGGTAATAACTGACATGACTAGTGAAGGACAGGAGTGTTGGGAGGCACTGGGCCATCATGGTGGGACTTCCCGTCTACAGATGGGGACTTGTTCCGTCAAGACTCATTATGTCTTTGACCCTTGAAAACTAGAGACGTGCAATTGATTTCTTTTCTTCCTGGCTTTTATGACAACCCTGTTCCAATCACTGTCCTCCGCACAAGGGAAGGACAGAGAGAAGAGTGGCCATCCTTTCCTTCCTGGCCACCTTCCCAAGGCCTTAAGCTTTGGACCCAAGAGACACTGCATGGAGACAATATTTCAGTTGAGAATGAAAACTGCAACTTTTAACCAAACAATTATTTAAAGCAATGCTGATGAATCACTGTTTTTAGACACCTTAGTTTTGAGGTAAGGAGTTCCACAGATTGTTTCTATATAAATGTAAATCTAAAAAAAAAAGTTGTTCAACTATTTTATTATCTTAGATTATATCAAAGTATTTGTTGTGTGTAGTTAGAAAAAACTCTGCAGACAATAAAAATGACTGACTAAAATGCAGTGTGGTTTATTTGGTGATGACTTACAATTTGGGATGGCAGAAAAATGGCTTTTTATATTGCAAAGGAGAAGTAAATAAGCAATTTACTTTTAAGTCAAATAAAAATGCGCGTTTATGGCTAGGGTTTATATGAGGCAGGTACGTTTCTATATTACTAGCAATTAGTATGTAACAGGTCATCATGTAGCTCAGAGGGATGTGGAATAATTAGATTGTTATTGTAAAACATGCATTTCACTTCAGCACTGTACAGAGTGAACGGAATGCAGGATCATTGCCTTTGGGAAACCTGTAACCTAGAAAGGACACAAATACATAAAACAGGTTCCCTTTGGGAGAGAAGGTAATTACCGAGTTTGAAATGTGGCAAAGATGCTGAGCTTGACACTTCGATTTTCCAAGACGTGTGTCTCAGGGTATTTTATGACAAGTGGTTAAGAGAACTTTACTTTGAGGATTTAAAGCACGCACCCTCCTCTGTGCATTTGCCTCTCACGGCTTCTAGGTGGCCATGAACTGGCTCAGAGCGCCACCTGCTGCTCATCACCTCTCAGCTCGCTAGTTCAAGAATGGCCCAATGGAAGACAAAAGGAGATGTACATACTTCTCAACTGTTACATTAAAAAAATATTGGCAGAAGGAGGGTATAGCTCAGTGGTAGAGCATATGCTTAGCATGCACAGGGTCCTGGGTTCAATCCCCAGTACCGCCACTAAAAATAATAATAAGAAGAAATATTGGCAAGTACCAAAGAAGTCTGAGTGTGTGTAATTATCAAGATGTCAGAAACATGCGTCTAATGCTACAATTAATTGTGATATTCCTTTAAAAACCATCATCACTGAGGTTTGTTTGGTTATTTTCTTCTGGATGAGGAGAAATAATTGTGATGGCTCTCTTGGCCTGTAAACTACTAAGAGTGGTTGGGAAATTTGACTGCTTATGGTCACCTATTTAAAACAAATCTAATTATATTGCCTTTCAGCTCAGATGGTGGTAAGGGGCTGCCAGTGAGGGGATGTTTGTTCTAAATCAACAAAGGGCAGTGGTTCTAAGATGGTGATCCCTGAACCAGCAATATCAGAATCACCTGAGAACTTATTAAAAGTGAAGATTCATGGGCTCCGTCCCAGACAAAGTGAGTCAGAAACGCTGGGGATAGGGGTTCAGCGGTCCATGTTTTAACAAGCCTTAAAGATGATTCTGACTCATGCTCGAGCTTGCAAATGGCTGTTCTTAAACATTTCCCAGTTAGACAGATCATTTTCTCCAAGTTGTCATTACCTAATATTTGACCCAAAGGGTAATCATTGAGTAACTTTTCCACATGTAGACAAACCCTGTCTACCCATGGTGACCTATTTTGTCACTCAGCTAGCAGTTGTCATCTACCAGATCAATCCCAATTCAATCCACCATTTTTAACCATATCGTCATTAATAATAATAATAATAATAATAGATTTTAGTTATGTAAACTATCTTGCAGTATTAGGTAAAAATTAAAATGATTCTTGCCTTTGAAATGTAAATTTATTCTTAGTCTCCATGATAGTACAACATACATAAGGTTCAAGAACTCAGCCAATACCTTTGCCATCCTTGATAAAGCAATAATGAACTTTTCCATTTGTCAATGGCACCATCTTGTAGAATTGTGAATGCACAGGCAGAGTCTTTGTGGCAAGTCACCTGAGGGGCCCAAAGGTCTAACCCACAACTGACTTGAGAGGAAGGACATGTAAAGGGCCTTCATGAGGAACAGGCTCCCAGAGTCCACCCTGGTGGCCCTTGTCTGGGTGTGTAGCCCATTTGCCTGAGACCAAGAGTCAGGGAACCAGGCACCTGCTCCCTTCCCCAGTCCATGCCCTAATTCAGCATTTTGCTGGAACATCTTGCTTCCTCTCACCTTAATAATGTCTTATATCCTGAATCAGCTTCCTTTGATTGCTGTCTCTGGTAGAATCACTGCTTCTTACGGAATCTTGGAAATCTACCAAGTTACAACAGAGCAGTGGCTGGGAACTTTATCATCCGAGGACTTGGATTTGGATTGCAATGACATGTCTTTATTTACTTAACAAACATTTACACAGCACTTACCATGTGCCAGGCACTGTTGTATGGGCTGCACAAATATTAACTCCTTTAAGCCCCAGAACAGCCCTGTGTGGCAGCTTCTGTTTATTGTCATCCGTGTTGACTGCCAGGGAAACTGAAACAAACACAGGCTTAGTCACCCACCTAAAGTCCTACAGCCAATACATGGCAGAAGTAGGCTATAACCACCTCACCCTGTGCCCTCAGCCTCTCTCAGGCTCACCTCCCTGCACCTCTGGTTTCTCATCGACAAAATGGGGAAGATGAATACCTTTCTACCCAGGTTATTTGAGAATAGTTGAGTTCAGCCTAGCCAAAGATGTACAATAAAGTACAACAATACAGGATTAGCACCATAATAAAGATGTGTAAAAAGTGCCAGGGAAACAGATAAGGGAACAATTATATCAGCCCACGGGTGGCTGTCTGGAGTAAAGAGGACAGCAAGGAGATGAGGTGGGCAAGAGCAAAGGCTCAGAGACCTTGACCTTGCAGAGCAAGAGGGCAGGTGAGCCCAGAGCTTTCAAGGTGGTGGCGGTGCTAGTGGTGAGCTTTGGCTGGAGAGAGGCTGAGCCCATAAGGGAATACGCAAGGGAGATGAGGTTTTCCATAGTTTTGAGACTGAATGGCAAGTCAGAATCCAAACCCAGGAATCTCTGAGGGGCGGAGGGAGGGCACAAGGGAGGTACAGATGGGCCTGGAACATCTTACTATTCTAGGAATTAAGGAAGTACTAAAAAAAAAAAAAAAAAGATATTGACATGTCACAGGGAAAAAGAAGCCAGCTTGAAGGAACACTCAGTGGCCAAATCTGGGGCAATTTGACTACCAAAATAGAACAGTAAGGAGTTATTAAAGCATTGAGGGAAAATAAGAATTTGTGAATTCATACCAATAACAAATAAATGGAGAGAAGAAAAGGCTCTTGTTTACAACAGAATCTTGAGTGCCAACCGATAAATGCAAAAAGAGTATGGGAGTTGGAAAACCATCACTCTGCCACTAGCACAGTGTAATGACAGAATCAGGCAAGAATCATCAATAGTTGGTAAATTTCAACAAAGAGCAGGATACTTGCACGGTCTTTAAGTGCCTTCTCATATATTTTTATTAGTTGCAAGCAGGGGAAATCAGTAATTACACAGTGGAGAAATTGGACAGCACCTTGAGCAGGTGGTCAATGAGGGGCAGATGGACAGTGTGTGCCTCCAGATGTGATTCTCTGTCCAGGACACACAGTCACTGTTGGCATTCCGCCTGAGAATGCAAGGACCGAATCTAAGTATGGGACTAATTACCAGACAAACTCAAGATGATGAACATTGTATTTTTAAAAAGGGAGGAGATGGACTGACTCTATTCTCAAAATGTCAGTGTCATAAAGAACAAAGAAAGGCTGTGACAGTTTTCCAGATTCAAGAAGGCAAAGGAGACCTGACTACTAAATCCAGCACCTGGTCCTTTACTCCAGTACTGGAGGGGAAAAATGCTATCGAGGACATCACTGGGTCAATTGATAACATCAAAATATGAATGGTAGATTAGTTCAAATTATTGCACAAATGCTAAATTTATTGAGGTTGATAACTGTACTGTGGTTACACAAGAGAATATCCCAATTTTTAGGAAACACACTGAAATATTTGGGAATAAAGGGTCATGACATATACAACTTATTCTCAAATAATTGAGAAAAATTTACATGCATGTGTGTGTGTCTGTGTTGTATGTATGGAAAGACAGAGAGAGGGCGGGGTGGGAGGAATAAATGGCAAAGCAAATGGGTAAAAAATGTTAACAGGCGAATCCAGGTAAAGGATATATAGATGCATTATCTTTCTTCTTGCAACTTTTCTGTAAGTTTGACACTTCTGCAAATAAAAAGCTGGTTTTTTTAAATTTAGAAATCTTGACTTTTTCTTGTTTGGGCTTTTAATTGAATGAGGAAAAGAACAGGAAAGCTAAAGAGAGGAAAAAGAGATATTCTATTATTTGCTTGTTACAATTTTAATGTATTTTTGACCTTAGAAATAGAGGTCTTGTGTCTCAAGCCAGCAATTCCTTCCAAATATACACATATAATGTAAATGATGCGTTTAGGCGGATATACTTAGTGCCATTTTCTGAAGCAGGTTATTTCTCAACCTTATAAAATGAGCTTGCTACAAATTCTGCATTTCCTTTGAAATTAGGATCAAGATGTAATCACCTCGCTCTGAAATATGTGTATTAAAGGACTAGGAATCTAAGCTATAATGTTTTGTATGTAGATCTAAGAGTTAAGTTGAAAGAAGTTTCAAAGCACAAAAGTGACTTTCGTCCTCTACCAGTGGCTGTGTGTTAATTCTCCCAGAAAACCATCATTTCTCTGAGTTAATAGAATCTTTGAAGCTAAATCAAGTCAATTTCCATTGTCACATTGTGAAGCTTTTGAACTGGGCTCACTGAATTATCCTATTTGATGGCCACCTTGAAGATAGCTTTGTGGTGATTCTAAGAAAACCCCACAGCCTTTCCACCCGACCCGACCCGATTTGTTCTCATTACTTAATGAGCAGCTCAAGGCAAATGCCACCACCCCACCCCTTAGATAGATAGTAGGTAAGATAGATATGAAGGCAACGTAATGCGATAGAAAGAACGTTGAAATGGAAATTGGGAACCTGATTTTGCCTCTAATTAGTGGTGTGCCTTTAGGCAGATCCCAGTTTCCTCATCTGCAAAATAAGGAGTTTATTATAGACTATCTCTAGGAACTTGCTAATCAAAATTTGGTTTACAGATGTGTGGAAATTGGGCATAAGCATTTGTAGTAGCCAGTTTCCAAGATGCCTCCAGTGATTCTTACCTCCTGGCTTCACCCTTGCGTGGTCTCCACCCACATCAGATAGGGCTAACCTAACCAATAGGATGATGCACAGACAAAGAGTGTGACATTAGGTTATTTCCTAAAAGACTTCCATCAAGCTGTCTCTTGGATGACTTGCTCTGGAGAAAATCAGCTGCCATGACATGAAGACGTTCAATCAGCTCTGTGGGGACGTCCACGTGGTAAAGGGGAACTGAGACCTCTGGCCATCAGCCAGCACTCCCTTATCTATCGTGTGAGGAGTCACCTTGAAAGCACATCCTCAAGCCTCAGTCAAGTCTTCAGGTGACTGCAGCCCTGGCACAACATGAAAATGACCTCACAGGAGTCTCCTAAGCCAGAATCAGTCAACTAGCAGCTCCTGAATTTCTGACCCACAGAAATTATGTAAGATAAATAACCATTGTTTTAAGCCACTGAGTTTTGAGGTATTTAGTTATGTAGCACGCCATAATTAAAACACATTTAGAAACTTTTAAAGCAATTTGAATGTGTAATCTTTTGTCTATTGAATCTAAGATAAAAACAAATTGGGCTTTTAGTTTGTAAGCCTTTAAATTAAAAAAAAAAATTCCATTCACTTTTTGTTGTGTTTTACTGAAGTATCAGCCCATGGTGGATTGAAAATTAAAAAAACAAAAACCAAAAAACAAAAACTGGTGCCACTCCCCAGTGAGTTTGAAAATTATTGATCAGAATAATACAATCTTAGAGCTGAAAAAGCTTTTTGAAATTATCCATTCTAAATTTATAGCTTTCTGCAATTTTTCCAGCAATAAAATTCTGATTCTCAGCAGCAGTTTTATTATCACCATTATTATTAAACATGCCTTTTATTGAGAGACCAGATGGGAGGACACTGCATAATCCAAGTGCAAAATGGCTTGGACTAGTGTTTGCAATGGGGATGGAGAAAAGTCAGGTTCAAGATATCTTCCAGAAATAGCTGAAATTACTTAGCAGACACTTAAAAGATGATTGTTTTCTTGTTACTACTATTAATAGGGACTTCTTAATCATCTTAGGTGCCATTTATTGCTGAAGAACCAACAGGATGTACTGTATGTATATATCAATATATATATATATATATAGGGAGAGAGAGAGGGAGAAGGGAAATTTATTTTAAGGGATTGGCTCATGCAATTGTGGATACTTGGCAAGAACAAAATCTGCAGGGTAGGCTGGCAGGCTGGAGACTCAGAGAAGAGCTACAGTTTGAATCCAAAGGCAGTTTGCTGATAGAATTCCTTCTTTCTCAGGGAGGTCAATTTTTATTCTACTAAGTCTTTCAACTGATCGGATGAGGCCTGTGCACATTCTAGAGGGTAAACTGCTTCACTCAAAGTCCACTGGTTTAAATGTTAATCTCCATTCAAAAAATACCTTCACAGAAATGTCCAGAACAATGTTTTACCAAACGTCTGGGCATGGTGATCCAGCCAAAGTGACACATAAAATTAACCATCACACATGACTAGTTCCTAACTGATAATATAACATAAATCCACATGAACATATATTGTAGTAAAACTAAAGAATACCAAATAAGGAGCAAATCGAAAGAGCCAGAGAGAAAAAATAGATTGAAAAAAGGGATGACAATGCACTGACAGTAGACTTCACACAAGCAATGATTAAAAGCCAGAAAACAGCATAATACCTTCATACTGCTGAAGGATGAAAAACTCTTATACCCAGCTAAACTATTATTCAAGATATAAATACAGGCATTTATGGCAAAAAAAAAAAAAAAGACAAAATAAAGGCATATTCAGACAAGAAAGATTGAGAGAGTTTATCACTCACAATTTCTCATGGAAAGAACTCCTTAAAGGAAAAGGGAAAGGAAGGAATAAAATACAAGAAGCAGTGGCCTTTAAAGCAATTGGTAAGTTTATATGAACAAATCTAAATAAGCATTGATCTTATAAAACGATAAAAATAATGAAGAATGCAGAATTATAAAAACAAGAAGGAACTAAATTACTAAGCCTGAGCAACATATAAGGCAAGAGGGCTTATGATAGGTAAAGAGTGCAGAGATCATTGTACTATTCAACAGAAGAATAGTGATATTGATGAATCCTAGACTCTATTAAAAAGTTAAGAATGAACACTAATAGAATAGAAGTCAGATGTATAACTACAAAACAGTTGAGAAAACATACAGAAATTAAAAAAAACTTAACTGGATAGTAAGCAGTTTAGAAATTTAAAATTGATCATCAAGATATTGACATTTCTAAATTGTTGCAGAATAAATAGAACCATGACTAATATTTCACAATTTATATGTGATTACAATTGTTTGCAAGTCTTATTTATTGTTGGCTACAAAAATATGTTGTTCTTTAGGAAGTTGAGGGAAGGATGGTTAGGCACCACGTCCCCAACACCACCATTGTCTGTTCAATGTTTTACTTATGTTTAGAGAGTATAGAAAAGGAAGTGCAGAAAGCTGGATTTGTTGAAAAGATTGGTAGAACTGATAAACCTCTAGCTAAAGTGATGAAGAAAATAGAAGACATAAATTACCAGTATCAGGAATGACACACAGGCAAGATGACTAGAAACCATAAAAACATTAACAAGATAATAGGAACTTTATGGACAAATTTATGCCAACAATTAGACAACTTAAATGAAATTTGTCATAAGACACAAACTACCAAAGTTCATTTAAGAAGCAAGAGATAACATAAACAATCCTATTTCTAAAAAGAAACTGAATTCATAGTATAAAAATCTTCTCACAAGGAAAACACCAGGCCCAGATGGCTTCTCTGGTAAATTATACTACTACTAAATATTTATGGAAGAAATAATACCAATTCTACACAAATGCTTCCAGAAAACAAAAGAGGAGAGAATACTTTCATTTTATGAGGCCAGCATTAATCTATTGTCAAAACTAGGCAGAGACATTTTAAGAAAAGAATACTATAAACCAAAAGCCTTTGTAAATATTGATACAAAAATCTGTCACAAAGGTTTAGCAAGTCTCATCCAGTAACATATAAAGGGCATAAATCATCATGACCAACTGGGGCTCATCCCAGAAATGCAAAGTTGGTTCAAAATTCAAATGTCAATCAATGTAATTTTCCATATTAAACAGACCATATGATCAATCTATAGATTAGAAAAGCATTTGACAAAATCTATCACCACATTCAACTTTCAGCCAACAAAGAGAAAAAGGAAATTTTCCTCAACCTGACAAAGAACATCTATGAAAAACCCACAATTAAGTTCATTCATAATGTGAAAGACGAAATACTTTCAATTTCAGTTTGGGAAAAATTCAAGGATGCCTATTCTCATAACTTCTTTTCAACACTGTACTGAAGATTCTAACCAGTGTAGTAAGTCAGGAGAAAAGAAATACAAGGCACATGGATTGGAAAAGAAATAAAATTGTCTTTTCATAAACAGAATGACTGTCTGTAGAAAATTTGAAGGAGACTCCCAAAAAAATTAAATTAGAACTAATGAGTTTTGCAAGGTAACAGAATACAAAAATCAACTGTATTTACATATACTAGCAATGAACAATCAGAAATTGAAAAAATTAAATACTATTTAAAATAGTATAATATTAAATACTTGGGGATAAATCTAATAAAATATCCCAAACCTGTACACTGGAAAATGCCAAACACTGCTGAGAATGATTAAACAAGACCCTGATAAATTAAGAGTAATACTATGTTCATGGATCCAAAGATACAATATTGTTAAGATGTCATTTCTCCCCAATTGCTCACAAATTCAACACAATCCCAGTCATAATCCCAGGAAGCTTTTTATGGGTTAGAAATTGACAAGCTAATTCTAAAATTTGTATAAAATGTGAAGGATCTAAACAGCCAAACAATACTAAAAAAGAACAAAGTTGGAGGACTCACCTCCTACCTGATTAAGATAGTGGAATATTGGTGTAAGAATAAACAATGGCGTAAATTAGATAGTCCAAAAATAGACTCACACATATATAGTCAGTTGATTTTTGACAAGATGCCAAGGCAATTCAGTAGGGTCATTCAAATGGTGTTGAAATAACTGGAAATCTGTATGGGGAAAAAAGGATAAATCTTAATCCTTCACACCATGTAAACAAATTAACTCAAAATGAAACAAGTCATAGACCTAAACGGAACCCATAAAACTGTATAACTTCCATAAGTAAACATGCGAGAAAATTGTGCAATCTATGGGTAGGCAATGATTTCTTAGATGCAATATTAACAGCATAAATCCTAAAATTAAAAATTGATAAAACGGGCTTTATCAAAAGTTAAAAATTTTGCTCTTCCAAAGATCCCATGAAAAAAATGAGGAGGCAAGGTACAGACTGGGAGAAAATGCTTGCAAAACATATGTCTAATAAAACATAGGTCTAATTCAGGACGTATAATCCTGAACAAATAAAGAACTCTTACAACTCAGTAATAGAAGACAACTCAACTAAAATGGGCAAAAGATTTGAATAGACCTTTCACTAAAGAAGGTATACAAATGGAAGACTACTCAGCAGTAAAAAGGAAAAACAAAAACCTACTGATGCAGACAACATGAATGGATCTCAAAATCATTGCACAGAGAGAAGCTAGACACAAAAGGCTATAATTGTATGATTCCATTTACATAAAGATCTAGAAAAGAGAAAATCATGGTGATGTAAAATAAATCAATGGTTGCCAGGAGCTGGGATGGGGGGTAGGGGGTATGGATTGACTTCTGAAGGGCAGGAAGGAACTTTTGGGATGATGTAATTGTTCTCTGTCATGACTGTGGTCATGGTTACATGACTATACATTTGTTAAAATTCATTGAACACTTAAAATTAGTGAATTTGATCATATGTAAATTATGCCTCAACAAAGCTTATTTAAAAAACCAGACATGATCTCTCACCGGATAAAGTTAGAAATATATGAACAGCTTTCTGTATCCTTTGACCGTATACAATATCTATGTGACATTGGACAATTTAATTAACTTCTCTGGGTCTTGGTTTCCTCAGGTGTAATGTAGGGATGATCACAGATTTTTATGAGGACCAAATTAAAAAATATATGTAAAGCACTTTGCATGGTGCCTGAGACAAAATTCAATCACCAGCTCAGGAATGCTTTCTAAGCCTCTTGTCTTTGTTCTGACTCACACAACGGTCTTCTCAACAACCTTCTCAGCTCCCTCAACAACCTTCTATTATGGCATGGCTTCCCCGGTAGTTTCCCTACAGGGAGAGTTGGCCCTAAGAGTGTCCAGTTCCCTAGATGGTTTTATTTCAGAATGTTATGACTGCATTCTTGATTATAGTTTAACCTCACGTGAGATTAAACTATAATCTGCCTTCCTGTATCCCACCATCTCTGGGACACTGATCAGATCACGTCTAGATATGTGAGGCTGAGAACCTGATTCCCTAGTGTGAACAAAGTAGGCCCAAATGAGTGGGCTCCCCTGGCACCATTTCTGGGCCATCATGCTCTAGTGGTAAGTCAAGATTGTGACAATAAATGTCAGGAGGAAGCTGACCTATGCCGTAATCTCCAGTTTTTAAAAATATTTTTGGATACAGGAAGTATAGTTTATCTTGCTCAGGAGAGAGAGAGAGGCAGGGATGCTAATGAAATAGGATTTCATTTTTCTTCGAATAGGCATAAATCTGGGTTAGTTTGTGTGGCTATTCTGGTTTTTTTGTTCTGCAAGGAATTCCTGACTTTGAAATGAAATAGACATTATGGTTGAATTCTCACTTCCAGTAAGCACAAGTGAAAAAGAGAATAAATGCTCTTCCAAGGCTTCCTAACATTTCCCTATCCTGGAACATGTGGAACAGAGCGCTGTAGTAATGAGAGGAAGCTGCTTGTGATCCGGCAGCTTTTCAAGGATGACACAGACCCAGCTGTAACCCTTCCTAGGCACACCAGGGTTTCCCAGCACACCATGGCTCTGCTTCTGGCATGACAGCTGCAAATGACGTGATTACTAACTAGGAAGGGAAAATGGTCTAAATGCCGGCCAGTTGTGATACTAACTTCGTAGCAAGAGACCTATAAGGCACTCAGAATGCCTCAGTGTGGATCTGTGACCACATTCCTGGACAGTTTCCATGAAAGTGAATGGATACCACTGCTGAATTTATCTTTGCTACTTAGACATTGGTTTAATGTCTTAAGTCGTGAATCCAGGAAAAAGGCAGAATCTGGGGACATTTTGATGAATTTTTATCTATTCATTATCTTCTTTTTTGCTTTTTTTTTTTTTGCCCTCTTTTTTTTATTGACATATAGTTAGTTTACAATGTTGTACCAATTTCTGGTGTACAGCAGAATGTTTCAGTCAACCATATACACACCATTATCTCTTTTTGACTGTCTGTCCAAAGTACTTCTGTAGCAGAAACAAGATATTATAAATTATTTCTTACAACTGTAAAATTGGAAATAATAATTCCTACTTACCGACTTCATAAGGTCATTGTCAAAATAAAGTATTAGAGTAGCTTTGGTCACAGAGTAAATGCACTGTAAGTGGCTGCAATTATTATTTACATGTTCACATTCTCAGAACTAATTAATAGATTAATAAGAAGAGTCAAAATGTTAAATTTGCCCAATTCATCTTAAAGAAATATGATTTTTCTAGGTAATGTGGAGTCAAGATGTCTGGGAACTTTGTCAATGTTACTATTAGTAATAAATTGTCAAACAAAATAATAGAATCAGAGAATTGGGGACCTGGAGGAAAAGGCTATCACTTTCCTTTTTTAGAAAGAGAAAATGATGTAACAGAGAAAGAAAACCACAATAGCAAACCTGAAATCATGCTCAATAGTTTCCACCCAGGGTTTTTCCTCCGAATGCTATGCCACGGATGAAAAGATTTTTTAAAATAAGCGCTTCTGAAAAGCTAGACACTCTGCGAACAAGAGGTGGCATGAATACTATATTTGGGCAAATAAAGTCCCAATCTGCTTATCAGTTTCCCTAATAGATACAACAACCAGCACAAGCAAAATGCCTTGTGATTCAAAAGCTAACAGGACCCAGCTGACCAGATCTCCTGTTATTACCAGCGGAATCCTCCCAGCTATTACACCTTAGAAAAATATTAACGTGTTCAGTCAACAAAGACAAATCTAAAAGGAGAAGCAAATGATGCTATACGTTGCATTGCCGCCCTGATATTCAAATGGGCTCTGCTGAGCTGTGTCTAATGCCAGCATCATTTTTTTAAAGAGACATATCAGTTTCAGTGAAGGTTTTTATTTCACTTTCCCCATTCTTCACTGCCTGGACTAGGAAAAAATAAATAAAAAGAATTACCAGCGACATTACTTTTTAATTTAATGCCCTTGAGTAAGGGCAATAACAACGAGGCATGATAGAGATTTTGGGAGGACAGAGAATGGATAACAGTTGTTAGTGCCACATCTTCCATGAATATTGGTTGCAGCAGCTGTCTCTGCCATCATTTTCTCAAGGTAATGCCTTGCTTCCCATTGTCATTGTATCTCAAAATCAAATTATTTGAATTCCAGACACATCGGCCACACACTGAAGGGTCCCTGCCAATTTTTGCAGCTCGCTTGGAAAAGAGCATCATGAAGCATTACTCATTTATACGACTCCCAGGATCCCGCTGTAAATTCAGCGTGCAGGACTGCCTGCAGGTGCGGCCCTTCAGCTTAGCTCTCTAATCCTGTAACCCATTACCAACAACTCCTTCCCATAAATATTTGCAGAAAACCCCCCAGCCAGGTGTTCTACCTCTTTGAGCTTCCGTTGGTGCAGATGGAGCCCAGAGCTGACCTGAAGGCAGAAGCCGGCTGTTTTGCCTCAGTCTGACCTAGGAGTGAAAGCCCCAAAGCACAACAATGCGGAATTGTCCCCACAGCCACGCCTCCAACATTTTCATACAGATGAAGTCTAGTTAAAGTTGACATCTGTCCTGCAATAGTGAAACAGCTGATGATGGCCCATCTCTTGTTAGAATATGAGGGAACCATTAGCAAGGGTGTTTTTGAAGTTTTTTCTTTAAGACCTAGGAAAAAATCTCACAACATAAATGAAAAAAATGTAATCCCAAATCTTATATATGCACGTAGATATACTTAAAATATTTAACTAGGGGGAAAATATATCAAAATTAAGTGATTATTTTTTCTTTTTTTAATCTTTTATATTTTATAAAACAGTTATTACTTTTATATTCAGGAAAATAGATGCTGTTTATAATGAAAATTTCCATCAGGGGAGTTTTTTAAACAGAAGTACTGTTTTCAAAAAGTTCACTATACAATCAGCCCATAAGCCCCCATTCTGAAAGCAAGGGCTTCCTGCCTACTGGCCCCTGCTTAGATTAGCTGCCCCTTAGCAAGGGGGTCCTCTTAGCATCCCCTTAGCAAAGGGATGCTGGTTAAGGAGTTTTGTCCAGCAGGGCCAAAAGTGACCATATTAGTCCAGTTGGATTATCTCCTTTGAATTGACCCACACAGACAAAGTAGCAAAGGCGGAAGAAGCGAAGGAAAGAGGGAAAGAATGAGCCACTTGAATGGCCAGACTGTGGCCTGCTTAGGATGGACTAAAGGAACCTGACAGCCGCAGCTGCCGTAGACCCTGGACCAGCTTCTGATTCCGGGACTCGATGACATCAGGTCCACAATTCCTATTTTTACTGTGAGGTCTTGGTGGTTGGTCTTTCTGGTATCAGGGAGGCAGACCCATGGCAGAGAATCCTGTTCTCCTTAGTACAAAGGACAGCCTTATAATAATCTATTTGGGGGCCAGATCATACTTTGGTTCTTTTAATCACACGAGACAGGAATTGCAAGATACCAAAACCCTGACACCTGGCAAATGGGTTTCATAGATCATTTTATTCCTTATTAAGTACACTATCCAAACTAGGGCTACCACTAGCCCATATGGCATTTTATACAAATTTGAAAAAGCTAACCCTTCCTCAAATCAAAAAAAAAAAAAAAAAAGTTAATTATTTCTCAATAATAACAATTACTAAAGGAAAATAGTAATTTTATATAAATTACATAGATAAATGATTCATCATAAAATGAAAAAATTCAAATGTTTAATGATAATATCAGAAATTTAAGTCACTTGGATCTGAACATTTATTATAAAATTGATAGACATCTTGCCTTGGTAGAAATAATTCTTTTTGACAGTTTTAATGCTTAATTTTGATAGCTTATATTTTATAGAAATAATCACCAGATTGGTAGGTAGTCTTTCTTATAACATTGTGAACTTTAAATTGGTCTTAACATATTTAATTTTGAGATGCCACATTCTTCACTGATATGGATATTGGCAAAATTAGTTGTACCTTGAAAGTTTCAAAGTTATTTGGAAATGGATCTGGTAAATTATTGTCACAAAAACATTACAATATTTTAGTTGGATAATATCAGACTATAAAAAGACCCCTTTATATTTTTAGTTCTTTATGCATTGATGAATGATGCATAAAATTCTCTAATATGCTCATCAGTCAATTTCAATTGTACGTTTTTACCCAGCTTTGGTACTTCATATTGACAGTAATTCTTCAAATCACATGAGATATCTAGAACGTGGCTACTCCAGGCGCCTGGCATCGGGCATCACCAGGAACTTGTTAAAAATGCAGAATCTCAGGTCCCACCTCAGCATTACTGAATCAGAATTTGCATTTTCATGCACATGAAAACGTGAGAAGTGCTGATCTAGGTCCCTATAAAGGCCATGAAATTCTTTCAGCAATATAAACCTTTCTTTTAAAGATAGTGTTATTGTTAACAATATAGAAAAAACAGAAATAGATTTTGGATCAGAGGTGGATCGACTGTGGAAATACCATTTGAAATAAATCCCCCTCCGCTCTCTGGTATTTTTCCGTTGGAGAAGTTGGGGTCAATGTCAAGAAACTGCAGTTTGTTGAGCAGCAATAATATCCTTTTGTAATTACCATAAATTCATTTCTCTTAAAAGATTTTCTTAGCCGGTTATATGCTTTCAAGGAAATAATAGACATTGACATTTGGCTCCCATCTAATTTTGCTTACAACATTAATTTTACCTTCACTTCAAATTAGTACTGAGCAATGCATTTTAAAGAGAATATTTTCAAAAGTATACTTTTGACTTATTTTTGAGAATCTATGTTTTTATTCATATCATCCATATGCGCTGCATACTCCCGCTAATTAAGTTTTAGTAGCAAGATGGCATCTACTCAATTTTCCCATCTCATATTCAACAATGATTTAAAATTTTATGTCCCGTAAATGCATTTTCAATATACTTCAACATTTGGTTGAAGCAAAAAGAGTAGTTATGTAATTTCTTGGATGATATTAAAAAATTCAGTGCTGTCAAAATAGATTTTTGCCACATTATTCAATATCAAATATAAAGAAGGTGCAAAACAAAAAATATAGAATGCCCTCAAATATTTTTTGAGGATCTTCTGTAGCAATGCTTGTGGCATTGCTGAATCCAATTTTTCTTTAGATTCAGTTGTTGTAAGTTGTCGTCTGAAAATACATATATGCTCTCTTTTATCTTGTCATTATTTGATAGCCTCCTTTGTCCAAATATTCACATACAAAATATTTACTTGTTAGAAATCCACAAATCTAATAATATTATGGGTTCTCCATAGCTTATACCAAGTGTTGTATTTGAACTAATCCAATAATATTTGCATTTCTAACCTTTTTCAAAAGTAATTCATTCATTGCATCCACAATAATCTTAATTATTTAGTTTTATATTTCATGCCTTAAACATGTGTCTAACGTTATTTGTTAATCAATGTGCCATTAGGTTATCGAATTTTGTGTAGTTTCTGCCAAAGGAAGGCAATTCTCATCATTGTACCTGTAGTTTCCTGGATAATCTCTCTAGATGTTGCCTTACCAAAAGTTGAATTATGAATAATATGTGCTTCCAATGTTGTTTCTCATTTTGATAGTATCCTTCTTTGTCTGTACCTCTCTCAACATGCAGCTTTCAAATCATATATCGACTTTGAATTCTTAACACGATTATTGAAGTGCATTTTACCTTCTGTTTATTAGTGGTATGTGATGTACACAGCCAGTCCATGCTCACGCTTTCATTTCTGAGTTGATTTTTTTTCCGTACCTGAAGAATTTTTAATAAAGGTAAAACATAGAAATTACTGAGGTAGAATAATGTGGGGTTTTTATCATTAGTAAGAATTTATGAATAAACAATTTCTGAAAACTTCCCACCTGTACCAATGGTAGTTAAATTTGATAAACTTTGATGAAATTTGATGAAAATAAATTTAATAAAACATTACATAATTTCTTACATAAGGTAGACAACTTTCAACTAGAGTGTTGTTAATATTAAAATTATTAAATATTCAAATTACATAGCCAGGTACCAGGAGAGATCGACAGATAGATAGATAAACAGATAGACAGATAGATCTCCTGTTTAATGCGTTCTTTTTCTCTTCTGCATCCTAATCCAGTAGTCTACCCCCCATTCCATCTTCTCCAAAAACGTGTTTAATGGTCTAAATTATTCTTTTTGATTTTCTTCTCTGTTTTCTGATTTGAAATCAATTTTAAAAACTCTTTCATAGCGTCTAAGCAAAAATCAATAATTAGTATTTTATTTTGGAACTTACATGTATGTAACATACAAAATCCATAACAAGCGCTAAATATCGTCAAGTGTTAATATTCTTACTAACAGACCATCCATAACAACAAGCAATTGCTATTATATAATCCCCAGATCATTAAATAGCGATTTCTGACTGACACGCATCAAATTTATTTTGTGGATAATTTGAGCATATGTAGTTTGATGGTGATTCATATAATAATGAAAGTTCTTGTAGATTTACACTGGGAACTCAGCAATACCTTCTGAGGACAGCAAATAAACAGCAGATGATGTGATGCGACATCAAGCATTAGATTAGCTGGTGCGCTAACAATGGGGATTTTTCTCTTGACTTTTGAAATAGTTACCTCTCAGCATGTCAATTAGAAAAGCAGTCTCTTGTTTAGAAGCAGAAATAATTTTAGATGACGTTAGATCTGTTGTTGGTTTTGATTATTGACTCGTTTTTCTTTTGTGTGTGGAAGCTGAACAAAATAAATTAAACCTCTTAAAACAAGACACTTTACTGCCATCTGCCGGGAAGTTGTAATAAATAGACAAACCACCCATTTTTACGAGTACTAAACATGCAAACATTTTCAGAATAATAAAGGTGTCTCTGACATGAATTGGTGCCATCTTAGGTGAGAAGCAGTGTTCAGTGCCCAACTGAAATAATCAGAGGTGGCTGCCCCAGTCCCAGCTCCATCTAGATTTTATTCTTGTTGCTTTCCATCTTCTGCCAAAGGAAAAAAATTCCAATTATAAAGACATTCTTGGTGTCCAGTCTGGTGTTGCTCATTCATATTTTGGGTAGATAAATCGAGGAGGGGGACATAACCTACAATTCAGCCTCTACAGAATGGCCACTCACTCCAGCAGGGAAGACTGATTGTTTAGGACTTCCCTCACCCGCCCCAGGACAGAGGGCTGAGCCATACTTAGTCTCCTATGGGCTAAAGCCGTTGACTCTGCAGGGAGCGGGCGTGGTGGAGGGCCTGGGCCCAGGCAAACAGTCAAAGGGAAAAAAAACCTCTGCCTAAAATTAGGGATGAGCCAGCAGGATCCCTGAACAAGAGAAATTTAAGTGGGGGTGGGGGTGGGAGTAGCGAAGAAGCTTTACACATATTAGTTATCCTTCCGTGCAAACTCACAAGCATTTTGCTAGAAAATGGTAATATAACCTCTGGCATACTTTGCTTAGAAATGATGGTCATAAATCCATTAATATTTTTTATTCTCAGAAGAATACAAATTGTTAGATGGCAAGGTGATAAGAAATGCCCATTATACAATCTCACATATGTGAAGTAAAATGTTGAGTAAGTCTATGTTCCTTATAACTCAAATAGTAAAACTCAATATTGCCAATTACTAACACAGGGCAGAAAGTACTCCGAGCACCTGGCCCATCCTGGGCATTCATTAATTGAATGAATAAGAACAGTTCTCCTCCTGAGTTACCCCAAAAGTGCTAAGAGAGTACAGAGGATGCAAAATTGGAAGAACTGGGGAAGGCTTCAGGGAGGAGGTGTTAATTGAGTTAGATCTTGACAAGGAGGTAGAATGTTGACAGGCAGAGATAGAGAGAAAAGGCACCCCAGGTGAGTTAACAGTAGCAACAAGACTGGAGAAGTGGGAGAACCAGGGGCATCCGTTGTCCTGGACAGGAGAGAACACCAGGAGAGCGTGGTGACAGTGTCTGGCGAAGAAGTGTCTAGCAGGGGCCATAGGATCTGGTGACTTTGAGGGTGGGCATGGAAGCCAGATTGCAAGGAAGGATAATGATTGAGTGCAGAGGAGTGAGGGGACAGGGTACAGAAGATAGGCTACTCCCTCTTGTTAACTTTTATTGATATAATACATATTTATTATTCTATTCTATATATTATAATAATTTATATTAATATAATATAGAATGTATATTCTATATTATTATTTATATTTATATTCCTAACAGCATAGATTAGTTTTTAGAGCTACTTTTTTTTTTTAAAGAAAGAAGTAAAAGGACATAGTAAAAGGAGATAAATGGGATGGTAGCTTGAGTGGTAGGATCAATGGAAAGGGATTTTTTTAGGCCAAAGAAGCATTGTTGTTATGCCACAGGGAGCCAGTTAGGAGGGAGAGATTGGATATGTAAGAAGAGGGAACCATTGATGGAGCAGTACTAACGGACATGAAAGGAGCAGGCTCAAGGTAATGGATGTGGTTGATATTAAAAATAGAAAATTTCTCTTTGCAGTAGCAGGACCGAAGCAGAGAGATCAGAGTGGGGCAGTGGTTGGGTGTGTGGTCCTGGGATCAGACAGTCCCGGGTTCCATCTCAGCTGTGCCACTTACACAGACCGTTCATAGTTACTCTGGCTCCTCATCTAAACTTGAATCACCATAATAACAAATGCATCAGCAACAAAAACAGCAGTGACTCCTGTCGGAGTCCAGTAGCCCTGGGAATGCCCTGAAATGGGACCTGCTTTTAAACTGCACTCGACTAAGCCCATAAGAATTCTATTCTGACCCTAACCCCGCCCTATAACCTCACTGGGGAGAGCCCACTTGAGGCTAGCCCTGAGTATCACAGGAAGCACTGTGCCAGCCTCTGAAATTTCAAAAGATATTCCAAGCCAAATCAGTCTGATGTTCTTGGGATAGAAGCTGGAAAGTCCAGCATTTAGGGGGATGTTGGCCTCCAGAGCCACCCCACTGGTGGGTGGCACTGGGGAAGGATGATGAGAAAACTCAGATGGGTCCGAGGACAGAACCTCCCCCTCTTGTAGAGATGGCCAGAGCAGAACATGACCAGCCAACATATGTTGCCAAACTGCCTTTCCAAGGCCCTTGTTCCCAGGGTCCATGTTTCCCAGAGAAAGGATTGGGGAAGAACGCTTCTGTTTTGTTTGGAGACAAGAGACAAAACTCTCAAATCCGTCTCCTTGATCCAGGATTCAGGGTGAAATTTAAGGGGTTAGGGGAATTTCAAACTTAGAAACTGATTGGCCAGTCTTGAATTAGTCCCTATAAGCTACTCCTGCTGCTGGAAGCCAGATTTTCCTTATTGAAAGACATCGCTTTTTAAAAGGCCCTGGTGGCAATGGTTCTATTCTTTGAGTTCTGTAGACTAAAGAGTCTTAGTTCCAGGGTCATCGTGAAGACAAGGGTTTCTGGCTTGCACAGGCACAGTGCTGTTTCTTTAAAATGACTCATGTTTTGATTAATCAATCAACCTATTTAAGAAGACAAAAACCACTTTAAGCTGGTGCAATTTTACCTGCTGTTTCACCCTCCTGCCTCCTTCAGTGACTATGGCCAGCAGGGAGGTCCTGGAGGGCAAGTTCCCCTCGAGGTGCTGGGCTTTCGTTCCATCCCCAGATCATGACACTGACCAGGCTTTGGGATGAGGAGTGTCTGAGCCAGAGCATTGCAGGAGTCTGGGACCATCCGGCCCAGTTGGGATAGGACCACCAGATCCCCCGTGGGAAGAAATAGATACCAACCTGCTGCAGGGGGACTCTAAGGCTCCCTGTGATGATCTGTGAGGAAGAAGGGGTATCCTAAGTGGGCTCTCCCCTGGTAGGACTAGGGGCAGGGAGCGTGTCAGAATAGGAGTCTTGTGGGTTCAGGTGCGATCAGCATAATGTCAAGTCCCACTTCAGGGTGACCCCAAGAGCAGTACTGTCACTGTTGCTGTACATGTTGCTGCTGGTCTGTCTGCTGATTTGAGTTGAGAAGATCAAGAGGTCTGTGCAGAAGGTACAGGTACAGAGCAGAGCAGGCTGGGAATGGGGAAGAGAGGGGCTCCGAGCCCTTCAGCCTCTCTTCAGCCAAGCATCCAGAGAGAGTGACGCAGTACGTGGAACTGTGGACATTAACACCTTTCTCCACTAAAATGAATCAGGGCTCCATGGAGGAAGGTTCTATAATTTTGAGAGCTGGGATTCTCTTAGAGTGTGGGAATAAAATGATTGTTTCACCATTTGCTAACAACCCATTTGCTAACAAAACAAATGGGACCAATAAAGTACAAATTGTCTAAGCTTTAAGCAGTAGGGAAATCTGCTACCAATGTAACATTGGTAAAGATCACAAGTGAGTCAGGGAACTGTTGACTGAGTCACTGAACAAATATTGAGTACCTACTATGCTCTGGACACTGTTCAATAAATAACATATATATAAATATAAAAAATAAGAATGCAGCTATAAATAACTAGACAAAAACCCCTGGTGTACTTATCTCACTTGTATTTGTGCATGTGTATCTTTGGGATAGAATTCCTAGAAATGGAGTCCCTGAGTCAAAGGGCAAGTACAAAGGTAATTTTGCTAGATAGTGGGAAACGTCTCTTTCTAGGTATTGGATTATTTTACATTTTCATTAGTAGTGTAAGAGCATGCCTGTTTCCCAAGCCTTGACAGCAGAGTATGGTGTCAACTCAGATTTTTGCCAACCTGATAGATGTGAAATGGTACTCAGTATGGTTTCCCTTATTATGAATGAGGCTGCTCACCTTTTTATGTGCTTATGGGGTTTCTTTTCTAATAACAGTTTGTTCATATTTTTGATCTTTTTTTCTGTTAGGCTACTGGACACAGCTATGGAAACAATAGGCAGTTGCAGTAATCCAGGCCAAGAATGGCTAGGATTTGGATGAAGGTGGTAGCAGTGAAGAGGGGAAATATGGTCGGACTCTGATTGTATTTTGGTGGTAGAATCAACAGGATTTACATATGGATGTGAAATAAAGAGAGAAGTCAATAGCAACAAGGTTTGATCTTGAGCAACTAGATGAGAGGAATTTGCCAAGACGGAGATGGAGAAGATGGGGAGAATCAGATGTGGTGGGTCAGAGCAGGATTAGAAATGTGTATTAGACCTCCAAGTGCAGAAGTCAGGTAGCCAGTTGGCTATATGAGCCTAGTGGTCTGGAAGAGGTCAGGGCTGGTGGTAGCAATTTGAGAATCATCAACAGATGTTTGGAATTTAAAGTCTGAGAAAATGAGTGAGCATGGAAGAGGTCCCAGGACTAAGTTCTGGGGAGCTGCAATGTTTGAAGGTCAAGGAAAGAAGGAAGTGACAAAGGACACTTAAGGAGAGGCCAGAGGAGGAGGAGCAAACCAAGGGTACATCACATGGGAGAAACCAAGGGAAGGAAGTGTTTCAAGGAAGAGAGTGATCACTCATTTCGAATCTGCTGATAAGTCAAGGAAGGTAAGGCCTGAGAATTAACCACTGGAATTAGGAACAGGAAGTACGGGGTGATTTTGATAAATTAGGCAAATGTTCTTCTGTATTTTCCCTTTGCTCATTATATATTTTTTTCTTTTTAACAAATGTGATATAATTCATGGGACCAGTTTTTTTCACTTAACAACATATCTAGACATCTTCCAAGGCAATGTTTAAAAAGATCTCTTTCTTACAAATAACCAAATAATATTGCATTGTAAGGATTTTCCATAATTTGCAGAACTCTATTGCCAGGTATTCAAATTGCTCCAGTTTTCGTTATTAAAAACAACTTCCTATCTGAGGATAGTTTTGTTTTGTTTTTCTAAGACAATTATATAAGGTTTAACTGCTCAATCAGAAGCACTGTGGGGGATGGAGGGCATAGCTCAGTGGTGGAGCCCATGCTTAGCAGCATGAGGTCCTGGGCTCAATCCTGAGTTCCTCCAAAAAAAAAAGAAGAATAAGAAGAAGCTCTGTGAAACTGAATATTACTAAGTCTTCATAAGCATGATGGGAGAGTGCAGCAAGAGCCATGGAAGGGACAGATGAACAAATCTAACTTACCAAAGATGGCTGAAGCTGATACTTACCTAAATTATTACCTAAAGGCCAGCAAAAGCCAATCTTTTGAGAAATATTCAATAGTTCCCAGGTCTAAGCCAAACACTCTTAATCATTTTGAGATCTATTGCATGTGGACAACTACACCTATTTTTCTGAAGGTGGAAACAGTGCATGGATAACGGCTTGAGCTATGGACAGGTGAATATAAAAGCCTGGGAGGAGCCAGAGTTTCACTGAGGAATGAGAACGCTGTAACATTCCACGTGAGAAGGTATAACTACCAAGAGTTGCAAAACTTCCTTCATGTAGAAGGGTGAATGCCAAGGGGTGACAAGGGAAATTTGTGAAAGCACAGGTTGAGTGTTTATAGCACCTGGATGAGTGAAAACAGTTCACTGGTGTCAGTACATGCTTAAATTTGTATCTTTCACAATTGTTATGAATTGTCCACTCTTCTTGTTAGAATAACACCTTCAGGTTGACAGCCCTAATGTCCTAGTCTCCTCATATCCCCCGCCCATGTTCCAGCATGAGAAAGCAGGTTCCCCGCTGTGTGCTTCTTTAGAAAAAGGGGATAACTTTTCTCTGTTGTATTGAATGGGTAGTGCTGATCGGAAATCCCTGGACTTCAGGCCTCTAATGTGAATGTGCAGGATGGAAATCAGAACACATCTTCCCCTCTTTATCCCAGGAGGCTGAGGTGAGGAATCAGAGAGATCATGAATTGAAATGAATGTGTATCCGACACAAGCAGAAGACATTGCTTTATGGGGCTTCACTTACCCATGTTAAGAACAGTGTGGTTTAGTGGAAAGATAGTGGAATGAGGAGCCAACAACGGTCCAGGGCTCAGGTGCAGGCACCTGTTTTTATAATGTATATGTAGATTAAGTCTCTGAGCCTTGCTTTGAATGAAGGTGAAGAAAGACAGTAATAGTTATTAATAATATTATATGGCAGCTCCACTTTACTATTAGCCATGATGTGTGTTAAGCACTTTTCAAACACTAACACTAATTTTCTCACTGAACCCTTAATATATCCCTTTAAGATTTACTCTGGGACTTTGAGAGTTATTTTGTTTTGTTTTTAAGAGGTGTAACTTTTGCATCATAATATAGCTATTTGGTTGGTATTTCCTAATGACTGTGAAAAGCCCTCCGCTTAGGGCTTAGCTTCCCTTGGTTGCCTCACTGGGAAGGCAGCAGCAGAAAGTAGAGCAGAAAGAACTTTGGAGTCAGACAGACTCAGTCAATGAGCCCCTCAGAGACTCCGTTTCAACACCTACCAAATGTGTTGAGTGTGGCTCCAGTCTGAACCCAGGGGCAATTTTTTATTTCCTCTTCAGGGGTCTGGGTCCTGGTGTCAAGGCTGCTTTGGATAATATTGCTTCTCCTTCACTCTCTCCACTGGACATGGATATGGCCCCTGTCACCTTGTGCTTCCTGCTTATCCAACATAGAACTGACCTACATCCCCTGTTCTTTTGACCTTTCCCCCAACTGATTTCTGGGGTCAATCTGGAAAGAGACACCATGCAGTAATTTGAACAAGGACGTTTAATATAAAGAATTGTTAACTATAATAAGGAATTTCAGTAATAGAGGGTTGCCTAGTAAGAAGTAAAGGGAACTCTAAGTGATAAAGGAATAGCAAAGTCCACAAACGTAAATGCTGGAGAGGGTGTGGAGAGAAGGGAACTCTCCTGCATTGTTGGGGGGAATGTAGTTTTGTGCAGCCCTTATGGAAAACAGTATGGAGATTTCCTTACAAAACTAAAAATAGAGTTACTATATGATCCAGCAATCCCCTCCTGAGCATATATTTGGAGAAAACTATAATTAAAAAAGATACATGCACTCCAATATTCATAGCAGCACTGTTTAGCAGCCAAGACATGGGAGCAGCCTAAATGCCCATTGACAGATGATTAGATAAAGAAGTTTTTGTATATATACACAATGGAATACTACTCAGCCATTAAAAAGAATTAAATAATGCCATTTGCAGCAACATGGATGGACCTAGAGATTATCATACTAAGTGAAGTAAGTCAGAAAGAGAAAGAAAAATACCATATATCACTTATATGTAGAATCTAAAAAAAAAGACACAAATGAACTTATTTACAAAACAGCAACAGACTCACAGATGTAGAAAATAAACTTACGGTTACCCAGGGTGGTGGGGAAGGGGTAGGAAGGGATAAATTGGGAGTTCAGGATTTGCAGATACTAACTAATTTATATAAAATAGATAAACAACAAGTTCATACCGTATGGCACAGGGAACTATATTCAATGTCTTGTAGTAACTTAAGGTGAAAAAGAATATGAAAACAAACAAAAAGATTAGGGGGTGTGGGCCTGTAGGTGAAAAGGACAGGTTACAGACTTAAATAGCATGGTCAAGGTCAGCCTCATTGTGATGATGAGATGTGAGTAGAGACTTTAAGGAAGTAGGGAAGAGAGAAGAACATTCCAGGCTGAAAGTACAGCCAGAACTATTGCCCTAAGGCAGAAGTTTGCTAATACTGTAGGAACAGTAGGCTGGAGTGGATGGCCTGAGTGAGGGAGGAAATGGGAGAGAGAGTCAAAATGTAACCAGGACCAGATCTTGTAGGGCCATATAGACTGTGATAAGAATTATGATTTTTATTCTGAGTGAAATGAAGAATCCTTCTAGGATTTATTTTTTATTTAATTTTATTTTAATGGAGGTACTGGGGCTTGAACCCAGGACCTCATGCATGCTAAACATGTGCTCTACCACTGAGCTATACCCTCCTCCCCTCAAATCCTTATAGGGTTTAAATAGTGGAGTGACTTGATCTCACTTAGGTTTTAATAAAATCACTTTGGCAGCTGTGTTGAGAAGGGACCATAGTAGGGTAAGGCACAAGCTGGAGAAGGTTAGGAGTTTACTCTAGCAATTTATGCCTGATAAGAAGTAGCCTGTGCTAGGGATGAGCAATGGAATGTTAAGAAGTGGGTGGATGCTGAGTCATTGTACCTGCTGTTCCCTTTGCCTTGAGTGCTGTTCTCTGTATATCTGCTTGTCCATCTTCTTCAGGTCTCTGCTCAAATAGCACTTTACTAGGGAGGCCACCCTTGACCAACCCATACAAAATAGCAACATCATACCTATATATACCCTCCATTTCATCCTCATACTGATTTTTCTACGTAGCATTTATCACCATCTGGCATATCTCTTTCTTTCCTTTAATTATCTCCCTCCCCTGACTAGGGTAAAAGCTCTGACAGTAAAGACTTTGGCTATTTTGTTCACTGCTCTATCTCCAGGACCCAGGATCGTAGCTGACCCATAGTAGCAGCTCAAAAGAAATGTGTTAAATGATGAAGTGAAAGGATGGATCCCATCTTCTGTATTAGTTACCTATTGCTGTGTAACAAATTACCCCCCAAAAATCTAGTAGCTTGAAATAACAGACATTTATTATCTCACACAGTTTCTGAGGGCCAAGAATCTGAGAGCAGCCTAGTGGTTCCTCCTGGCTCAGAGTCTCTCAGGAGGTACAGTCAAGCTGTCAGTCAGGGCTGCAGTCATCTGAAGGCTCCAGTGGGACTGAAGGATCTGCTTCCAGGATGGGTCACTCATGAGATGTGGCTTTTGGCAGAAGGCCTCGGTTCCTTGCCTTGTGGGTTGTCTGAGTATCCTTACTTCCCTCATAGCAACAGGGAGAGAGAGAGACCCCAATGGCTTTTATAATCTAACCTCAAAGATGACATACCATCACTTCTGCCAGTCACACAGACCAACCTTGAGACAATGTAGAAGGAGGCCAAACAAGGGCATAAACACCAGAAGGCAGTGATCACGGGATGCGGGCCATCTTGGAGGCTGAACACAGCACTCTCTTTTACCAAGATCTTTCTCCTCCCAGTTCCAGCTGTTTGTCTGTAACCCACAGGGAGTAAACTGGTGACCTACAGCTATAGTCAAGGTAACTAGGTGGATTTTTTTTTAATTATCATGTTTTAGGTTATTAGAGTCAACATTTAAAAATAATGGGAAGGGCAGGGAAGCCATTGGGATGGTCAGTTAGTGAAGAGTTGGTGCTGGTTGACTGTTGGGCAGTTGGAATGAGGCAGTTGGGAGGAATCTGAGAGGCAGTTGGAAGGCAGCTCTGACCTGGCTGGTGGGATGTGGGAGACAGAGGCTGGTGGAGAGACAAGGGCAAATTTTCAGAGGCAGGAAGAAAGGATAAATAACAGTTCCTGAGCAGAAATCGAGAGATTGGGAGGGGATATGATCTGAGAGAGAATTGAATCTGCCATCAGTGTCCATGAGGCAGAGAGAGGCACCATAAGGGCAGGGTTCTGCCTTCCAGTAGCTCATGCCGGGCACAGGAGACAGACAGGCTCACAGGAAACTAGCCTGTAAGGCTAAAGGAAAGAAATTCAGTGACAGAGGTGCAAGACTGCATTGTTTGAGGCCAGAGGAAGGGGTGTGAAGTAAGTTTGGGGCTCTCTGATCCTGAGATGAAGGCAGGCGATCAGGAAGAGGGAAGGGAACTGACCTTGGGGAATAAACCCACAAAGCTTTGTGAGCAAATGATCAGAGAAAGAGAGCATTGCTTCATGGGGAAGAGGAGTCCCAGACCCAGCCTAGGGCACTCAGAGCCACAGGCAGAATGGAGGCGTGGCTAAAGGCAAGGGGCCTGGAGCCAATGGCATGGATTTGAACACTGGTCCTGCCCCTTGTTAGCTGTGTCTTCTTGAGCCATTATTACCTTCTCTGTGCCTTAACACCTCTATCTGTTAAATGGGTTCTATTATTGTACCTGTGGTGGAAGCTACACATATTGATGAAGTAAAATGTGGGGAGCATTACCTGGTACCTAGTAAGGGTTCAGTCGATGCCAGCTAGATTTGAGTGCATTTGGAGGGGGAAAAAAGAGTAGTCAGGCTGGAATCCACACTAAGGTGGTGCAACGTCACTGAAGTTTTGGGAAGAGAGGGTTTTAAAGAGAATGGGGTCAGGATGAAAACAGGAAACAGACATTGAGCACATGAGTGCATTATTTCATTAAGGAACTGTTATCAGCTCGTTTATCGATGAGAAAACCGAGGCTGATAGGAAGAGAGTAGGAGCAGGTCACACAGCTGGCCAGATGTGCAGATGGAATTTGAAGCCACGTCTGTGCAGCCCTATAGCCCAAATGCCCGCACCACCCGCAGGAGCCTCTAGAGAAGGCAAGGAGATTGAAGACAGAGGAGGGGCCACTCGAAGGTGGGAGGGGAAGGGGCAAAGCTTGCAGCACAATGTGAGGCTGCAGCCCAGGGTCTGGATCAGAGCCCCAAGAGAGGAAATGGAGGTGGTGGATGGAGGTCACTCATCTGAGAACTTTGGCCAAGGATGAAGTTCCAAGGAGGAAAGAGGAAACAGCTTGGGTGTGGGAATCGTCCTGAAGGGGTTTATTCAGAGCGGGAAATGAAGGAGGTACTGGAGAGCCAGTGGGGTGTAACTGATGCAGAAAGGCCCTTTAGGGTGTGGGAAGGGCCGAAATCAAGGCCACTGGTGAAGGAACTCAGTTTTGGACAATGAAGAAAAGGAATATATCACTCTACCAAAGGAGTCAAGGGTGGCACCTCTGCTGGCTCTGAGGGGGGACGAGCTGAATCCCGTCTTGAGACACAGGTGTCTGGGTAGCTGGGAGGACACACCCAGCTGCAAACCTCAGCATCCGAGCAAGGGCTTGGGGGTGGGGTGGGTTCTGGGGACAGAAAGCAAAGCTGGGTCCCCGGCGGGGGCCAGACTAGCCTGCACTCTGTCCACCCACACCCCCATCCGGCCAGGCTCTCCATGAAGTGTTAGACCTAACTGGAGAGTTGAGTTTAACAAAACAGAGATTCTGCCTTCACCGAGGCCATTCAGTCTGTCGGGAAGACAGACAGGGGGATGCTGCTGTGATGGGTGAAGCACATGGTGCTGGGGGCACCTGGGAGGTCATAGCGCAGAAGTGAGGTCTCGTCTCAGCTAAGAGCTGAAGGGAGAGGTGGTGGGGAGGGGAGAGGCAGGTGAGAGGTTGCAGGAAGGGGCAGCAGCTTCTGCAAAGGACTGAAGGAGAGCGAATTATACCACACATTCCAGAAATGAAGTTCACAGCTTCTGGAGTTTTGAGGGGGAAGGTAATTAGGTTTACTTATTTATTTTTTTAATAGAAGGACTGGGGATTGAACCCAGGACCCTGTGCACGCTATACATGCACTCTGTCACTGAGCTATACCCTCCCCCTGCACTTTGTCTTAATGAGGCTAATGGGGCCATTGATGTCTTTTGAGCAGGCAAAGCCAGGACAATTTATTTTAAAAGCTGCCTCCTTTTCCTCCACGTGAGGAGGAGCATGCTGGTGGTCATGCAGGAGGCGGGGATCTTGGCCCTGAACACAGAGCAGAAGGGCAGACTCAAGAAATAGTCCAGAGGAGGACTTGAGAGTCTTGGCAGTTGTGAGGATGGTGGTGTTGGCTTCAGTGTGAGGGTCACATGGGGGAGGGATGGGGGTTTTGTGGGAGCCTGCGAGATAAGCTCAGTTTTGAAGCTAGGTTTCCGTGTGCCTGTTGGCCCTCTGGTTGGCTGCCTCCCACAGGCGGCTAGAGTCGTGGGACAGCTGGGCAGTCTGGAAGAGATCTGGGAAGGAGTCGATGACTTGGGAGCTGTCAGCACAAAAATGAAGTCCCAGGTCTGGGGCCAGTGTGTGTAAGAGTCCTGCTTCATCTCCCGGGGAACAGAAGACAGCTCAGCCTGGGACAGATGAGGAGGTCAAGGTTTGGTTTGGATTTTTAAGGCAGAGGAGACACTGGCGGGAAGGACAGGACAGAGGAGCTGATGGATGCCCACTGGAGAGAGGGGACAGTTATGGATGGAGGCCTCCAAGAAGTCTGGAGTGGACAGGAGTGCAGGGGTCTGCCTTGGGCAAGAGAAGAAGGACAGAAGCAGGGGCTGAAAGTTCGGGGATGGGGGATGCAGATTCACACGCTGCTCTAAAGGGGAGGAGAGAGAAGGGAGCAGGGAAACTTGGGGAGACCTGGCCAAGCAGCACAGGGGGCTGGGCTGGGCTTGGAGACGGTCACTCCACAGGGGCAGAAGAGGATAATCTTTGACTGCTTTTGTCCACAAGACTCACAGCTCAGGTTGGGGAAGGAAACTGACAGGAAGCTGAGGCTTAGTGGACCACACACCCACCCTGCATTTCAAAGAAGTGAAGTGAGTTATGCAGGAGAGGTGGTGGGACTGCCCTGACAGACCTCTCTCCCCAGCGGTTTGGGTAGCCATTTCGTGGGAGTGTAAGGGGCCTCCCAGAAGAACCTTCACCCTGAGGGCATCTGGGCCAGATCTGATCACAGACCTTTTGGCAAGAAGAGCAGAGAAGCGCCTTGGAGGGTCCCATAGGGCAGCAGCCAAGCTTGATGAGAGAGGGGTCATTTGTGAGAACATATATGTGATGCTCCTGGGGGAAGGGGGGTCGGCAGGGGGCTCTGCGGGAGGAGAGGAGCTGGGGGAAGTGAAATGACCACAGGTGCTTGTTTCTGCTTCACACCCAGCTGCTGCTGCCCTGGGAACACCCCATCAGTGTCCTTGCACACGGACTGCCTTTAACACGATGCTCACACCCACCATGTCCAGGCCGGAAACAATTGCCCACCAAGTACACCGTTGAACGCTCACAGCCTCACAGCTTTGATGCCCATTTTGTAAAGGAGGAAAGAGCGAATCGGAGAGTTTAAGTGATTTTTTTCCAAAGATGACTCGGGTACAGTGGAATCCATCCTCAGTTCATCCTCACCTCTTCCTCTCCAGCTCACACTCCATTGTTGTTACAAGCAGTCTCCCGTCCTTGAGCTTAGCCTTAGCCGGCAAGTGGCAGCCCGGTCAGGATCAACTCCTGGCCTGCTCCTGCCTCCAGGAGCACAGCTGGAGGTGGCTGGAGAAACCTCCCACCCTGCTTAACAAACTCATGACCTTTAAGCTCAAGTAGGCCCAGGGGGCCTTGGTGCTGTCTGGTCATGCACTCTCCTGGACCTCTGGCTCATTCCTCCTCCTCCTCTGAGCTCCCACCTCCCGGGAGCACCCAGGGCCCCAGCGCACTCCCTGGTTTGTGGTGGGGAAGACCCATCTCTCACCAAAAGGAAACTGAGGTCTGGAAGGCAGCACTGATGGCAGAGGTGTGCTTCAGTCCCTGGCCCCCTGACCCTGAGTGATTAAGGGCTGGGCCTGATCCTGCACTGACCGCTCCCCAGCCCAGTCCACAGGGATCAACTAAATGCAGAAACCATCCCCGGCGTGGGGATAGCTCCTCTGGAACTAATTCGCACATTTAATATGCTCTTTGAGAGTGAAGATACTTTGAAAAGAGGTTCCACTGATACCGAGTTTATCTCTGAATGCAGGGCTATGGGAACCATGACAACGGCCCCCCAGGAGGAAGGCAGTGGTGTGCTGCCCTGTCCTGTACTTCTGTTTGCATTGGGAGAGACTTGGAACTGCAGAAGGCGGCCATGTCTCACCTGGGAGGATGGGGTGACTTGAGGGAACACACCACTACGTGTCTAACTTCTTCTGGAACCCTTGGGGCCAGCAGAGCTGCCGTGTGGTCCACCCTGGCCTCGGGCACCACCTTTGCCTAAAGAGCACCTGGCACCAAGGAGAAATGTGCTGTCATGCTGTCCTTAGAGCAAGGTAACTCCTCGGTATTAGTGCCAGGCCCAGGGTCACAGAGCAGGAAGTCACACTAGGCCCCAGCCTCTCCCTACCCCAGGGCCACTATCCTTTGCTTACAAAGATATTCACCAAAGTTAATTTAAAAGCATTCGATTTCTAATAGCATTCTTGCTCCCTATCTAATGGCTGCTGGAAACAGGTAGGTGCTTCCTCCTTAGGCTCTGAGTCAAATGGCCCTTCCTCAGTGGCCAATATTGTTTTTTAAAACCACAGATCTCAGAGTTGGCTCTGGTAGGGTGAGTGTCTGTACGGCTGTGTAGCCACGCAGGTAACCTGCCTCCTGTCCCCGATAAGAGTCTCTGAAGGGTAAGACACACAGGAATCAAAGTTGAAGAAGTGACAGGTATCCATAAAGTCCCCTCAGTGGAGGAGATGGTCCCCATGGAGGAGGCTGGAGTTGGTGTCCTTCTAACGAGGGAGACCAGGCTCGGTATCTTGCTGGGAGTGGGCTTGGCGGATGCCTGTTTGCCTGGATGTTTGGCAGCCCCGGGAAAAGCCAAGTCCACAGAACAAGATTTTTCTGTTAGGTCTCAGGTCTTGGCAGCTTGCCTTCTGCTCTGTCCCTGTGACTGCCAGGCCAGTTCCCGGCCCTTCGCTCCTGTTAGAACAGCATCCCTACCACCACCGTCTCCCTCACGCCATTGGTGGAAGCCTCTCTCGGGAGCTTCTCAAGTACCCTGCTTCCTGAGAACCCTCTGCTGCCCAGAAGCCCTCAGGGCCCTGGGAGTTGCAGGGTCCTGGAAACAAAGCAGAAGGCTTCACAGACAGATCCCCTGCAATCCCCTCAAGCCACGTGGCCTGGAGTTTCCATAGTGATGGTAACAAGTCTAAGAGTCTAAACTGAAACCACAGCCTCTTCAGGCTCTCAAGTGGAACAGTGACGGGGATGAGGAATTGGAGGGGAAAAAGCTCCAAGGTGCAAGGCGGCGGGTGGGGGCCGGGGTGGGGACAGGGAGGGCTGGGTGCAGACCCAAGGTCCATTTTTCTCTCCCACTCTCTGAAATGACTCTCACAACTTTCCGTCTCCCCTCAAACCTCCCACACTCTCCCTCCGCTCCCTCAGCTGCTGAAGTGGGAGGACGGGGGCAGGGCACAACCACTGAAGGAATGACACAGCAGTTGAGGACAGGACAAACTGGTTAGAACCAAGATGGCGGAAGACGCAGCTTCCAGTAGACCTTGAACCTCATGGTGCACCCACAGGCACCATGACAGTTGCCCGGCTGACCATAAAATGACCAAAAGTGGGTGAGGGGCATTGCCTGGAAATCCTTGCCCCTTCCCCAAAGTAGTTGGAGTAATCCTCCTACCCATTAGCATGTGAAATTGCTGAGCCCATAAAACCTAACAACCCCGCACCTCGGTGGTCGCTCTTGCTCTGTTGTTCTCACCTTCTGAGACGGCCCGCACTCCGTCTACAGGATGTGTGTCTACTTTTTACTTTAACACCCTACACCTCTCAGCTTCTCTCTCACCTTTCAGAGATGGCGCACATTCTGCCTATGGAGTGTGCATCTCCTAAGCCATTTTCCCCTCTGAGAGAGAGACTGCACCATGTCTGTGGAGTGTGTATCTCTCTAAATAAAAACACAAAAACTTGCTTTCACTTTACCATGCCTTGCTCTTTAATTCTTTCCTGCACGAGGCAAGAATTTATTCTTCCCCTCAACACTGCCACACTGCTTCCTGTTGAGCCAAGAAAACAGATAAACTGCCCCTGATATTATCAATCGCCAGCTATTTCACTTGGCCTGTGGACCCCACCCCACTTCCTAGTCAAGGACATTCCTCCTGCAATTGACCTCTATCCACCCGCATCCTTAGATGTTCCCTCTCTGTGGGACTGTTTTCCAGCCAATGAAATCACTCCGGGAGAGTTAATTTTTAAAAAATCAACTCTCTTGAGGTACTATGTGGATATAAAATGCACCCGTTGAAAGTGTAAAGTTAGATGGGTTTTGACAAATACATATCCCCGTGTAATCACCACCACCTGAGGCATAGATCTTTCCCTTCAACCCCTGAGGCATCCCACTGCTGAGAGGCAGTCCCTTGCATGGACGCTGCACAATTTGTTCATGCATTCGCCTGTTGCATGCAATTGGGCTATTCCTACTTTTTGGCTGTTATGAATAAAACGTGCAGTGAATATTCATGTATAAGTCTCTGTGTGGACATGTTATCATTTCTCTTGAGTAAATATCCACAGGTGGAATAACTGGGCCATATGATAACTATGTTTAGTCTTATTAGAAACTTCCAAACTTTTCTCCGAAGTGGTCCCACTGTGAAGGAAAAGCCCAGCTGGGCTAACAAGCTAAGTCACAAATCTAAGTGTAACAAGTGTCGGTTTACTGATATAAGTTCTGCCGGGCTAACTCATAAATCTGAAGTTTAGTGTCAGTTTACTGGGCTAACAAGCTAACTCGTAAATCCAAGCTCAACAAGTGTCAGTAACGTGATCTGTTCCGAATTGATAAGCTTCAGTGTACTGATTCCTTGCTTTTTGTTGTTTGAGCCTTATTGGCTAATAGCCCATACTTGTAATTAACCCTATAAAACCTCATGTGCACGTCTTAGAGGTGCTCAGATCTTCGGAGCAGAAGCCCCTCTGAGCCCGCCGGCGTAATAAATCTGAGTACTCCAACCCTCTAAGCGGTGCTTGTTTCTTGGCTGGCCTGTCTTTTCCGTAACACCACCACTTTACATTTCCATAGCAGCCTGTGAAAGTTCCAGAAGCTGCACTTCGCATGGCTAGTCTCCCTATCTTGAGATATTGTGTGTGTAAATGGATGCTTACTTTGGTTGTAATTTGCATTTCTCTGGACTAGTGATGTTGGGCATCTTTTCGTGTACTCATTGGCTATTTATATACCTTGTGAAGCGTAGGTTCCTTATTTGCCTATTGCATTGGTTTTCCACAATCACAAATTCATCAGATTAAAGCAAGTACCTGTATTGTCTCTCAGTGGGTCAGGCTTGGCTGGACTGGGTCTTCTGCTCAGGGTCTCACAAGGCTGCAATCAAGGTGTTGGCCAGGGCTGCAGGTCTTCTTCCAAGCGCACATGGTTGTTGGCAGGATGCATTTCCCTGCAGCTGTAGAACTCATGGGGATTTGGGCCAATGGGAGAGCTCTGCTGCTGCTACTAGAGCCTCATTTAAAAAGGCTCACCTGATTAGGTCAGACCCACCCATTGGTAAACTCCCTTTTGATTTACTGCAAGTCAACTGATCAGGAACCTTAATTATATCAGGCAATCCCTTCATATAATGTAACCTAATCACAGGAGTGACAGCCATAGTACTCACAGGTCCCACCCATACCCCAGTGGAGATAAGTACTATACGTGGGCATGGGTCATCTTTGAATTCTTTTTACCACACCCATTTTCAATTGGTTGGTTTGTCTCCCTCTCATTGAATTATATGAGTACCTTATACATTCTTGATACAAGTCCTATGCAGATACATGTATTGTAACTATTTTTCTCCCAGTCCCTAACTTGCCTTTTCATTTTCTTAACTGGTGTTCTTGGTAGAAATTTTTAACTTCGATGAAGTCCAATTTATAACTTTTTCTTTTATGGTTCACACTTCATATTTCCTCACAGGAAATCTTTGCCTACCTAAAGGTTACAATATTGTCTCCTATGCTTTCTTTTAGAAGTTTAATAGTTTTAACATTTACATGTAACTTTTTTTGTGTGACTTATTTTAACTTTTGTGTATGATGTGAGTTGAGTTGAGATATACCTTTTTTTAAACCAAATGATACACCATTTTACCTGCACTATCTGTTGAAAACACCATCATTTCCCCCCATTGAATTACCTTTTGATATGGATCAACTTCTAGACTATTATTCCATTGATTTCTATGTTTATAATTAAGTCTATAGCAACCTACTTGATTACTGTGTATTTATATTGTATTAAAAATTACATAGATTCCATTCTTCTGCTTTGTTCTTTCCTGAAAACTTTCTAGCTATTTTATGACTTCTGAATTTCTATATAAAGTTTTGCACGAGCTTGTCAACTTCCAAAAAACAAAACTAAGCCTGCTGGGGTCTTGATTGGTATTGCATCAAATCTGTAACTCAGCCTGGGGGGAAACGCCATTTAATAGTATTGTCTTCCAACCCATAAACCTGGTATATACCCCTATTTATTTTCTCCCAGCATCATTTTATGGTTTTCCGTGTACATGTTTTTCACATTATTTCATTAAATTTTCCTTTAGTGTATATCACCTTTTTAGATGCTTTTATATGTTATTTTTAATTTTCCAATTGCTCATTGGTAGTGTTTGGAGTATAATTAATTTTTGTAATATTGACCCTGTATTTTGTGACCTAGCTAAATTCACTTAATAATGGTAACAGTAGATTTTAGAATCTACTATTTATTTAATGGTAGATTTAAAAAAAAAAGATTCCTTAGGATTTTCTATGCACATGATCATATCATCTGTGAGTAAAGTTGTGGTCTTTCCTTTCCAATCTGTATGCCTTTTTGCACTAGCTGGGACCTCCAGCACAATGTTAAATAAAAAAAACAAAAAACAAAAACTGAGAGACCAGACATCTTCACCTCATTTTCTCATTAGGAGAAAAGGCAGCCTTTCCTGAGGATTGTTCAGTAGCTGCTAAGTCTCAGGCAACAGTTCTGAATGATTTTTTCTCAAAGAAGCACACACATACACACAAAATTTTATATAAATTTCAGTGGATTGATCCCCTTGGAGGCCGTATATGTACCTTACTTGGTTCCATGGACCCCAATTTAATAAATCTTTGATGGAGGTCAGCCCCTACCTATGGAAATGAGAGGAAGATACAAGTGGGTTTTCAGCTGCTGCCAGAGAAATGGAAAACAAGGGGAATTCAACTGCTGAGAGTTATGAACACCCCACCTCCTCCACCACTACAAGTCTAGCACTGGTCGAAGCCTGCACCAGATCTATGAGGGTGGCAGTGCACGGGCCCCGAGCCCAGCTGAGGACAGGGGTAACCTGAAAGGCTAGGGACCAGATCTTCCCTAAGGAAAGAGAGAGCAATGATGCCACCTCGAGAAGGTGACGTCTTCAAGAGCTGCCAAGTGTAAAATAGGAGCAGATGGGCTGGGCTGGGTGATTCCCAAAAGCCTTTACAGTTTTCAGGATTCAATGTTCTCCATTAATGATTCTCAATCTTTTACATATATCGGAATTACCTGAGAAACTTAAAGACTAGCAACACCTGTGCCCCTTCCCCAGGGATATAAGCTACAATTAGCTTATGATGGAGCCCAAGCACCTGTGAGTTTATGAAAGTTCATCAGGTGGTTCCAATGCGCAGACAGGGTTGGGAACCTGAGATCCTCAGCCAGCCCAGTATTCTGCTGATTAGAAGGACCTGTTTAATGTTCAGGCAGGCAGAGCTGTGGTCTCATGCTGCCATCTCATGGTCAGATTGCTCACTACAGGCAGATCTCCGCATTTAAGTGTTTTCAGCCTGGGTCAGGAAAAAGCTAATTAAGAAGAGAAGAGGAAGGGGAAGGATAAAAAGATGATGAAGAGGAAGCAAGGAAAGGAGAAGGCCTGGATTCTCCATGACTCCATGGGTATACAGGCATTTCCCTTCCCGTTTTTCCCAGAATAAATAAAGTGTCCCCGGGCTGGGTGTAAGGGAAATTCAGAAGGAGAAAGGTTCAGAGGCGTTCCTGAGTCAGCAAAGCCAAGCAGGAGACTTGAGATCATGTGCTAATACATGTAGAGTGCCCGGGAAATGAGGGCTCAGTATGAGCTTTACCCTTATTTACACGTCACTGAAACTTTGGGCAAGTTCATTTCTCCAAGCCTTGGTCATCACTGCCCACCACGGCACTATTCTGTGTTTTTTTTTCCCCATGTCACATTATTCTTTAATTCTATGCAATGAATTCATCTCCAGGGTATAGATTTTTGGATTCAAAATGCTCAAAATGAGTTAAGTTTTGAACTCTGATAGCGTTTTTTTGAATAAAAATTTTTTTGCATAGTATTTGAATTTTTAAAAATCACTTCCAAGTCATTTAAAATAAATACCTCTCATCCTTCTTATCATTTTTTTTTTTCTTTTTAAAAGATACCCTGGTGAGAGACGTGAGAACTGCTCTTCTGAACTGTGGGTTTACCAAGCAGTTCAAAGTTCATGGATCTTACAAATAATGTTGAGTACTCATTGGAAAAGCCTTTCCCCTTCACCTCTTCATGAAATTAAACCTGAACAAAATCTGAAAAGGCTAAAAAAGTTTGTCGGTAATTTTCCAAGACATTATGACTAAATACTGCTTATAAAATACTGCTTACAAAACTGCATCAGCTTTGTCCCTCTGATGAATGCCCCATCATCACCTGTCTTTATCTGCTTCATGTTTACATTGGTGCAGCAAGGGGGTGTCACTGGGTCAGTATCTCTGCGCTCTGGTCATGTTTAGAGGCTCATTCTTAGAAAAATCAATCAACTTTCAATTAACAATTAACTTTCCCAGCAAAAAAAAAAAAAAAAGTTGAAATCTTGATCTGTCTGGCCAACATCACATGAGGCCATGGAAAACCAGATAAAGGGTAAGGTTGGATAAGTCCCAACAGATTCGAAAGATGTAGGTTAGTGAACACAAACAATAACCCATCTCTTACAAGTTCAGCCAGCTCGCAAGAGCTTCTCATGTGATGACAGCTGGTGGCTGGAACCAGCCTACTTTTGAAGCCCTGATTTCTTCCTAAGCAAGAAACCATGTGAGTATTTTGTGGTAGTTGTTGATGGTTTCCCCTCGTAGAAAAAAGAAGATAAACCGCTGAATTGGCTTATCATCATTTTCATATGAGTTTAGGTATCAAAAGCTAGACTTCTGATCATCTGACCACCATAAAAAAGATGAAAAAGACTTTGTAGACCAAATCTGGCAATGGAGACTTATAAGCAAAACATAAAGTCTACCCTTTCATAATCAGTCAAACTAATTGTCCTCCCAACGCTGGATGTTACAAACTCTAAACTAATTAAGAACCTGTTACAGTTTGTACAGCTCTTAAAAATGTAAAAATCTAGTTTAACCACCTTATTGGTTCAGGTGATACTAAGACATTAAATGACTTGTCTGAGATCACACTTCTTGTTCCCATCAAAGCAAAAACTAGCATCTGGGTCTTCTGACATGGAATCGAGTGTTAACATCTCTCCCCCTATGCATGTGAAACACAATGCCCCTCCTTATGGGAGAAGAACATGAATGACAAAACAGAAAAAAAAAGCACAGCAGGGCAGGGACCACATCTGTTTATCACTGTATCTGGTATAGCCCAACATCAGGTACACCAGCACTCAGTAAATATTTGTTGAATGACTTGCAACAGATTATAATTCAAGAAATGTTTTCCAAGTGAGCCACCACTGGTTAGGCAGTATACAGGGCACATTTACATCATTGCCTTCATTTTATATGACTCTATTACCATCACCATTGTTGTTATTATCAGAGTTGTGCACAGTTAACACATTAGCTAAAGACAGGGGTCATCATTTCCTCTGATTTGGGAGAGAAGAAAAAGAAGGTCGGCAGAAAGGGGTGGATAGTATTTCTTGTAACCTGAAGAAAGAAGGGTGCACCTTAGACATAATTCGAAAATTGGCAATTTCTGCAGTTTATAAAAAATTGTCTGTTTTCACCACGTACATTTTCGTACGATAAATAATGACCCCTGAATTTTGACCAGCTGATGAGATTCACAAAGGAATGCCCTTATTAAAGGAAAGAAGTGAAAGGACACAGTCCATGGGTATTTTGATGGTTAGTTTTTCAGTCTTCCGCAGGAACTAGTGCTTCTCAGCTCCGTTGTTTTTTTCTTTTTTTCTTTTCCCTGAACAATTTAGAGATATTGAATATAGGAATAAATGACTTAGAAGACACAAAAAAGGATGGCAGTCATGTCTAAGGATCTGTGCCAAAACTGCCCAATCGACATCCTTCAAAACTAGCCTCTTCAGGAGAGCATGTCCTACGGAAGAAATATACACAAAATTTCTACCATATAAATCTCTTGATTTAGCATTAAATTTTATTTTTGCTGTTGAAGCCCTCTACCTGCTAAAACCTTGAGTGAAAGAGATTATAATACAGATCAAGACGGAACTCAGTTACAATGATGACCCCACCCTTTGCTGCTTCCTATACTGCCCCCTGGCACAAGGTAACTGCTAGAGAAATGCTAGCAATGGCCCTCACCACAGCTATTACCTCCACGTTGCCATCGTGGTCATTGTTCCAAGCCTCCCGCTTCATCTTTGATGCTCTTCCCTGTGTCCGCGTGGACCCGCACAGATCTACCATATCCATTGCTTCTCCCAAGATGACAAATAAGTCACTTCTGCACTTCAGCACTGAATTTTTTTTTATCTAAATGATAAAGTACCTGCTCCATCTCTTCCTGTCTGGTCAAATTACCAAAGATGATTTTCAGGGTTTTCTTCTAAGACAAATACAAGATTTTTAAAAAATCTACAGCATGTGAGACCTAATACTAATACTAATGCAATACTAATAAATAGTACTCCTAGTAATGCAGTACTAATAAACCAACATGTGTGTTGGAGGTAAAGGCAAGAGACAGACACAGAAGCAGAGAACAAATGCATCTGAGTATAGAACACCAGAGAAAGTTCAATGGATCCTGACTCCAGGAGGATCTAAGAAAACCAGCAAAGCTAGGCTTTTCTGAGGAATATCCCTCAGTTACTGAATCTAAGCCTTTTGACCATTTCAGGGTCATCTTTGAAAGTCATCGCCCCTCTCCATAGAGAAACATTCACATACACACTAAATTTTGAATAAATACTGCTGGTTGACCCATGAGGGTGATACCTGGACCTTACTTGATTCCCTGAAGCCGATTTGAATAAAGCCTTGTCTAAAATCAGACCCTGCCTTTGAAAATAAGGAGACGAAAGTAGATATTGTGTCTCCCTGGAGAGAAGAGGAAAACAACGTGACCGGGACTACCAAGAGACAAAACCAAACTCTGCGCTGAGGTGAGGACAGGTGTCATTGCAAGATGGAGAGCTAGATTCCCCCATATGTTTATAGAAGTCACCAACAGGGGTCGCTATGAATATATCTAATCAGGACCTATCGAGAGCCCAAGATCGTGCATAACAATTGCAGAGACACACAAAAGAACAGACTACTACAACCACTGCCAGCCCCGCAAGCTCTGATCTCCGGCAGATTCAGGACATTTGGAGCCTCATCTTGCGGGAGAGGGCGAGGTTAGGGACTAAATCCCAGACCTAGTCCTGGTTCCTGTTGGTCCAGTGTCTATGTCACTTCCCTAGAACCAGTCCTGGTTTTTTCCCACTGGACCCTAAGCCTGTCAGGGTCTTTGCCTCCAGGAGCAGCGAAATCCGCGTCAGGCTTTCCTATCTGCGCACCTGCCTGGCTGCGAGTCGGGCAGCTAGGACATCGGTCTTCTGTCCCGCTGCTGCCTTTCCACCCTTTTTGCTTCTGCCGCCCGCTTCCCCTTCGCTGCCGCTCAGCAGCCTCGCTACCAGGTTTTTTCCTTTCGTAGGGAATCTGCCTCTTTTTCGAATAGCGCACTCGCTTCTGGGCTCCAGGACCTGGCAGAGCCCCTGCTACCCCTCCGCTGCCCTCCCGGGGCTCAGAGCTCCCCCTGCAAGCAGCTGGATTCCTGAACTCCCGGGCGCCTCACCCACTCCCGGGCTTGCAGACGTCTGAGACTCTCACCCAGTCTCCAGCCCTTCCCGAGACCTGACGCGACCCCTAAGAAGAAGCGTTTGCCATCCCTAAGGTGGCCCAGCTTCAAATGAGTACTTCCAAAAACTAGAGACAAGGTGACTTGTGCCTTTGTGGTTGGAACCCTCATGGGGAAATATAAGGGTACACACCCCACTAAGGTCGCACACAAGTACAAATAGAGGTCACGGGGTACCTAGGAGCAAGGGAGGAAGAACCTCCTCCCCTCACTCGGCTCCGGCGCAGGAGGTGTGTGTGGCCCGGGCAGGGCCGGCCTGGGCAAAGCAATAAGGTCTTGGCCGGGTGTTGTTCTTTCTCTAAGAGGGAAGGAAAGAGGGGGGTGACTTGGGGGTTGTCCACAGAACAGCAGAGCTTCTTGGTTGAAGAAATGGCTTTGTTAGGGGGAGGGTATAGCTCAGCCGTAGAGTGCATGCCTAGCCTGCATGAGGTCGTGGGTTTGATCCCCAGTACCTCCACCAAAAGTAATAAATAAATAGATAAACCTAATTCCCCCACCACCACCAAAAAAATTGGAAGAAAAAGAAAAAGAAATGTTAGAAAGGAGGCTCTTCTGGAGTCTAGGCTGTCCTGCCTCTGAGCTAACCCAGACCTGCTGAGCCAGGACCTTGAAAACCACCAAAAGGCAGGGAAAACCAACCTCCTTGGTCCCTCCTTAAGTATTGCCTTTCTTACCTCTAGGGTCTTAAGAGCACAAACAACATCACACCAGTCTGTAACCCTCTCAGTACTGAAGAACAGCCCTGCCGTTCATCAGGCTGGGATAACAGACATAGATAAAGACAACTGCAAAGTTCACAGTACACAGTATTTCTCCCAAGGACACGCTGAACAGTGCCACAGGACCCCTTCTTAGAGTGACTACTGCTTGCTTACTCAAAAACGTGTCCTCTAAAATCAGACTATTGGAAACTTTGCTGTTTGAAATTATTTCAGTACCACCCTCCCACCCCCACCCCAGTCTTGCCTGGAGGATCTAGGACACTGACACAGAGAAGCGACCTTGATTTACAACCCAGGTGCAGACGTTCAGATAAAGGTGTCTGGACATAAGAATCCACATTTCTTTTAACTTAGTGGTTTCCAAGGAAACATGACCCTGTGTCCATTTCACAGGGTAGACCTGATGTGACCCTTTTATACTCACCCTGCATTGCTTGAAGTGCATTAAAACACTATTTCATCTGAATTTCACTCAGGCTGCATCCTTCCCCCAAATTCTGTAATAACTCTATTTTTATTGAGAAGCTCCATAGTGACTGTACTGTGTGGTTTTTCTCATTGCAATGAACCAATAAATCTGACTTTGTCAAACTGCAGGTTTGTTCCCAGTGGTCTTAGGCTTATTGGGCCCTGACAGTACCAAGCACAGACTCACATGTAATGGAAGGAACTTCTGATGGGTTCACTGAACAGTCAATGTGGACTGTGAAATAGATGACGATATGGTGTAATTATATAGAGACGGGCAGTTTTCATTATTCTGAATATTTTCATTTCTGCAGTATTATCCAACTGTTTTCTTGAGAACATGTAGTTTATGAGAAAATGAGTAACTTTGTCTTTAAAGTGTGCAGTTCAGTGGTTTTTTAGTATAGTCACAGAATTATGCAATTATAACCACTAAGTTCAAATATTTTTATCACCCCAAAAGAAACCCTGTACCTGTTACCAATCACTCCCCACTCCCTCCTCCCACATCTTCAGGCAACCACTAATCTACTCTCTGCCTCCTTGGATTTGCCTACACGGGACATTTCATGTGAATGTAGTCAGACAATATGTGGTCTTTCTGTGATTGACATCAACATGGAGCATAATGTTTTCAAGGCTCATCCACATTGTACCATAGTGCTTCATTTTGTTTCGTTTCTTTTTTCTTTTTTTTTTTTTTCTTTTTTTTTTTTGCCAAATAATGTTCCATTGTATGGATGTGTACCACATGTTATCTATTCATCAGTTGATGGACATATGGGTTGTTTCCACTTCTTGGCTATTATGAATAATGCTGCTATGAATACTCATGTAAAAGTTTTTGTGTGAACCAATATTTTTAATTCTTTTGGGTATATACTTGCAAGTGGATCATATGACAACTCTGTATTTAGCTTTTTGAGGAACTGCCAAACTGAGGGATCTTACACTAGAACCAGGACCCGCTATTTTGAGGGAACTCTTACTATTACATTATATAAAGCAGTCATTATCTGTATGGTCCTTAATACAATTTTAATTTGAACAGACTTGTTCTAGTCAAGTCATAAGTATCAACATGTAAACTTGCTTTGATTAAAAATTTCTTCCAAAAAAAAAAGGTGACAACAATTTTGCATTCCCACCAGCAATATATGGGGTTTCCAATTTCTCTGCACCCTGATCAACACTTGTAATTATCTGTCTTTTTTATTATAGCCACCATAGTGGATGTGCAGTGATATCTTATTGTGGCTTTGATTTGCATTTTCGTAATGACTAATGATGTTGAACACATTTCCACGTGCTTTTTGGCCACTTACATATCTTCTTTGAAGAAATACCTATTCAAATAGTTTACCTAGTTTTTAATTGGGATATTTGTCTTTTCATTGTTGAGTTGTCCTTTCCATGTTCTTTATAATTATTATGTATAAATAGTATACTACATATAGTATACAAGCCCCTTATCAGATGTATATTTTGCAAGTATTTTCTCCGATTATATTAGGGTTTTTTTTAATTTCTTGATAGGATCCATTAAAACACAAAAGGTTTTCATTTTGATTTTTAATTTTTTTAATTTTTTAATTTTAAAGTTAAGATTTAATTTTTAAAATTGATTTTTTAATTTTTTTCTTTTGTTGCTTATAGTTTTGGTGCCATATCTAAAAATCCATTGCCAAAGTCATGAAGATTTAGCCATAAACCTTCAAAGACTTTAATGGTTTTAGCTCTAATTTAGGTCGTTGACCCATGTGGAATTAATTTTTATATAAGGATCCAATCTCATTCCTTTGTATGCGACTACCCAGTTGTTCCAGCCCTATTTGTTGAAAATATAATCCTCTCTTCACTGAATTGTCTTAATATGTTTGATGAAAATCAACTGACTTAAATGTACAGGTTTATTTCTAGGCTCTCAATTCTATTCCATTGATCTATATAATTCTTTTTATGCCATACTACACTTTCATGATTGCTGTAGCTTTCTAGTAAGTTTTGAAATCAGGATATGTGAGTTATCCGACTTGATTTGTCTTTTTCAAGATTGTTTTGTTATTCTGAGTCTCTTGCATTTCCATATGAATTTTAGGATCAGCTTGTCAATTTCTCCAAAGAAACCATCTAGGATTTTTATAGAGATTGAACTGAATCTATAGATCAACTTGGGAAGTATTGCCATGTTAAGAATAAGTTTCTATTTATTAAGTTCTTCTCTAATATCTTTTGATGATGCTCTAGAGTGTTAGTGTACATCTTGAATTTCTGTTACATTTATTCCTAAGTATTTTATTATTTTTGATGCTGCTGTAAGCACAATTCATTTTCTTATTTTTCATTTTGGATTATCCATTGCTAACATATAGGAAGACAATTAATTTTTGTATATTGATCCTGTATTCTGCCACTTTGTTGACCTTGTTTATTTAGCTATAGTGCTTTTGTCCATCTGTGGATTCCTTAGGATTTTCTACAAACAAGATCGTGTCAAATGTGAATATAGTTTTACTTTTTCCTTTCAATCTAGATGCCTTTTATTTCTTTTCTTGCTTAATTGCTCAGACTGGAATCCCAGTATAATACTGAATAGAAGTGATAAGAGCAAATTTCTTTGTGCTGTTCCTGATCCTCAAAGTGAAGGCTTTCAAATCTTTCACTATTAAGTGGGGATTTCATGGATGCCTCAGGGTACTGATTGGGATATTAATCTTACCCAAAACACCCTCACAGGCACATCCAGAATAATGTTGGACCAAATGTCTGGGCACTCCTTTATCCAGTCAAGTAGCTACATAACATTAAACATCACACCATTTATCACTATAACAAGATGGTACAAATGTATAAAAAGACACAAACTAATCATCTCCCTTCATTCCCTTACTTTTCTCACTCACCTTTTCCACAACATCTGCCTCTCCATCCCCAGAGAAGCAGTGTTAACAGCCAGTTAAAAAAGAAATAATCTTTCCATACCTTTCTTCATGATTTTACAGACACACTCACACACATATACACACACAATAGCATTGTTTCTTTTCCCCCTTAAAGGACTCATACTGAATTTGGAAGTTTGAGCTTTATAAAACACTCCTAACAACAAGGACAATAAAAGTGTACCTTTCTGGAAAAAGAAGTTCTACATACCTCATTTTTCCTATTACATACTTAGTATATAAAGGACTATAACTTAGTCATGGGACACCCATGAGATAAATTCCTAAAAATTTTAAATTAATAAGAAGATTTCCACATGGTTTTACTGACTCTCCGTTCCCTGACCACACTTAGATTCCTGCAACATATCCTTTTCATAGAATAAAGTAGGTTTTGAATCTTTGCATGCGAATATCACCACCTAAGTACAGATTAAAAAAATTAAAAAACATTTAGCCTCTGTGAAGTTCATATTCTGCCATAAGTACTAATAATATAAAGTGGGCTTTAAAATTAGATTACATGAATCAAAAGAATTACAGCTCTAAAAGAAAGCATATAATTAAAAATGATAAGGTTGCATAGTCAATAATCCCATGAATGTCAAGAACTGACTAGGCATGGAAAAAAATTCTAGTGCCTTGAAAACAGCCCCACACCTCTTCATTTTACTTGGCAAAATCCGACTCAACCCACGAACCTCCACTCAGCTGTCACATCATGTGGGACTCTTTCCTGCACTGACCCGCCCACCACTAAATTAGTCACTTCCACGTTTGTGCTTTCATGACACTCTGACACTGACATTTTCCCAGTTAATTCCACTGTGAGTGTCAGTTGGGTTTAAGTTTCTTTTGTCTCCTGAACTGTCAGCAAGAGGTGGGAAGTTTCCATGTTTGTCCCTACTCCTTGGAGCACAGGTGAATACACACACACACACACACACAAATGCACCAACACTTACACACACATAGAGCAAATTACAGAACTTACCTGTCAATTCTGCTATTTTCTATTCCCAATTCCTTCCATTATACTTTTCCTTAATTTATATATATCTGGCTTCCTCTGAGTGTATTTGTTCTTTTATAACTTGAGTGGAATGCTTTATATATATATATTTTTGTCTAATACAGAAAATGTTTAAAATTTTAAATTTGCTTCTAGGTAAAGTTTTGCCAGGAAACATCAAAAATGTATTACATGCCATTCTGGTGGTCATTACTGTCAAATAATTCTGTAATATTGGCTTTAGTTTCTTCTTTGACCAAAGCGGTTTTTAGAGGATATTTTTATTTATTTGCTTTTTGAGGTCAAAATGATGGGGCTTTTGAGGTTCTACATTATTCATTTTTGATTTTATTGTATTTGGGTCAGAGAATGTGGGTCTCCTGTACTACTATACCGGGAACTCAGTGTTTTGTCTGTAGTCTATTTTGAGAGCCATTTAGAAATAGGTGACAAACTGTAAAAATGTTTGCAGTGTGGGAGAAACCGCCTGCCTCGGAACAGCAGCAGTACCTGGGCCGTCGAGGGTTCTCTGGCCAGTGTTGTATCCACCTGTCTACAGCACGGGGATTATTTTTGCAAACCTCTTCAAGGTCTTCTTTGGCAAGAAAGCAACGCGCATTCTCATGATGGGCCTAGATGCTATGGGAAAGACCACCATCCTGTACAAACTGAAGCTGGGTGATACTGTGGCCACCATTCCCACAATAGGCTTCATCATGGAGACCGCGGAGCACAAGAACACCAGTTTCACCATGTGGCACTTGGGCGGCCAGGACAGGATCCGGCCTCCATGGTCCCTCTACTTCCAGGCACACAAGGTCTCATCTTTGTGGTTGACAGCAATGACAGAGAGTGCGTGAAAGAGGCCGTCGAGGAGCTCATGAGGATGTTGGCAGAAGATGAGCTCAGGGATGCCATTCTGATCGTGTTTGCAAACAGACAGGACCTCCCAAATGCCATGAATGCAGCCGAGATCATGGACAAGCTGGACCTACACTCTCTGTGCCACAGGAACCGGTACATTCAGGCCACCTGTGCCACTAGCGGGGACGGGCTCTATGAGGAACTGGATGGTCTGTCCAATCAGCTCCAGAACCAGAAGTGAGCTATGCTCTTCTCTCCTCCCCTCTCACTCCCTCCTTCTACCCTGGCTTTTCTCTCATGTGGCAAATGTGCCCCTGTGGTGTGAGTGCCAGGAGCTGTCTCCATGGTTGGTCACAGTGTGCTTCACCATGCTGTAAATGTGCAGACAGCCTGCAACTGGGTTTTTAATTTCATGTAAATAGTTTTTGTTTCCAATGGGGCAGTTTCTGGTACTCCCATGCAATATTACTCAGCTTTTTTTTAAAATTGCAAAAAGAAAAGCAACCCACTGTTCAGTGCTGAGAAGGGATTTTAGGCACATGGGTCATCCAGGAGTCTCTGGGTGCTCCTCCTCTGGGCTTTGGATTTGTGTTGAGATCCATTTTGGTGGTTGGTTTTTAACCCAAACTTGGTGCATTTTAAAAAATAGTTACAAATACAAAATAAGGAGAACACTTGAACACATAGAAAGGAGAAATGTGCCTAGTGTAGGTTCTGCCGTAATGGCTTGAGCCCAGTCCACCAGTGGTCTGTTTCCCGCTGGGAACGTGAGATGGGGCAGAACCAGCCATGATCCATTGTGCGTGGTCACAGTAGGGTCCCTGTGATCTGCTCTGTCTCGGGTCACCCCACACACTCATAGCATTTGTGCTTGTATTTGTGCTTATATAGCTGCCCAGGAGATGGGCTGGAGCAGCCACTGCTCTCTCTCGGCCTTTTGCTGGGTCAGCACGGGCACTTGGGTGGGAATGCTCTGGCTGGAGCGGATCCCTGCAGCCCCCCTTGCTGGCCTGCCCCGGGCCTTCTGGGGTCTCACCGGCAGAAGTGCGGGCAGTCATCTTAGAGCCCCAGCCCCTCGGAGCCCCTGTCTACATGTGCTCTCACTCCCTCAGCCTGCAAGGGTCAGATTTGCCGTTGAAAATGATAACCTCTACTTTTTTCTTTTGTAGTTAGACAGACACTGAAGAAGCTGGAGCTGTTAAATTTTATCTTGGGGAAAACCTCAGAACTGGTTTATCTGGTGTCATGGAAACTCTTACTGCTTTCAGTACACAATTAAGTAATCAACTGTTTTGTATACTTGTTTTCAGTTTTCATTTCAACAAACAAGCACTGTAGTTACAGCTCCTAGAGTAAAATCTCTTAACTCTTTCAAAAAAAAAAAAAGTTTGCAAATTTGACCCAGCAATTCCACACCTTAAATTTATACTATGAATGTAACTGAAACTATTCCAAAAAATGAATGTATAAGACTATTGATCACAATGCTGTTTATAGTAAAATTGGAAATTTCACCAGTTAGTTTTGGCCATGACTGTGTTTCTCTGTGTAGACTAACTGGTGGAGATTAAATACTCTAACTTCTCTTTTCTCCCTGCTTCCCCAGGTGCCAACCAATGCTTCCCACTGGCTGAACCCAACCAGAAGCCAGAAGACAAGGGGACCCGGGCGAAGGAGTTCATACAGATCAGCCTCCCAGGGCACAGAGCCTAACATAGGTCAGAGACTGATTTTTCCCTCCTTCCTGGAGAGTATCCCCCACCACCCACAAGAAAAAGGGATTGGCCCATCCAAGCCCACATACCAGGCATCACTGTTTCAGCCACTCTTATAATGTCTGTCAGAACCTGCAGGAACAACAGTGGAAAAACTGACCTGTTTAAGCCTCAAAAGGACACAGTAAGACTCCAGACACTAGTGGCTTCCCCAGCCCTAAAAGCTACAGAATTGGCAGTTGGTGTTATCTGACACCCTGGCCTATTTAATAATTTGTATGAGAACACTGCATTTTCTCTGTCCTTGGTAGGACACATTGTTTCAATGACACCATCTGTGCAAACTTTGGGATTACAGGCCATTCTTGGCACATCCTCAGTATTCACCATTTTAGAAGCCACCAGTAGGGGACACTTTATATGTGTTCAATCAACAGGTCCACTCACTATCCACGCAGAAAGTTCATATTAATTATACAGGCTGCAAGAAAACAAGAAGCATGTTCTGGAAAAACAAAACAACAGACATTTGCTTGGTAAATGCAGGAATATTTTAAGTCTCGCCTAAGGGAAGAGCAAGAGACCAAGTCTGAGAATCTAGTCTGCATGTCTGCTGGAACTGTGCATTTACATCTTTTACATCCATTCTAGGTTTCTCACTAGTCATGGGTTTGTCTGTGTTTTGCTTCACAGGAACAGCTAAATCCATTCCAGATTTTTGTATCAACCCATCAGGCTGGCTGCCTTTCTGAGCAGCAGTGGCAGCCCCTAATCTCCCTACCACCCCGTAATTTTATCCTTCTCCCTGCTTTCAGCCATAAAGCAGAAGCATACTCTTAAATTTTCCTGGGCTCTGCAGAGGCAGGCCTCCTTCTGACCAATCAATATTAGCCTTTTGGCAGGTTTTTCTTTTGGACGATGCACCTGTTTGGGGCAACTGGTATCTGGTGGTTCCATCCTGGTCCTCCCACCCCAGCATCTCCTGGGCTCCCAGATGTTGCGGCTGTCTCACCATCACTAGGAGAGCTGACACCAAGACTTGTGTGGACCAGTCCCAGGCCTGCCCTGTGACCTGACAGGCCCCCTTGAGACTCTCCTAAGAACATTTCCTGCCCTCTGGGAGGCCCAATTGGACAAGACTACTTCCCAAACACTTAGCATGAGACAAAGTGGAGTGTGACCTTCATGCAGTTACAGTTCGTGGGCCCAGGACACACACCATCAGGCCATGCAGTGTAAATACAAAATATTGGGGCAGGGTCTACAAGCAGAGAAGGAGGACAATGCACATGAACCACCCCCCCACCTCCTTACCCTCCCACCCCAGCTACTCCCTCACCCCCCTTCCACCAACACCACCCGCTCCCATCTCTCTCCCAATCTCAATTGACAGTTTTCATTGTTCCACTGGGAGGTGCATCTAGGCTGGGCAGGAGGAGACTGGACACATCTCAGAGGGTGCTCAATAGAGAGTGGCCCTAAACTATGGAGGTTCACACATGGGGGGTGGGGCACAACTAGGCCACCATTTAGTAGGAGCCGCTGAAGCTCAGTATCTGGTGACTGCCTGTCCTGCCTCCCAGCAAACTCAGCTCTGCTGATGCAGCTAGTTGCTAAACTATGAAAATGAGGGAGAAAATGAGACTCCAGGGCCATGTGGATGTGTGTCTCCCCAAGCAAACAGGGAGTGGATCTCCCACCTTCTAAAGAGTAATTGCATCAAAGCAGGAACAGCACTGTGTTCGTCTCGATCCCTTACAGTCCTGAGCCCAGACCCTTGCATGTGTTAAGATACGAAAGGATGTCTGAGGGATTTGGGATTTTCTGGAACAGCCAATAGGAACCTTGAAGCCGATGGAGCAACGATGTAATTACCTAGAGGTAGGGCATTGTGCACTGAGAACTACTTGCCATAGACCACAGTGACACTGAGGTTCTAAAGAGAACATGTAAGTATATTTCTTTCTCAGGCATTACCTATTCCTATTCCTGAGAGAATAGAGAAATCTTTTTCTTTTTAATGCTACCCATGAACTTTTCTTCCAGAACCTTGTGCTTTTTGATCTACCATAGGAATATTAATGACAAGCAAATACTATTTTGGTGAAATCCTTCCATGCCCTTTATTTATTTATTTAATTTTTCTTTTTCTTTTTTTTTTTAATGGAGGTATTGGGGATTGAACCTAGGAAAACCACTGAGCTACACCCTCCCTCATCCTTCTCTGCCTTTAGAGACTAGCTTCCAAAACAATTGGCAGACTTGGAGGGACTGTTTCTCCCACTCGGGCACAAAGGCTATGGAGCCCTTGCCCTTAGCCTTAGTCCAGGGGATCCAAATAGCCACATCCTGGCTCCCTCTTCCTACCCTGGTCCAGCCATTATTAGGGGCATGGAGGGTGGTAACAGGAAGCCACAGCCCAGGAAAGGGCTCTCCACCATCCTGCTCACCTGCATTGCTCCCCTAACCTCCTCTACGTGCTTCACACCATGTTGGGGAGAAAAATGGACCCTGGGCTGAGACCACTTCCCCAGGGAGGCATGGGCTGTCACAGAAGGGGCGGGCAACCTGATGGCACTTCCCAAGGTGGGAAGTGGCAGGGGATGACAGCCCAGGAAAGATGGAGGATGGCAGGTGCTCTGAGCCCAGCCAGTGGGAGAAGTAAGTCCTCTGCCTGAGCGCCTGCCAGATCTTTAGGGGAAAAAAGATAAGCATTTGAAAAGACAGAAAAACATGTATTTAAGTGCATATTTTTTCCTTTTGTCTTAGGCTCCAATATGGGTTGCACATCACTGTGGGATCCTGTTTCTGTTTTAAGATTTTGTTATTTTGCTCATCATGGGTTTTTTTGCATTAATTTTAATTTTTTAAAATATTGCATTAAAATATTATTCATCTTGACTATTGAGGGGTGTTTTGGTACCCCCTTAAATTTTGAATGCTTCTTGCCTCACCTTAATCCTGGCCGTGACAGGGTAACTTCATACTTTTGGTCTTCTCATTAGGTCATAACTGGACCAAATCCAAAGGGAGGGAAAATGCAACGGGACAACAGAAGCAAATGCAGTCTTTAACAAGTATTTAAAGCAAGTAAAGTAGCCCATCTGGGTGAGAAATAGAGACAAACATTAATTAGGATTAAATGCCTTTATAAGCATTTATCTGTATTAACAGGTATGGTTCCCTTGTAAACAGAAATGACAGTTCTGTCTTCATCCATTCAACCTGAATTTAAACTTTCTACTTGTTGAATGCCACGCTAGGCTCTGGGATTACAAGGATGAAAAAGACTGAGAGTTTACACTCTGGTGAGGGAGACAAACTGGGAACAACTGACCTGAATCCAATTCAGTAAATGCTCTAAATATGTGCAGAAATAGTTTGCAAGTACAGAGACGTAAGCAGAGGGTTTTGTTTGTTTCAGTTTTGTTTTCTGCTGGTTGAGTCTCGTTTGTACTGTGGGATTTTTGTTTATGGAGGCGACTGAATGACAATATGCAAGGTCAATGCCGTGGAAAGGAGATTTTTACTACTTACTTTTCCCTAAAGAAGGGGGTCATGCAGGGTCCCAGTGGAAGCATCAGATTTGGGTCAGAAGGCAGAAGCAAGAGCAGGAGGAAAATTTAGGCCAGAGCCTTTTTTAGGGTTTGCACTGGGCAGGGCACAGTAAACAGCTTGGGACTTGCTAGTGTGAACAATGAATAGTGGGCTTTGGGCTATAGGAGTGTTCTCTTCTTGCCTGGTACCTGGTGGTCCTGGGATGACTGAATTAGGACAGGGGAAATAGTGACTCGGTGTGTGAGTATTAGATAAAAGGGGTGATTGGCTTGCATATGAGAGCTGTACTCCAAATAAATTGGTATCTTTAGGAATTAGCTAGCCCTGGGAAAATGCAATCTCTCTCCAGCTAGCAAGATTTTTAGAATGTCAAAACATAAGATACAGAAAATAAAGAACATGATTAATACAGTGGTGGGGGGTTATAAATATTACACAGACCATAAATATAAAGCATTAGTGGTTAATAGTATGGTGAATTGAAGAAGTGGAGTGTTTCGTTGTTGGGGCATGGGGTGCTAGGGGGAGAATCATTTCCACTTTTCCAAGGAGTTGGGAGAAAACTTTCTCCAGGATACAAAAAAGTTTGGAAAACTTAGCGACGGGTGTATGTATAGACTTGGGAAATTAACATTTGTTGAATATCTAGCCAGGTACTCTACACAAGCAAATCTTTATTGGTATCCATAAACCACTTTAGAGGGATAGTCTTAAGAGATGAGTAAACAAGCTGATAGAATTTAGGCTGGGCGACGAAGGCTGAAGAAAGAAATGAGGGATTTCTAGGTCGGAAAACGAAGAGAAGAGACGGATTTGGGGGCCAAGGGCGGAGAAAACTTATTGTGAGATTTGGGGCCACGCTTGGAGAATACTGGGTGTAAAATTTCGCATGAGGGCTGGAGTGACTCGGGCAGATGTGTTAACAAGGGCTCAAAGGCTCCGGGCTGGGCCAGTTTAGGTGCTAGAATGAGAGGAGAGAGTCCGGGAGATCCAAGGGCGAGCTCGCGGACAGCGGGCAGAGTTCACGTAGGTCGGCGGAGCGGGTATATGAGGTGCAGAGGAATTCCGGCGCGCTGGCGCCAGGCAGGCACGGCGGCGGGCGGAACCTTCCAAGGAACCGCCCCCAGGCACGCCCTATGGGCGGGGCTACCCTGTCCGTTACATAACAAACCTGTGCGAGCGGCTGGGGAGCGGCTCGGGCGGTGGCGGCGGGGGGCGGGGCCTGGGCGGGGCCAGGCCTGCACCGGACCAGGCAAGATGGCGGCCGTGGACACCGAGTCGGCGCCGCTGACCCTAGAATCGCTGCCCACCGACCCCCTGCTCCTCATCTTATCCTTCTTGGACTACCGGGACCTAATCAAGTAATGGGATGATGCGCGTGACACGGGTGTGGCCATGGGTGGGGGAGGAAGCGGTAAGGCAGGAAGGACTGAGGCCCCGCTCGCCGACGGGACCCGGACTCCCGCGTCAGCCAAAAGGTGACACCGGGGCCGCCCTGATCCTGCAGAGCCCCTCGGGGGCCGGGGCGAGACGGGGACAGAAAGGGCCCTGCTTTGAGGTCGTCCTCCCGTCCAAGGCCCAGGCCTGAGGAGCGTCTAGAGCCCTCTCTCCCAGGCCTCGGCGAGGCCCTGTGGGAAGCGGGGAGGTACTGTTACCCGCTCCCGCCCCGCGGACCCCTGCGCCCTGCACCTGCCGGTCCTCGGGGTCTTTGCCGGATTTGGCCAGCCCTGGCCACTTTGGAAAGGTCCTCATCCGGGCCGAGTCCTCTTCTCTGCCAGGGTCCCGGACCTGCGGAGTCGGGCGCCAGAGTGGGCAGGTGAGATGCCCGAGAGGAGCCAGGCGACCCTCTGAACCTTGAGGTGCGACTTCTGCAGCAGCATAATATCTCGCAGGGCGCACTTTCGGACTTCTATGCGAGATGATTGTTTTGCTTTCAGCCTCCCGGCTCTCGGCTGCGTGTTGGATTTTGTGTTTTGGTACTGACTTCCGGTGGTGCGATACAGGTGACCATCTTCTCTCCTGTACGCTTTGGCTTTCCCACATTACTGACATCTATTCCAAAAATAAACACCAGTTGCTGGTAAGAGTGGTTAAATGCTAGTTCCTTCAGCGCTTGGGGCTGCTGGGGATAGTGGAAGAAATGGCGCTGTTTACACCCTTGACAGCTAGTGGCATGGCTCTGCCTTTCTTATGCCACCGTGTATCTTTGCAGAGGAGGCAGAGTCGCCCTCTTAAGGATGGGTAGCGAGATTTCGTTTTGTCTTTTGGATTAACCATTGGATTGTAGCCATTTGATGATTGTGCCTTGTGTTGGCAGGCATCCTTTTAGAAATACAGGCTTCTAGGAATTACTTGTAGCTGTTGGTTGATCTAGCTAAGTGGTGACAGAGGGAAAACTCCAGTTTCTGGCTGCTATCTATATTAGTACCTGTAACACTTTTATTTTTCTAGAAAACAAATTTTTATCTGCTCAGGCTTGTTCTAAAGCAGAGAAATAAAGTTTATCTTTTCTTCGGAAAAGTCTCTTCCAGCTGTTTACTCTTTTCATCTGAAATATTCTGTTGATATAGTCTCTTAGAAATCTAACACATACACACCCCCTTTTGATCTTTGGGCTACATTGCTCCCAGAGTGATCTAAGATTTGTCTGCCATCCTCCTCAAAAACCTATAATGCCCCTTGTTTACAGATTATAACCTAAACTTCTGGGAGCATTTAAGGCCCTCATTATTTGGCATAGTCCACTCTAGCCAAGTAGACCTCTGCCAGCATACCACAACTTGTGGGGTTTTTTTGTTCTGTGGATTAAGCTCTTGACCCTATCTGGAATGCCTTGCTCTCTTTTCTCAACTTGGCAAAATGGAATTCCTTTAAGATGCCCTCTCCTGAGTCCTAGCTCTACCTTCTTCCTTCCTCTGCCTGTTTATTCACCATACCAAATAGATTATGCATTTCTTAAATGTAGAAACTATGTTTACCTTTGTCGTCACCATTTATTCAACTGATTTTTTTCTTTGAGTGCCTGCTATGTGCCAGCCTGTTAAATGTTTGGGATATACTAGTGAACAAGACAGATAAGGCCCCTCTCAAAAGCTTACAGTCTAGTTGGGAAAGACAGAAAAAACAAACATGTATAATTATAGGAGCTGCTATGTGCTATGAAGGAAATAAACCAATTGCTCTGTTAAGGAATCTGTTCAAATTGGAAGGAGCTGCCATATATGAAAGACAGCATATGAGCAGTCTTGGCAGAAGGAACAGTGTTTTCAGAAGATGATTGGACAATAGCATAGCCTGTTGGAGGAGCTAGAAGACTGGTGTTGCAGGAAGTAGGGAGTGACTCACAGGCAGAGTAGCTTGAGAAGAGACTAGTGAGATCATGCAGGACCAGGTGCGGAGATCAGATTTTATTTGAAATGCTTTAGGTAGTCAAAGTTTTAAACAGAAGTGACATGATCCCTCTAAAATGTTTGTGGAAGTGAACTGAGTTGAATACCGTATTAGGATTCTTAAGAGAAACAGAGCCAATAGTGTGTGTGTGTGTATGATTTATTATAAGGTATTTGCTCGTGAATTACAGAGGCTGAGAAGTCCTACGATCTGCAATCTGCAAGCTAGAAGCCCAAGAGAGCTGGTTGTATAGTTTAAAGGGCTGAGAGCTGGAGAGCTGATGGTGTAGATTCTGGTCTGGGTCTGAAGGCATGAGAACCAGGAGCGCCAAGGGCAGGAGAAGATCAATGTCTCAGCTTAGCTGTCAGGCAGAGAACAAATTCAACCTTCCTCTCCCTTTTTGTTCTATTCATGCCCTCAATGGATTGGATGATGCCCACCCACATTGGGAGGGTCATCTGGCTAATTTAGTTCACCTATTTAAATGCTAATTTTTTCTGGACAGACACATCAAAAAATAATGTTTAACCAGCCATCTGGGCATCCCTTAGCCCAGGCAAGTTGACACAAATACCATTGAATTTTATCTACAGAAAAGTATCCTGTGTACCACAACTTCTTTCCTGCACTATACACCCAACTTTGTCGAGTGTCCTGGCCATTGCTAAGCTGTGAAGTTTGGGGTACTTATTTGCTGAACTGGAATGGGTTGGATTGGATTAGTCCATTGGGATCATTGTATAATATAAAGAGCATAGTTTGAATCTCCTTCTCCTTTCCAGAGTGATTTATTGTGTATCATTCATAACCCTTAACCCTCTATGTATCCGAATTACATGTGACACTTTTTAGATACACACTTGCCTGCGGTACAGATCTCACCCCATGCAGACTGAGTCAGAACCTCTAGAACAGTAGATCTCATCCTTGATGTGTATCACAATCACCTTTGGTGCATATTCCAGACAATCTTTTATGTTGTTAACACTTGAGACAGTGGAGGGAGAGAGATGGGAAGAGGAAATGGACTCTGAATTCCCCAAACTGGAGGGATTCTTATATTTGCAACTGTTAGTTTGGGCATCTCCTGAGCTTGGCAGATGAGGATGAGAATGTTTCTGTAAAATCTGAAAAACAAATACAAAGGCTCTTCTATTTACCTTCAGTTTTTTGACATGTCTCACTCATGGCCTTCACAAACCCCATGTGATTGAAGAGTCCCTTAATTGATCAGCTATTGCCCAAGTGAGATCTTTCAATACCTACTTTCTCTAACTTGTGATTTCTCTTCTGAAAGGATAGAAATCTATTTTTTAAAAAATCTTAGTTTCATTCTTTTTGCAAATTAATTATGTAGGGTAGGATTTACAGGATTGGAGCACTATTGTATTAGAAATCTCTGTATAATAAGAAAATCATTTGTTTCTGACATTCCATGTTTTTGAGCAGCTGTGGAAACTGAATCAGAACTGTTGTGAATCTGACACCTCTTATAGGTGGGCTTTCCAATAGCTGCTGTAATTAAAAAGTGTTTTGGCTACAATATTTCTTTCCTTTAAGAAAAGAATTAGAACAAACCAAAGATCTGTGTTTTTAATACAAATGTCTCACAGATCTTAAAAAGAAAAAAGAAAAATGACTTTATTTACACTTGAATAACATTTCTTTCTATATGTAGAAATGAACTGCTCCAATAATAAATATAGGAAAGCTTTCTGATTTGAAATGAACTCTAATGGTTAATATGTTTTATAGACTTTTGTATGAAAATTTCAGTTGTAGACACTTTGGGGTTTATGTATGAACTCAAATAGTTAAGATTTTACTACTCACAAGGTAATTATACTAGCTAACATGTTAAACAGGTTTTAGAAAATACTGTTTCGCAATTATAAGGGTAGAAAGTAGAAAATAAGAAAAGCAAAAGGAATAAAACAAAACTTAACATTGAATATTTTCATCTTTATTTTAAAATTATTTTCCTGTTTTCTTTTATTCTAAACATGAATCTGGTTACTGCCAGTTGTTGCTATGTCAGTCGAAGACTTAGTCAGCTATCGAGTCATGATCCGCTGTGGAGAAGACATTGCAAAAAATACTGGCTGATATCTGAGTGAGTATTTGGGAAACATGTATTCTTGAATTTGGCCCTTGGCTTCCACAATGCTAGTCTAGCCTGATCCTCCTCTCTGACCCTTGTCTCTTTGTCTCCTTGGATGGCTCTTCTTGTGCCTGTCAGTAAATGCAGGTATTCTCCAAGCTTCTGCCCTCTGCTCACTGCCCTTCTCCCTCTGTGAAGTCTCCTGTATGCACTCTTGCAGTCTGTGGAGACTCCCTCCATGCTTCTAACTCCCAAACCTGAATGTCCACCCCTGTCTGTACAACTGTTTTCTGGATCCTTCCTTTGGATGGCCCATACGGTTCACTGAATTCAGTAAATGCTAATAAATCTGACAGAATAAAAAAGTGTAGATGACAGAAGGTGGGAGTTGGAAAAGGTGAAAGAAAGGGTAGGATTACTAGTATCTTTTTCTTAGATTGAGGGGAATCAGATAGTGACGAAAGTTGGTGAAGCAAGAAGTAGAGGTTTAAATATATTATTTAAAGCTGCAAGCTACTTGATAGAACTAAAAATTAATAGCAGACCCACAAAACATTGGGAGGAGAAAGAGTAGGGAAGAGGGAATTTTAAGTATTGCTGTATCCTGATCTTTATACTTTGGGGTACCAGTAGCTAGGTGTAAACTTGATAAATCAAGAACTAGAGGCATAAACATTTAGAATTGTAGAGATTACTTCCAGAAATAACAAGTTTCCTTTGAGGGTTTGGGCTTAGAACAGCAAACTGCCTAGTTTTTCATCATATGTTCTTTGATATTTTTTGGTTTCACTAACATACGTATATTATTTAGATTAATAAAGAGATACTTCCCTTCCATCACTGCCCCCGCCCCCAAAAAACACACATGGCACACAACACCCTGAATTGTTCTTTTTTCTATCCCTAAACCTGATCCTCCTGCATTCATGTCTTCATTGCAGTGTTGTCCATCTGGGCATCCAAGCCAGAAACAGGAATCATCCTAGTTCTCTTCTCTCCTCTCTCTATATTCATTCAGTTACCAAGCCTTTCTCATTTTAGCCCCTGTACATTTTTTGAATCTTTCTACTCATTTCACCTAGCCACCACATTTTTAGTTCAGTTAATCATCTCTTACCAAGAGTGCCGCAAACCCACCTACCTCATCCCTGTGCCTCTGGTGTACACCACTCCCACACCACAGCCACAGTTCTGTTCTTTTAACTGTCCTGTGAAAACCCTTCAGTGGCTCTCCATTGTCTACAGGATAAGGTCCAAGCTCACTAGTATATTACCTTAAGGCCCTTTCTAGCTGCCTTATCCTGTACCACTTCTGACTCTTAAATTTATACTTCATTCTTTCTCTCTGATTAGACTGTATGTTTTTTTGAAGACCAAAAGTGTGCCTTATTTTTAATGTCCTCATTGGCTAAGTAGACAATAAATGTTTGTGGAATTGTACCAAATAGAAATATTGAATTATGTGATTCCTTTGTTATGCTGTGATTCTCTGGCTAATCTAATGTAGGTAAATTAGATTAGTATTATTGTATCATTAGATTCTAAATATTCTCTAAAATAGAGAAACTACATACATGTTTTAAAATATTATAGTTAGCATGTTTTTAGGAGTAAGCTGAAATTCATACCCCGTATACAATTCACATTATATCTTATTAAGGATTAGAACACTTGGAAGAAAATAAGTCACTCACCATCCCACCATACCAGCAATAACTCTTGTTAAATTTTGTGATGTACATACCACTTTTTGCTATCTAGTCTTCCCTTGTAGCTAAAATAAATGAAAAGGAAGACAAACGGAACCACAGATTCCTAATAAAGTACATTGGTAAGTGTCTGAAATATATGCTAATTTCATTTCAAAAGATTTTTAATCTTACTTTTTAAATCTACTTAGGGAAGAGAAAACACAGAAGAACCAGTGTTGGAAATCCCTCTTCATTGATACTTACTCTGATGTAGGAAGATATATTGACCATTATGCTGCTATTAAAAAGGCCTGGGATGATCTCAAGAAGTACTTGGAACCCAGATGTCCTCGGATGGTTTTATCTCTGAAAGGTATTGGAAATGCACGGTCTCCCTTCCCCATTTTAGTTACTATAGTATAAATAGCTTAAATAACTTTGGGTTTCTATCATCTATGCTGGTCTGTGCTAATCCAACATTATCTGCTGTTCACCATTCACATTTGGACAAGGAAATAGAAAGCCTGTATTGCTAAAAGGACCCTGGTCCAGCGCTTGCCCTGTTTTTGCCTATCTCAGGATCCACATGATTCTTTATTAGAAAGGAAAGCTGAACTTTTTTTATCCTTATATTTGTTTCACATTAAAAAAAAAAACTATTTATTCTAAAACTGCTTGAGGATAACTATTGTGATTTCTTTTAAAAGACCTTTTTTTTGTAATTGAAAAATTGCCTGCTGTGTCAGCCATCTTCCCTATTTTCTGTAAAGTGTTTATTTGACAGTCTAATATTTGGAAAGACCAAATATCACAGACTTGGTCTTTAAACATGTAAGAGCAGCACAGGGTAGGGAAAACTTCCATCCCTGTTTTGATATTTATAGAATAATGAAAATTAAGACTTGAACCAAGGTCTGTTTGACTCCAGAATCTGTGTTCTCTCTCCTATTATTGTCCAATTTTGGCAAGAAATATTAATAAGCTATTTCCCATTGCTTGAATTTTTAACTTATGCCCAAGAAATACATAAATGGATTGCAGATATATTGCTGCTTATCTGCTTTAGCCTCCAAATTTTTTTCAAATTTCTCCACTAAAAGGAATTTTATATGTGTTTTGGTTTTGCTAAGCTGAAATTGGGATCAGTTCTTCTCAAATGTATTCCTTTTGAACCAAGGTCTCTTTTGAAGTGGCATTCTTTTTACATGTCATATTTCTGCTGCAAATATGAATGCGAATATGAATTTCATACAAATCACGATTGCATGACCAGGTACTTAAAACTGAATTGCTAGGAGGTAGAAGAAAGAATGATTTGGCAGAGAGAGTAGAGCTTTGAAGGAAAGTATCCTTGATTAATATTTTTAATGGCTTTTTTCTTGGAAGAAAATAATAGTATTATCTACTTGGTATGTAGTGTTAAATAATTTCAAGAGGAAAATAATTCTGAAAATAGATATTTGGAGGTAATAAGTAAAATAGGTAAGGGTTTGCGGTAGCTATTACTTACTAAACACAGAGCTAGGCACTAAGCTAAGTACTTTGTATTATTTCATTTAAGTTGCTAAAATTCTGTGAGGATAGGTAATTGCTATTCTCATTTTATAGGTGAGCTACCTGAGGCATAAGAAGCTAAGTAAGTTGTGTGCAATCACAAAGCAAAGTCAGAGCCAGGATTTGAATGTAGGGCTGACTCCAGAGTTGTGGTCTTAATAGCAGCTGAAGGGAGAGGGGACCTATCCTACATTGTTCAGAATGTCTTAGGACTCTTAGAGAGCTAGTCCAATATTAGGATATTTGGAATATGAGAGTGTAGACATGGTTCTCCTTTGAGGCACAGAGCTACCAGGAAAGGAAGAAACTTAAGGATACATAACAGCTTCTTCCTTTTTTCTTTTTCTTTATCTGCCCACCCCCACCCCACCCCACATACACTCAGTTTGGTATCCTCAGGCTCCCTGCTCACTGCTCTGTACCTGGTGGTTGGAGGTGAGGTTGTCAGAGAATTCTTTGACAGCTCCCCCTGCTTTACTCCCAGGTGCCAGTTCTCTGGGGTCTTCCCCATGAGTTGGAATAGGATAAAGGCTTTGATATCTAGAAGCTGGGGATTCTGGAAATGTAGGCCTAGGAGTTTTAGGATGGAGTCAGGAACCTAGCTACTCAAGAGCCATAGTCCCTGACTTGGTTTCGAGGTTGTAGAGATCACAAATAGGAAGGAAGCTTGGAAAGCAAATAGGCATTGGGCTTGGTAAAATTTTTTGAAGTATCTTGAAATCATGATATATTGACATACCTTCTACCAATCTATCTAATGGTATATATCATGTATCTTTGAATTGCATATTAACCTTAAGTGTTGGCTTATACTTCTAGAGCTGGAAAGGACTTTGGAGATTATTTATACCCGGATTAACAAACTTTTTCTTTGAATGACCAGATAGTAAATATTTTAGGCTTTAGGGGACAGATGGTCTCTGTCACAACCACTCAGCTCTGCTGTTATGGTAAAGCAGCCATAGACAGTGCAAAACCAAATGTGTGTAGCAGTGTTCCAAGAGAACCTTATTAGGAGAAACAGGCGGCAGGCTGGGACTTGGCCTGCAGGCTGTAGTTTGCCGATGCCTGATTTATACCAGTCCCCTCATTTTATAGGTGAAGGAATGGGCTCTGAGAGTTTAGGTGACTTTTGCAAGGTCCCATAACCAGTAACTAACAGAGAACTCTAATCTAGGTTTCTTGGCTCCTTTTCACTGCTTCCTCATATAAGTAGGCCAGGGGCAAGGAAAGTAAATGAATACTCGTTGAATGCCAATAAAGCATTTTATTAAGTACATGAAGCTTATTTAATCCTCAATGTAATTCTCTGAGGTAGGTGGTATTATTATCTTCTATTTTGCTGATGAGGAAACCAGATAAAAGAGGTGAAATAACTTGCCAGAGATCACAGTCAGTATAGTCGTCCCTTGGTATCCTCAGGGGATTGGTTCCAGAACCAGCTGAGGATATCAAAGTCCGCAGATGCTCAAGTCCTATTGTTGTAATTGGTAGAGCTGTTATTTCAGCCTGGTCTGTCTGGCTCCCAAATTCTATTATAGTAGAACGCACCTTTAAACTTTGATTTCACTGTGTTGTAAACACTGTATTGTCTTTTGCTTTGTTTGTTTGTTGTTGTTTTACTTTTTTTTTTTTTGTCTTGCTATAGCTTTTCTTAATGTTGCGTGTTAAATGTCCAATATGTAGCACTAACTATATAAAAGTTTCTTTCCTCATTCACCTTCTGGTTCAGGCAGCATATTCAGCTTGTTTTCTTTTGTACTAAACTTTTTTTAGTAACCTTTTTATTTCGTAGTAGTTTTAGATTACAAGACAGTTGCAAAGATAGTACACAGAGTTCCTGAGTTCCTGTACACCCCTCACCCAGCTGCAGTTTCCCCTAATGGACCACCCTGTGGGACATTTGTCAAACTAAAGTCTTCATTGGGGTATCACTATTAACTAAACTCCATACTTCATTGGGAATTCATCAGATTTTCCATCAGTGGAATCCTTTTTCAATTCCTACATCCAGTCCAGAATACCACATTGCATTTAGTTGTCATGTCTCCTTAGGGTCCTCTGGTCTGTGGAAGTTTCTCATTTTTTTCTTGCCTTTCATGATCTTGACAGTTGGAAGGAGTACTGGTCATGTATTTTGCAGTATGTCCCTCAAAGTGACTTTTTAAAGAAGTATTATTCATGGTTGACTGGAGTAATGGGTTTTCAGATTACCACCAAGGTGAAGTGTCCTCATCACATATCTTGGGGTATGTGATACCCACAGGCTATCACTAGTGATGTTGACCAACCTGTAGAAATGTGTACAGATCATAAGTGAACAACTCAGTGAATTATCACACTATGGACATGCCCACTGTAACACCCTTCAGGTCTAGAGGTAGAGTAATTACGTGTGCCTGGAACCCTCTGTCTTTCTCAGGGATGACCACTATCCTGATTGCTAATGCCACTGAGTAGTTTCCTCTCTTTTTGAACTTCATATATTTTGCATGATTAAGTGTGTATTTTGTGTGAATTATTTGTTTCATTTGTTAGATTCAGTTGTGTTGTGTGGTAACAGTAGTTTGTTCATTTTTGTTTGGAGTGTAAATAGTCCATTATATGGTTAGACCATAGTTTATATATTCATTTCACTGTTGATGGATATTTGGGTTACTTCTAGTCTTTGGCTATTACAAATAATGCTGTAAATCATTACTGATGTACATATGAACTTATTTCTATCAGATAAATATCTAGGATTGAGTTTGCTGGGTTGTAGTGTGCTTGTATTAAATTTCAAAAGATACTGTTCTTTTTCCAAAGTGGTTTTATTACTTCACATTCCTACTAACACTTTAATGTTGATATTCTTTTTATTTTAGCCTTTCTGGTGGTTGTGTAGTGGTGGTTTTAATTTGCATTTCCTTGAAGATGTAGAATAATGACAGTTTTATCGCTAGTTTTCCTATCCCTAAATGCCTTTTCTTTATTTTTTTTGTTTTATTGAACTGGCTAGAGCCTTCAGTACGAAGCTGGATAGAAATGAATAGGGAGCATACTTATCTTTCTGACTGCAGAGGGAAAGCTTTCAACATTTTTCCTTTAAAGATGATGTTTACTGTCAGTTTTTAGTAGGTACTCTTTAGCAGATTGAAGAAAGCTCCTTCTGATCCTAGTTTGAGAAAAGGGTTTTTTGTTTTGTGTTTTAAGTGGATACTTGAATTTTTCAAATGCATTTCCAGCCTTGTGATTATCATATGACTTTTCTACTTTATTTTGTTAGTGTGCTGAATTATATTGATTGATTTTCTGAATGTTAAACCAACTTCTCATTCTTGGAATAAATTTACTTTGGTTGTCATATATTATTTTTTTTATATACTGTTGGATTTTATTTGCTCGTATTTGGGGTTTTTACTTCTATGTTCATGAAAGAGTTTGGCCTGTAATTTTCCTTTCTTGAGATGTTCTTGTCAGGTTTTAGTATCAAGATGATGCTGGCCTTGTAAAAAGATCAGGAAGTGTTGCCTCTTTTTCTGTTCCTTGGAAGAGTTTATGTAAGCTTGGTCTGATTTCTTGCTTAAATGATTAGTAGATATACTACTGAAGCCATTCAGTCCTGGAGTTTTCATTGTGGGAAGGTTTTAAATTAAGGATTCAATTTCTTTATCAGATGTAGGACTACTCACATTTTCTACTTAGTCTCATGTCAGCTTTGATAAGTTGTGTTTTTCTAGGAAATTGTTCACTACATCTACATTTTCCAATTTATTGCCATGAAGTTTTTCAAAATGTCTTCTTAGCTTTGTAATGCTTGCTGGATCCATAGTGATTTCACCTTTCCATTTCTGATATTATTTGTGTCTTCTCTCTGTAATTCTTGATCAGTTTTGCTAGGTAGGAGCTAATCAATTTTATTAGTATTTTCAAAGAGCTGGCTTTTGCCTTTGTCAATCCTCTCTATGTTCATTTCTTATTTCATTAATTTCTCTGGTTTCTTCTCCTTGAATTTACTTTGCTGTCACTTTTTTCCTGGCTTGAGATTATCACTTAGATCATAGATGTTTTCAGCCTGTCTTGTTTTCTTCAAATGCATTTAGGCCTGTAAATTTCCCTTTAAACATAGCTTCACCTTCATCCCACAAGTTTTAATATGTTGTATTTTCATTAACATGCAGTTCAAAATATTTTCTGATTTCTTCTGATTTCTTCTTTGACCCATGGATTATATAGAAATGTATTGCTTGATTTCTAAACATTTGGGGCTTTTTTTGTAATCTTTTTAATATAATTTATATTCTAATTCCACTGAGATCAGAGAATATACTCTGTATGATTTCAGTCATTTGAAATTTGTTGTGATTTGTTCTATGGTCCAGCATGTAATCCGTCTGGGTATATATTCCATGTACACTTGAAAAGAATGTACATTTTGTCATTATTGCCATTTAGTGCTATATATATGTAATTAGGCAAAAACTGTTGATCATGTTCAGATCTTCTGCACTCTTACTAGGTTTTTTGGTCTCCTTGTTCTGTTAGTTACTGAGAGGTGTGTTAAAATTTCTCACTGTGGTAGGCAGAATTGAGAGAGTTCCCAAGATTCCCATCCCTGGTGTACATTCTTGATACAATGAGAGCCTCCCCTTGAGAGAGTGAGTGGTGCTGTGGATATAATTGATTTCAGTCCTGTGATTAGGTCATATTATATGACAAAAGTGAAGGGGTTTTGCAAATGTAATTAAGGTTCCAAATTAGTTGCATTAATCAAAAAGGAAATTATCTTGAGCAGGCCTGACCCAATCAAATGAGCCCTTAAAAAGAACTGGGCCCCCTAGAAGTCAGAGAGATTCAAAGCAATGGGTGTCTTTTATCTTGGACATGAATAAGCAAACTGGCATGTTGTGGAGAGGGCCAGGTGATAGGGAATGGCAGGTGGCTCCTAGCTGAGAGCCTCCATCCTACTACTGCAAGGAACTGTGTTCTTCTAACAACCAGTGTGTTTGGAAGAGTACCCCAAGCAGAAGGTGCATAAGATGAGCTAGCAGCCCCAGTTTACACCGTGATTCAGCCTTGTGGGACCCGAGTAGAGGAGCCACTTCAGTCGTGCCCAGAATTCTGACTTACAGAAACTGAAATAGTAAATGAGTGTCGTTTTAAAGCTGCTAATATTGTGGCAGTAGAAAGCTAATACACCCACTGTAATTGCAGATTTATCTTTTTTTCCATTTTAATTCTTTTTAATTTGAAGCTGTGTTATTAGATGCACAAAATTAGTTAGAATACCCGTGTAGTGAATTTAACCTTTTTTGCAATTACAGAAAGTCCTCCATTATCTCTAATAATGCTATTTGCCTTAAAGTCTATCTTGTATGATTTGAGTAGAGCTATTTTAACTTTCTTTTCTGTATCTACATCTTTAAGATGTGCCTCTTGTTTATAATTATGTTTTGTTTTTCATCTGGTCTGTCTTTTAATTAGATTATTTAGTCTGTAGTTAATATAATTACTAATATATTTGAATTAAAATATACCATGTTTCTTTTTTTTTGAGTAAAGGTAGATAAAAGATACATTCTACATAGAGTGTAAGGCAAGAGAAAGGCAAGAATAGGTGTTGGAATTGGGTGCTCAAGTTAAAGTAAAAGTAGGTACACACTCCATAGACAGAGTGTGGGCCGTCTCCAAAGAGGAGGGAGCAAAAAAGGGCCCATGTTTCTATTTTTTATTTGTGTCAAGTGAGTAGGTGTTCCTTTTTTGCGTTCTTCTTATCTCTTATTCCATACCTGCTTTCCTTCCTTATTTATCTAACTTTTTTAGTGATTAGCCTAGAGATTAAAATGTGTATCTCTGACTTAAAGTCTGTTGTAACTTAGTGTTTTTACCACTTACTGGACAATGAGAGAATCTGAGAATATTGAATTTCAATGACCTCCCTCCTGTCTTTGTGCTATAGTTTTGTGGTTTTGATTTTCAACATATCTTATATCCTTGGAAACATTATTTTATATATTCAATACTACCTTAGATTTACCTCCATGTTTATCTTTTCTGGTTACTCTTCATTTCTTCCTGTATCTTCATGCCTCCATCTGGGACCATTTTTCTTCTGCCTAAAGAATTCTTTTTAGTATTTTATTTTTAATGAGGGACTGCTACTGCTGAGTATTTTCAGATCTTTTTTTGTCAAAAAATGTATTTATTTCATCTTCGATTTTGAAGTATATATTCACTGGATATAGAATTCTAGTCAGTGGTAATTTTTTTCGGCACCTAAAGATACCGTTCTGTTGTTTCTGTTGAGAATTTAACTGTCATTGTTGTTCCTCTGAAGGCGACTGTGGCTTTTCTCCTTCCCTGGCTGCTTTTGAGATTTCTCTCTGTCTTTGATTTTTAGCAGTTTTCCAATAATGTGTCTAGATAATGATTTTCTTTGTAATTATTCTCTGTGGGGTTTATAAGATTGATGTTTTCATCAATTTTGGAAAATTCTCTCAACCCTTTGGTACTGCTGAAAGCTTTGCTCAGCTTCTCGACCTGTCAGCTGTATGTATGCTTTCAGAATTGGCAGTTGCCTCAAAGACGAGGTGGCTCCAAAGGCCTGGCTCTCCTCTCTGTTTCCCTGTTCTTCTGGACCTCCTCCGCCACCACCCATACCCCCAGCTCTCACAGCCTGTAAGTTCTCCAAAAGCCTTGAAACCAGTCTTCTGTTGTTCAGTTTTTCTAGTTCTCAGCAAGAGGTTTGGTCCAGCAACCTGGTGGGCCATTGCTAGGAGTGAATCTCTTCCCTTGGTATTTGTAGTTACTGCTTTCCAGAGCTAGAATGTATGGCAAGCTTGCAAACATGAAAAGTTGAGTCCTAGGTAATGACCTCATAGCATGAACCTACACCAAGCTCTGTATTTCCCATTAAGAGACTAGGTTAAAACTCTTGAACAACATCAGTTTAGAGACCTTCTGGAGAGTTTTTAAAATAGAGAAGTGTGAGTATATTAGATAAAGAAAAATGGGATATGCTCTAAAGTTTATGTTGTAATGTGAAAAAATTATTGCGGGTCTCATTGGTGCCTACTATTCCATATTTTAGTTAGTGCCAGTGTTTTCCCTAGTAAGAGAAAATTGAGGAATTTGCTTGCTCAGTCCTTCAAATGTCAGAGCCCATCTAAAATGATGTAACATTTCTCTGAACTTTCAGTGCATTTCCTTATATTTCAGCAGTATATTCTGGACAGAATTCACTTGCTCATTGTCTAGGCGATAGATTGCATTTCTTCTTAGATTTAAGGCTTAGGGTTTCTGCATAATTTGCTTTTTTTGTGCATTTGCAGAGGGTGCTCGAGAGGAGGACCTGGATGCTGTGGAAGCTCAGATTGGCTGCAAGCTTCCTGATGATTATCGATGTTCATATCGTATCCATAACGGGCAGAAGTTAGTGGTTCCTGGGTAAGAAATTCACTATTTTGGTTATTTTTAATGATACAAGTTATTTTCTAGAAATGAAAACAAATTGTATTTATAGTTAGTTAACAGATTAAAGGAGTATAGATTGTAGCAATCTATAAGACAAAATCTACAGCTTGAATTTGATTTTACCAAAATAAATGTCTCAAAAACATCATTTTTATCAACACATCTTTATAGTTAAAATGAAGTCTTGTTGGAGGGGGTACTACGGGACATAAGGTAGATGTGTGTATGAGTATAATTTAACTAAAACTGTTCTGAACCCTTGAAATGTTTATTTTATTACAGGCCAAGTAAATTGTTTTTGAGAGCTTGATGTAATTTCTATGCATCATACATGTAAAAAGCAATAATTTGTTCAGAGCTACATAACTCAACTAAGGAAAATATAATTTTGTCCTATTCAAGCGTAGCCTATAATTGAGTGGACTGCTTTAAACTTACTTCTAAAAGATATGAAATATCACTGTGGAACCTTTTGGTAAAAGCAGACCATGCATTAGCTGTCACATTTGCTTACGGTTTTAAAAGCTCTATGCTTTGAATGGTTCTACTCTTTTGTTCCTTTATGAAATTAAGTGTTTTCAGAGACATTGCACTTGTGACATGCTAATGAGAATTTAGGGAGAGCTTTGCATTGTTCTTATTGGAACATGGTATCTCTGTGTGTGCAAAGAATCATATGAGGCTCTGTTACCATTGCAGATTAGAGTTGAGTGAGTGCAGGCAATCTGGGAGGTGATCGCACTTGAGATTATAGGCGGTATTCAAAAATCAAATATTGGGCCATTAGGACTAGATTAAGCCTAAATTAGTGGCTTTTTTTTTGTAATCTATTTTCCTGTCAGACTGAAACTTGACAAAATTGAAAAATTGTCATATTTCAAGAGCAAACAGCAGGGAACTTTATTAAAAGAGTTGCTCAGAATTGCCATGACAAACAGGTCATGATTCCAACACAGAGATTTTTATCTACCTTCCGCCCAAACAGTGAGACTTAGGCTGGGAGTCTCATCCAGCCCCGACTCCTGTGTTATTGTCATGTGTAGTGTTCTGTGAGATGAAATTAGACCCCACACGTCCCAAGGTTTTGAAAATTTGGACAAGGTTTAGACTGATTTACACCTATACTGTCTGGTAGGATAGGGTAAGTTAAAGGTTGTATCAAGATAAAGGTGTCAGAGAGAATTTACCCCTTTAAACATTAAACTAGTCATACATGCATGTATAGAAAAACACTGGCAGTTTATGGTAGGATAGGTTTTTGAAAGCAGTAACACTAGTTCCTTTTTAAAAGATTGACGTTTATACAGTTTAGACATTTAGGCTTTTAATTTACATCAGAATCTTTCCACTCAAGAGTTTGAATTTAATATATACAGAAATTGTGATGTTTTGGGTATTCTCGGTTTGAATTGACATGTTATCAGTTCTCTTGAAGTTGTCAAAGTGAAATTATTATTCATCAAAAAGATGAAGCACAGCTGGGTTTTTGGCATTGCAATTGATTAAATTTTGAGTCTGTATTTTCAGGTTGCTGGGAAGCATGGCGCTGTCTAATCACTATCGTTCTGAGGATTTGTTGGATGTTGATACGGCTGCTGGAGGCTTCCAGCAGAGACAGGGACTGAAATACTGTCTCCCTTTAACATTTTGCATACATACTGGTTTGAGTCAGTATATAGCAGTGGAAGCTGCGGAGGGCCGAAACAAAAATGAAGTCTTCTACCAATGTCCAGTAAGTAGGAAGTATGCCTAAACGTGGCTGTAAGTGGTATGAGCGTATAAAAGTGTGCATTAGGAATTTTCAGGTTGTAGAATGGGTATAGAGCGTTATGCAACTTAATTATAGACCTGTCTAACTAGGGGGCTAGTATTCTGATATAATGGCGTGGAATGTCAAAAGAAAATTTTACCAATGGACAAGCAATGCAAACTTGTACATACAGAGGGGAAGCTGTGATTTGTGTTACATCACTTTAAGTTTAAGGAAAACTAGTGAGCTTTTTGTTGAAGTGACTAACTGTACTATACATTTCTAACTTAAAAAATTTAACTTTTGAACATCATTTGCTTCAAGTTCTAAGTATAGTAGAAACATTCTAAACTCTTTCTTCAGTAGGTATTTGAGTTGTTGAAAAATGTAGATTGTTCTTAGGAGACTTTTGTTATGATTTCAATATAAATACTGAAAATATCATGGCATTTGGTTTCTTAGTCATTCCTCAGTTGCAGACCTTCTGCCTTTATTTTTGCCTAGATGTGAACTTTTAACTTAAAAGAGGAATTGAAAATAGAAAACATTTTTCATAGTTATCTGAGACATGTAACTCCATATAACATTTGAATTATTTAAAGAGCTTGCATAGCTGTTAAGTTTTTTTTTTTTCTGAGCATTTTCACATCTTTTATAGGGTAATGACTTAGTCTCTGCATTTACTGAGAGAAGTGACTAATCTAGAATCATTCAGGTGTCTTGACTGAATCCAAAGCTCTGTCTTCTGGGTTCATAGGCCATATATCTTCTTACCGTTTTAACTTCCTAATTGTTTTCTTGAAGGATAATTTTTTAATTTATTGTAACAGTAATAGCAGTATATAAGCACTTTAACTGTTATTGAGAAGTACCTGCACTCTTCTAAGGACTTGATAGGAAGAGCTTAAATACAGAAATCAAAAGAGCAGGAACTGAAAAGTGTGAGAAATGTCTGAGTGTTGGGTGGAGCACTTAAGTTATTTTTATCTGTTTTGCCTTGTCCCCAGGGAAGGATACAGATAGTGAACAATGAGAAATTAAGTAAAATGTATTTTGCTCAGTTGTAATATTCTTTTTCTCACTAGGACCAAATGGCTCGGAATCCAGCTGCTATTGACATGTTTATCATAGGTAGGAGAAAAAAAGTCTTCTTTTTCCCTTCTTCCTTTTGGTCAAAAATATTCAAGTTGGTAAAAAACTTTTCAGTTACTTGATCAGCTAGCGATTTCATATTTCTTAAAGCTTGCTGGTTCATCAAGTACTATATCTAGTCTCTCATTAGAATAGCCCTCGTATTGTATTTGAATTTGGTTTCTATTTGGAAAAAAGCCATGCCTTTACAACCTTGTGCTCTTAGGACTCTGCTGTAGAACAGTGAGATGTATAGAATTGCTAGGAATGTGTATAGAGTTCCCTTACACACACATGCATTTTCTGTCAATCATATTAATACATAATTAGAGACATAGATACATGAAATAACTATACTTTTTCTCTCTTGGTGCCAGTGCTGTAGTAAAACACTAATAAGTCACACTGGAGACTGCAGAACAGCAGTCTTCAGAGACCATTGTAAACTCTGGGCCCTGTAAACTGCTTGGCACATCTGATTTTTCTTGGCCTTAAAAGGATTTTGAGAACAATTTAATTTGTATGCAAGTGCAGCTCACCCCTTTGCCGTTCATGCATTCTTGTTTTGCTTAGATTTTGCTCACATAAGAGAAGATTCCTGACTGTCCATTCTGCTTTTTAAAGGTGTCTCTGGCACATATTAAACATCCTCATATATTAATAGTAAAGGGGCCTTGCAGGCCAAGGTATCTGTATCTAATTATGTCTCCTAATTGGAACCTTGAACAGAGTATCCGTCTCTATGTGTTCAAACTATGGCACACTCTAGGTCTGACTTCACAACGTCAGGAAGTTCTCTCACCTACGTAGTAAGTTATAAAACACTTTGAAACTTGGCTCCCAGCTTTCAGCTCACCCTGATTTGTGTGGTCTGTGGTTTCTAAGTTAAGCACCCTCTGGGGTTATGCCCCTGCTCCTTGCCCTCTTTGGCTTCTCTGTGTGAGAGAAGATGATCAGCCTGGCTCTAGGCCACGGGTGCTGCCCAGTTTATAAACTAAAGGCTTCCTGAGCTCTAAGGTGAGCTCCTGGCGAGGCTCTTAGTTTGGTGCTGGTCTGACATGGTGCGAAAGACACCACCGTTACTGCGCAGTACCAAGGGCTGAGGATACTCTTCTAGGAGCTGGATTTTCTCCTAGAATGAGAGAGCAAAGCAAAAGATTTGAGATGCACTAAGAGATGAGGTGGGAAGCTAGTGCTGTAAGGAAAGATGGGAAGGCATCTGATCTGCCTTTACACTACTGATAAAACCCCAGTACCATCAAAGAAATGCCAAGGTATGGGCTTACTTTAAAAGGTAAACCACCTTGGAACATATAAATTACATCTTGATTCAACTAAGTTTGACTTTCTTTGAATTTTTGGTAAAACATAAGATGGAATCTTCTGACATTAAGAAAACTGGAATCTATGTGGAGGTAAGTTTAGTGGTGAAGGCTGCATGAAAAATTTTGTCCTCATTTTAAAGAACACACTTTGGTATGTATTATAATAAATGAAGGTACATTAAAATACACCATGCCAGTTTCCTTTTTTGTGTAAATCATTAGAAATTTATTTTTTCTTAACATTGTATTTCATGAAATACACAAAATGATTTTTAAAACTCTACAGGGAAACTGCTTCTCAAAATTGTACCTTCTGTGAGTTTTAATGACATTCATGTGGCCCCTTTAGATAGATGATCAGTGATCATTTGAACACAGTAGCATTTAATAGAGGATCAGAGTAGGCCATTAATAGACATTGAGAAGAGTAAACTATTATAGTTTACCTTCTCTCAATTGATAAGTTTAAAATTTTAAAGCTGTAGACCCTCAGACTCAAGCTTAAATTGTATCTTCAATCATCCGCTAAACAGAATACTAAGTAAATACATACTTTAAATTTAGCATCTGACATTCAGTGTGGCAGAGTGCAGGAACTGGGTTAGTAGAAACAAGATTATGAAAAAATTCATTGAACAACGTTGATTAAGGGACTAATTTGTGCTCGAGACTGAGATGTATTAACAGTAAACAATGGGAGTCTGAGAAAGTTATGTTGTACTGCCTAGAAGAGGCAACATAATTCACGCAAATACTTGTTATTCACCCAATCACTAGATCGTGGCAGTATGGTCTAGACTGGACCATCCCAGTCTTTCTTCTCTGCTTCAAGCAGGTTGCTGAGACTATGGAGGGCCACTGTACATTTGAATCTGTAGTAGTGCAACTAGATCACTTGGGGACTGGCCTGATTCCCAGAATTCCACAGTGCTGTACCCCTATTAGATGTCCAGAGCGAAGCTTGGCTTCTGCCAGAATTTTGTGCATGAATCAGGATGTACCTGGACTAGGGATGTACCCTGATCATCTGAGGATAGGTGCTGGTATTTTTTCTGTAGCTTCTTTCTAGACATAGCTGTATATCCTTTGTTTCATATGTTCTAGAAATTATAGACAGAAGGCTTTTCATTTTTGTACCAGAACAAATTAAAGTTTAAAAGTCAACTATTTAATTATAAGTGTAAGAAGTGATTTGAAGGTAGGTTGAGGATTCCCTAGCAAGGTAGTTGAGAGTAAGAGGCATAGAATTGAGGATAGAAATTTACTTAATAAAGGATTAGTCGAATGATATCTAGAAATGTTTCTAGTTTTGATAGCACACCTTAAGCATAGGGAAGTTGGAATTGTTTATTTCCTGTATAGATTTTAAAAATCTATTTGTCCTTTTTCTCCCCCTTCCTTGTTTATAGGTGCTACTTTTACTGACTGGTTTACTTCTTATGTCAACAATGTTGTATCAGGTGGCTTCCCTATCATCAGAGACCAGATTTTCAGGTATTTCACTTGAGGCTTTTTGGATTAGAATGATTATAAATTAGAAAAAAACCATCAGTTACAGATCATAAGCTGAAGTTTCCCAAGAAGGTTAATAACAGAGGCTCTCATCTGAAATCTCATTATTTTATTCGCACTTTAAAGCCAAGACATCCAAACAGTTGAACAGCCAGTATTTTTTTCATCTTGAGGAATCAAGAGAAAAAAGTGATTTTGATTTAGAAGTTGTATCTTTATAGTAGTTTTATAATTTTTTTTTTCTGGTGAGGGGAAGTTGTTTGCCAATTAATAGCTTTATCATGAATAGCAAATCAGTAACTATTAACTCCTGAAAACTGTTATTTATTATCTCTAAGTGGAACATTCAGGTATTAGAGACAGTATTAGAGGTAATATTGGTTCACAGTAGCTTGGTGGACAGAAATGACAGGTTAATTACACATTAGAGGCCTCTAGAATAACATACTAACACATTTTTATTGTCAGAGTCACTGTTGATAGGCCATAGCTCGGTTTTCAGATGTCCCAGTAGTTTCCTTAGCTCTGAAAACTGAGATGAGCTCTTTTTTAGTTTCTAAGGTAGTTACAGAGCCATTATTGAACCACTGATCATTGAACCTTGACTGCTGTCATTACTGATTCAGAGTCTGCAAGATTTTCTAGTTTGTAATTTCTAGTTTTCTTCTGAGCTTAATGACTATACCTTTAAGGTCTCAAAAGTGATTTAAATTTTTGATCCTAAAGTAAAATATAAACTATTTTGCATTATATCTTTAAATCTTTTGTCTGACAGAATTGACGTTTATTGATTTTAAAATGTTTAATTTTTAAAATTACCTAGATATGTTCATGATCCAGAGTGTGTAGCAACAACGGGGGATATTACAGTTTCAGTGTCCACGTCGTTTCTGCCAGAACTTAGCTCTGTACATCCACCCCACTATTTCTTCACATACCGAATCAGGTAAGAATTTTAAATGGGGTTGACTTTCAGTTAATAGTGGAATATATCCTATGGATGTGTCATTATTGCCTGATCTGACATGCTATATAAAACACATTTTGAAAGGCAGCTTCTGGCTGAAGTGTGGAGGTAGGTGGATAACAAAAAATTTTCCTGCAACATAGTGTTTATAAAGTACCTTGAGTTTACATCAACCTGTAAGTTATTTCTTCAGATATAAGTATTGCACCAGGTACCACTGGCCACTAAGCTGTAATTATCTTGAAAGGTCAGTATTCGAGTTATAATGCATTCTAACAGCTATGAAATTGCCCAAGATAAAACCATGCATTTAAGTTTTATCTTGCCAGTTAAAAGTCTAATAATTATTTATTGAGTGCAGCCTGTATATTAGGCATCGTGTTAAGCACTGGATTTGGTTAAATAAAAAACAGATGTTAAATTCATTTTAATTAAAAGTACACTGTACTATGAGATAAAGACAACTCATTGCTCTAAGGGATTAAGAATGCTTTGTTTTTAGATATATTTTAAAATATTTTATGATGTATGTATTTTAAAAATACATATACTTGCATATATACATACTGGAAATAATAGTAATGATCAGGAAGCATTCTAGGATTTTGGTATTATATGCAGCCTTTGATATGTCCAGTTACACATGTACAGACATTTGTTGTTTTATTGTTTAATTTAGATCCTGCCTAGGATTGAGATATGCTTAAAATAGTAACACATACACATGCTTATAAGGTACTCCAAATGAAAACAAGAGTCAGCAAGTTCTCAGAGAAAGGGGGGTAATAATAGTATTGGAAACAGAGTCAAAATATAATCCCAGTAACTGAATAGTGGGTGCCCTAAATAGTGACATTTTGCTTTGAACTTTCTGGAAGCTAATGGAAAAAAGAAAAAATGGGTTGCATAGCCTTGTAATGAAAAAAAGGCTCTCCTTTTTTTAGAACAGAAGTTTTTCTTGGCCCTATATTCTAGAAAGCATTTCCTACACTGATCTTTATTTGAACAGTAAGGATTATTGTCACCATTGTGTTTGTAAATTTTTATACTGCCCTTTCTATTGTTGACCGTAACTGAAAGTCAAGTGTGTAAATTGAATGAAAACATTTCTCTGGGGGGAGTCAAGCTAATCAGGTCAGTATCTTCGAGACCTTACAGGAATAGATAGATGATTCACACAGACTTTAGGTTGGTTTCTTAACTTCCTTTGAAAATTCCTTACAAAATCTTAGCCCAAATACCATAGTTCTTAAATAGAAGAAACCAATGTGTCTCTACCACCCTGTTCTCTTCTCCAGGATTGAAATGTCAAAAGATGCACTTCCTGAGAAGGCTTGTCAGTTAGACAGTCGCTATTGGAGAATAACAAATGCTAAAGGTGATGTGGAAGAAGTTCAAGGACCTGGAGTCGTTGGTATGTAACCCAAGATTTGGGTTTATACATCAGTTGCTTCTCAGACATTTTGGAGAATATATATGTGAAGCATAGCTTCGCAGATGTGTGAGGTGGTAGTTAGTGGATAAGACTGAATCTTTTTAATAGCTGTGTTTTAATATGAAAGATAATAGATTCTGGATTCTCTTAACTACAATACTTTGCTTCATAAATACAATGTGTAAAGGTCATTATTTTACCAGTTTAGTTCCTTAAACGTGAACTTTTCTAAAATCATAGCAAACAGTTATTCAGGGATTGAATTTCCATTCTGTGGATCACATGGGCTCCTTGCTTTTTCTTCTCAACTTAATTTTTTTGTCTAGATAAATTATTTAGTATCATATTCTAAAGGATTATAAGGCCTAGGGCAGAAAGAAAATAAATTTCATGTTGGCTATCTTTTTGAAACTTCAACGGAAATGTTAAAATTAATAGCACAGATTTTTATTGTTTGTTGATTCCAGTCATCTCTAAGCTGATTACCACTGGCATTTGGCTTTTTAAGAAATTATGATTATCATAAGTTTCTGAGCCCTCAGATTTTTCAGGTTTTATGTGTGTGCTGCAGGAAAGTGATACTATTTAAATTATGTACTTCTGCTGTTTATCCTAAGCACATATAAAATTCAGGTTAAATTAAAGTTGTTCTAATTAATTGCCACAAATAGATTCATATTCTACATGTCTATTTAAGGAATTTTTCCTGGATTTATTGAAAGAAGTTTTTTAAAGCTGTAATTCTTTTTCTGTCATTTGGTCCATTGGTGGAAGAACTCTCCCTTGTGACTACCATTTTGTCTGGGCTAAATGCTTAAGATGCGCCTTCAGAGGTTTATGTCTCAGTCTCTTGCTACTTTTAAACATTTAGAGTATCCTTATCTCTGTTTGAACTAGTGTCTGTGATACTTTTTATTCCCATCTCTTAAAGATGCTGTCTTCAGTGCCTCTCCTTTTTTGTGTTTTATTCTAATAGATGTCATCCCCCAACCCCCACACATACTATAGGGAATTAGGGGAGTACAAAAAAATGTCAAAATACTCATAATCCCATCACTGTTAATATTTTGTTATATTTTCTTTTAGACTTTTTCCCTAATTATGCACTTACTTTAATATAGTTTAAAGAGGACATATCTTATTTGCTATAATGAAGAACTAAATTTTATACTTTGGTTTATTGTTACTGTTTTCTCTGCAGGTGAATTTCCAATCATCAGCCCCGGCCGTGTATATGAATACACAAGTTGTACCACATTCTCTACAACATCAGGATATATGGAAGGATATTATACCTTCCACTTTCTTTACTTTAAAGACAAGATCTTTAATGTCGCCATTCCCCGATTCCATATGGCATGTCCGACATTCAGGGTGTCTATAGCTCGATTGGTAGGTTAAATTTTCCTCTGGTGCTGATTTACGTGACTTTGTAGAATTAACTCAATAGAGGATCTTTGTTGATTAGCCAGACAGACAGTTTGTAAATGATATTCCAGAGAACCCTAGAGATTTTGAGGGAAGTATCTTGGAGGGGAGCGGGAGGGATATGTGAATATGTTGGGGGAGGTGGACAGTAAGTAAACTAGGCCCCATATTCTTCAATCAGAGTAACTCTCCTATTATGTTTTTGTGTTGTTGTTGTTGTTTGTTTGTTGTTTGTTTTAAATAGACGTTATCTTTTAGAGCAGTTTCAGATTCACAGCAAAATTGAACAGAAGGTACAGAGATTTTGATATAGCCCCTGCCTCAACACATACATAGACTCCGCAGTTATCAGCATCGCCCACCAGAGTGGTACCTCTGTTACAATTGATGAACCTATGCTGACACATTATTATCACCCAAAGTCCATAGTTTACATTAGGGTTCACTCTCGGTGTACATTCTATGAGTTTAGATGAATATATAATGACATGTGTCCACCATTATGATGTCATATAAAGTAGTTATTGGTTTTAAAGGTTCAGTGTCTTTTCCAGTTTCCAAAGACAGTTTTGTTGCCTAATGAGAATCACCACACTAGACCAGTTAGAATTGCCTTTATTTTATTTCATTAAGACTGGGGAAACAATTTCTTACAGTGTTTTCGCTAAAACTCCCAATTTTGTAAAATAATACAAATACCCTATATAATTATTACAAAGAGGATTTAATGGGTAGACTTGTACTTTTAGTAGTCTCTCTTTGGGATCATTTCCTAAGTCAACTATTATGTTTTTAAAATCTCATTTTTAGGGTTATGGCAGGTATAGCAGTAACCCCAATCTTACAGGCTATAAAATGATAAAAGAAAATTATGAAGCTCCAGTGTAATCAAGTCGTAGGTGTCAAATGTTCAGAAAAAGATCTCTGGCTCCTGGGATGACCCTGATGGGCAGGTCTGAAATCAGTCTGGGAAGGTAGACATGGCATTAACCTGACTTAGAGCTGCTGCATTCCTAACTCCAGTTTGGAAGAGAAGGATGAGGAGGAGACTTTAGCCCACTATGCTTGTGTTTCTGGTGAAAAGAACCTCCAGCCTGGGTTTGGAAGTGAACTTTAGCTTCCCTCCCAGTGAAGGATTGCTTTCTACTGTATATTTCCAGTACTGTGAATTTGCTACTTCCTAAAACAGTCTTCCATTTTTGCCTAGCCCAGTTTCTGTATGAGATTGGATCATCTTATCCTTAAATGTTCGGTACGATTTATCAATGAAGTTATCTAGGGCTGGAGCTCTCTTTGTGCAAAAGTTTTGAAATATGAATTTCATTTATTCAATATTCACATTTTCTGTTTCTTGTTTCACTTTTGGTAATTTGTGTCTTTCAAGGAATTTGTCCATTTTGTCAAATGTTGATTTTTATTTCCATAAAGCTATTCATAATATTCCTTTGATATCCTTTTAACAGCTGTAAGAGCTATAGTCATGTGTCCTGTTTTATTCTTAATATTGTGATTTATATCTTCTCTTTTGTTAATCAGTTTAGCCAAGGGGTTATTACTTTCATTGATCTTTCAAAGGAACAACTTTTGGTTTCACTGATTTTCTCTATTTGCTCACTTTCTATTTCATTGATTTCTGGAGTTTTCTTCATTTCTCTCCTACTTACTTTGGGTTAAATTTGCTTTTTTTTTTTTTTAAACTTCTTAAGGTAGAATTTTAGATTATTGATTTTAGATCTAAGCACTGTGTTAACTGCATTTCACAAATTTTGATGTGTTTTCATTGATACTTGATTCAAAATATTCTCAGATTTTCCTTGTAATTTAATTTTGATCAATGACTTCTAGAAATGTATTAATTTCCAAACATTTGGAGTTTTTCTAGTTAACCTTTTGGTTATTCATTTCTAATTTTGTTATGGTTAGAGAACTTGCTGTGTGTAATTTCAGCCTTTTTAAATGTTTTATGGCCCAGCATTATGGTCTACCTTGGTGAATGATCTTTGTATATTTGAAAAGAATGTATATTCTGATATTTGGGAGAGTATTATTCTATAAATGGCAGGTTAAATTGGCTCACTGTTTTTCAAGTCTTGCGTATACTTACTGATTTCTTTTGTGTGTTTGTTCTCTGAGAGACAATTGTTGTAATCTCCAACTATAATTACAGTTTTGTCTATTTCTTTTTAATTCTTCATGTATTTTGAAGTTCTATAGTTACATGTAAATATGTTTAGGATTGTTATATCTTTTTAATGAAGTGCTTCTTTATTGTTATAAAATCTCTATCTCTGCCAATATTCTTTGTCCTAAAGTTGCCAATATTCCTGACCTAAAGTGTAAAGAGTGCTGACACAGGCAGTTTGTGCCGTTAAGTTTCTGTTGGGTCAGCTTGATCCTGCTGAGGCTGGTTTTTAATGTTTGTTAGGGTAGGTATAAAGTAGTCTTTACTTACGGACAGTAGTTCTCAGATTTTTCTCTCTCATGATCCCCTTAAGGTCTTATAAGTTATTGAGGACTCCAAAGAACTCTTGCTTATGTGGGTTATATGGTATTTATCATGTTAGAAATTAAAACTGAGAAGTTTTATAACATTTACCCCTTTTTTAAAGTTTTAAATTCTTAAATTTATAATTTCAAATTACAATAATAAACTCATTCCATGTTCAACCCTCTGTTAATTATGTTCTTACTTAGAGTTTTAGTTTCCTCCCAATCCCAAATAAGCATATAAAATCTTGATCTGCTTTGTGGGAAATATTTTCTCTCTCTCAAAGATGAGAAATCAATGAAATGAGAATTCTGAACTTACTTCTAATCAACATGAAAGAGGCAGTGGGGATTGTGTTTGTATTGTGTTGTGTTTGTATTGTACCTTTCCTGTTTAAAAATTAGTTTGCTTGATATGGAAGCTGAGTTGTTCTCCCTATTTGTCTTCTAACCGTATATTATCGTACTTAATACTTCCTTTTGCTTTATACTTTGAATGCTGCTATAAAATTTTCTTTTGGTTGGTCTTGAGCCTTTTCTTGGTCTAGGTGGTTTGCTTTTGGACACTTTAGAGGCTCCTGCTGCTTATTTATTTCCATTCGTGTCCATGTGTTCCTCTTTCCATCTGCTGTTTGTGTATGTACGCTTTTGTCTGAGATCATCAGCAGTCCCCCTCTTTAGCTACACTGATTTCTTTAACAGTTTTTGTTTTTTTCTCCATTACGATCATTCATACTACCTGGATTTAATGTTTCAGAATTTCCTAAGCCTTAACTCTCTCCCCTTTTTGGACCTTCTACTGAATTTTAAAGTTTTCATTTCCTAGATTAAAAAAAAATCAAAAGATAAAAAATAATGAAATGTATTTATGTATATTTTCTATGATTATTATTAGTGTTATAATAAATCCTAAGTGACGATTCCTTTGACAAATTTAAAGGACAATTCCTTTCTACCATATTAATTAATTTGCTGGCTCAACAAATATTTATTGAGTACCTACTAGGTGCTGGGGAAAATGCAATGAATGATACAGTCAAAATCTTGACCTTCAGGGATGTAATGTATTGCATAGCAACTATGGTTAATAATACTGTACTGCATATTTGGAAGTTGCTAAGAGAGTAAATCCTAACATTCTCAATATAAGAAAAAAGCTCTGTAACTATGTATGGTGACGGATGTTAACTAGATTTATTGTAGTGATCATTTTGTAATGTATACAAATATCAAATCATTGTTGTACACCTGAAATTGATATAATGTTGTATGTCAATTATACCTCAATAAAAATAAAAAATAAAAGAAGAAGAAAGTTGAGGAAATTAAAAAAAAAAATCTCTGGCTGGATTCACATTCTAGTTGGAAGAGACAAAGTGTAACAAATACACACTCTACTTACGTCAAGTGGTAACAAGTGCTCTGGAGAAAAAGCAGGGTAAAGGGGCTGAGGAGTGTCCTGTTGGCTTGTTCTGATGTAAAGATGTGTCAGGGAAGGCCTTGGTGACATTTGAGTTCAACCTTGAAAGAAGCAGAGGCAGCAGGGTGGATGTGTGATTGAAGGGTGTTCCAAGCAAAAGGACAGCCACTACAGAGGTCCTGAAGCACCAGTGTGCTTGGTAGGTCTGAAGAACTGCAAGGAGGCCAGTGTGGCTGGAGGGGGAGAGTGGCTAGAGACAAGATCACAGGGCTGTGGGGTGCTGTACATGCAATGCCAGAAAAGCCTTGGTGGAAGGATTTTTGCTGCCATCACATCCCAAGTTTCCCAATACTTCCTACATTACCAGCTGTTCAGAATTCTGTCCAATATGGCAACCCTTTCACTGAGTCTTCAAATGTATGAGAGAGAAAACTGACAGCAGAGTAAGTCAAGACTTGATTAGAGACACTGCTTAAAAGGAATTGAAGTTTCTAAGAGATATTCAGATATTTGATGTTCAATGTCACTACTGCCCTATTCTGAGAGACTTTGACAGGTTAATTTAAGAGTAGAGGCTACCTATGGTGGTTGAGTTGAAATGTTATTTCCTTATAGTAGGAGCTCAATAGAAATCTTAGACCTCTTGTTGACAGTACATAAAAGTTACCAGTAGAGGTCACACTTTATTAATATTTTCACATCCTCTTTTTTGTAAGCATGTAGGTTAATAAAGAATTGTTACTTAACACATTAATAAATTCATTAAAATTTCATCTTGGGTTGTTAGGAGTGGTCTGTTCGCTACCTTGTATGAATTCAACCACCATGTAGGAAATAAGTACTATATTGATGAAATATATTTACCATTAAAACCACATAGAACATTTTTAATAGAATATATAGTCCAGAATCTTGTGTCAGCATGTGCATTATGAAAATGTATAAAAGTCTGTAATATTCCATAAAAGTATAAAAATTCATATTTGGCACGTCCAGTTGTTTAGATTCTAGGTAAATGAGAATTTGCATTAAATAAGTATAAAAAACAGATGGAAGTTCTTATCAAAAGATTGTTTTCTCTTTCAAGGAAATGGGTCCCGATGAATATGAAGAGATGGAAGAGGAAGAAGAAGAGGAGGAGGAGGAAGACGAAGACGATTCGGCAGATATGGACGAATCAGATGAAGATGAGGAGGAGGAGAGACGGAGGAGAGTCTTTGATGTTCCCATTCGGAGACGCCGCTGCTCTCGCCTTTTTTAGCGATCCTCTGCCGATGGAAGCGCTGGGATGAACCCAGTCGGTTAAACAGATTTCTCTATAATGTAAATAACTAAATTGTTCTCAGCTCATAGCAGGAAAGCTAGCATGAAATATTGTGCCAGGCCCTGGGTTCTATGCGAACGCTACCTTAGGAACTGGATTGTTTGGGTTTGCTTTGTGTTTTTGAGGTGGAGGAGGAAATGGGAGTCTTCTTTTTTTTTCTGTCTTCTAGAAGGCAATGGGAGAACAGTTCTCTAGCTAAGGAACAGACAGTTCCTTGTTTTAAAATATTTTATACTTATGAAAAAAAAGGTACTGGGAGGGAAATTGTTTCGAATAAGGATTTTAAGTGAAGCAGAAATGCCTACACAAGGATAAAGAGAAACTATGTGACTGAATGATTCTGTGAAAAGATTTATAGCATAAGTTACTTAGAAAGGAACAGAATTTGTAATTAGGCTAATCCATTTAGTGATTCCTTATATATTTTGTACTCACAGGGAACTAATTGACTAAATAGCTTGAATGCTAATTGTTTGTCCTTTCTTAGACAATCTGTTCTTGAATTTAGAGTTTTCATCACAACAACCTTGAATTTAAAGTTGAACAGTGTGACTTTGACCTTAAATTTAGTCATCAACTCTGCCAGCCTTGATTTTAATTTAAAATCTTCAACACGACAACCTTGAATTAATTTAGTCTTCGGTACTATGACCTTTATCATATTGTTCACAGATGCATCATTTTTGAAATGTAGTGTGTAAAAATATGTATTGTTATTAACAAAAGACTCTTCACAGTGTCTCATGTCTAAATTTGTAAATACTGCTTCTGTTTTGTTTCCCCTTTATATACTTGACCGTCTTAATTTTGTGATAAGTGACATGAATTTTATGTTAAAGATTATGTTTTCCTGAAACATGGATTTTTTTGTAATTATATAATTGAGAATTTGGAATGAAATCCTCCAAGTGTCAAAAACTCACATTTTGCAAACAAATTTTGGTTCCAATCCTGTATTTTTTGTAAATGCCTATTTTCTGTAAACCAGTATTAATAAGCCGTTGCTCTTAAAATAGCAGATGAGATCAAAACTCATTGGCCTATTGCCAGAGGCCCATTCAAAATCATTTCCTGGCTTTGACTACACCCTGTTTGTACTCTACCTTCCATTTCCCCCAAGAACAGTTGTTTTGTAGGGAAAACTGTAGGAAGAGGGAGATACAGATATGATTAACAGCTGTCCTCAGGGGCCATGAAGGCAAATTTAGCCTTTCATATTGCCACATGTCAAAATGTTCTGAAATTGAGTAAGTAGTTTTTCCTGCTTAATTTTTAAATAGAGCATTAGGCTACCAAATCCTTCTGTTATGCCTGTCTCTTTTTTCTTAAATTGACCCACTGGTTTTTTGAAAAACAAACTTTCCCAATAAAGCAGTACTTTAAAACTAGTTGGAAGTTAAAACTGGCCCCAGGATCTCTTGCCATTCTTTGCATCTTTCTTTTTGAAAGGGCTTCTTCTTTCTCTCAGTTCTCAGCGTAGTCAAGGTGCCCCAAATCTCTTCTGCCACCCCAGCCAGTCCTTGCTCCTCGGAATGCTTCAAGCTTATTCCTCAAAATTCATGTTCTCTTAATATGTTGAATGAATGGGCTCTAGTTCATACTAAGGTGTGATTGACTAGTTGATAACAACCTCAGGTGTTTTATTTCATTAGCAAGAGTTAGTATTTACACAAAAGAGGGATCTAACAGTAGGTCAGACTATGCTTTTGGTGGAGTGAAGCCCATTATACCGGCTCCCTTCAGAACACTACCTCTTTTACTCATTTATCTAAAGCTTGATGTATCAGGATGAGATAGATAAGTAAATAAACACTAGCTGAAACAGATTAGGGATTTTTTTCTCTTGTGAAAAGTCAGAGGTAACTAGTTCAGGGCTGATGGTGGCCCAATGGTGTCAACTTTCCAGGTTCCTTCCACCTTCCCATTCTGCCATTCTTAGCCTTTAATCTTTAAGGTCACCACATGGTTGCAAGTTGGCAACCAGAGTCATGTTGTATTCCAGGACGGATGATGAGAAAGGGGAAAAATTAGATGGAAAGTAGAAAGTCCAACATAAGACTTAAGGAGAGGTAAGTCAGCCAGGTCTTCAGTAGGAGGCTAGGTAGGAAAGGGGCAGGAGATGCAGGTATCAACATGGGTAGCATGGAAACCTGGTATGAAGGAATTGTAATGGCCCAAGTGAGACATACTACAGGTCAGAATTAGGGCAGTAGAAGTAGAGTGAAGAGAGGATGAAACTGAAGCATCTAAATGATAAAATAGGCAGGAGTTGGTGATTGGATGTGTGGGAGTGTAAGAAATGGAAGTTGATTCCCAGGTATGGGGCTTCATTTGTGAAAAAAAGAAGAATTGCAGGAAAAGCAGTAGAACACTGGAGATGAGTTCAGATTTGGACACATTTTGAGCTCAAGGTGTCTGGGACATATAGATGGAGATGTCCAGCAATCAGCTGGATATGAATATGAAGATCCAAGAAGTGGTCAAACTGGAGAATAAAGATTCACAAATCATCTGCACACATATATACAGCTGTCCCTTGACATCTGTAGGGAATTGGTTCCAGGACTTTCACAGATACTGAAATCAGCAGATGCTCAAGAGCCTTATATAGAATAATGTAATACAGCCAGCCCTCAGTAACCACAGATTCTGTGGTTGGCTGAGTCCACCGATACTGAATCTGGATATGGAGGGCCAACTGTATTCCCAAAGGAAAAAGTGGGTGCACTGTAGTCTCCCAGGGAATACATACAGTAATGGTGCTTGTTCCAACCCTGGCAACACCAGATTATGAGTGGATAGGGGGAAAGAATCTTATAACTGAAAGGTCAAGGAACTGGAAGCAAAACCAGGAGAGAGTGGTATCAGAATCCAAGAGAATTTTAGACAGAGAAGAGCTTGTAGAATGCATAGAAGAGACTGTGTGTGAAAGAGCTTTGTAAACAAGCTATTGTAGGAAAGACATGTATTACTAATTTAAACAGACACTTTAAATATCAAAGCAAGTCCTTCAGATTTGAGATTCCCATTCATATAAAGAAAAGCCAAGATAAAGGCACCACCAAGAGAAATTCATTCTCTGACATCCCAAAGCCAACAGAAGATCATGGTGGAAGGCACATACCATAATTAGTTATCATATGATTTCCCCTGCTTGGATTTTATCTCATGCATTCCTCCTATCCCAATTCAGCATAAGCAACCCTAAAATGTGATACCTTCTTACCCATATCCTCAGTCTCATGGTCCCCAACAGAGGTCAATCTCTTGCAGAAAAGACATACTTTTGGCCTATTTTTCCCCACTCACCCTTCCATGGCGCTCTTTAAGCCAGTTCTGAAGGGGTGATGGCAAAGTGATCAATGGAAACTTTAGATTACATCTTCACATAAAAATGATGTTCTAAATGGTGGTTCTGGTCCCAGCCTGGCTAATAGCCTCTAAAACCACAACAGTTTATCTTGGCTCCAAACAAGTCTCAAGGCACAGATGTGGCTCTGAAGAATACTGGGCCGGGGCACAAGAGCCTGAAAACAGAAAAGAGGTTGGCATGGACACACACAAGTTTTTTTTTGTTGTTTTTTGTTTTGAAAAACATTTTAATATAATTTTTTTTAACAAAGGAGGAAAATTCCTAAGTCTTTGAGTTTCTAATTGTTTTTGTTTTCGAGAACAAATCTAAGGAAGAACACCATAAACTTTGTTTTCAGGGCTTTCAAAACAAAAGTCTTCATCTACTCCTGGCCACAGGTCTTTTTCTGAACCAGGGCCGGAGCCAGAGTCACCAAGCGCGCCCCGGGGGCTCCCGGACCAGGGTGAGAGCGGCGAAGGCCAGGGATCAGAAGCCCGCACTTAGGCTGGGTCTGGTGACCTTGGGCGGGCCGGCTGCGGCTGGCGCGCGGGGGCTGCAGAAGAGGGCGCGGGTGGGGCCGGCGGGAGAAGGCGGAGCCTGCCCGAGCCGAGGCTATAAAGACGGACTGGGCGGCCCCCGCAGCGGTGGCGGCGCTGGAAGAGGAACGTCGGGCTCCGCTAGGTAAGGCGGGGGGGCCGGGCGGTGAGCCAAGCCTCACTCCCAGCCCGGCGCGGGGGTCTTCGGCCGGCGCGGAGGCCCCCGGGCGGCTGGGCCCGAGCTCTCGGGGACCCGTGACTGGGGTGTTCGGAGGGTCGGAGCATGCCGTGCCCACCTTGCGCCGGCCTCCGCGCCTCGGCCGGCGAGCCTCCGAGCCCTTCTCCCGGCCGGCGGCCCGCAGCGTCCCCGCGCCGGAGACCCCTGGCGTGCTCTAAGCTCCCGGCTTCCTTTCTGTACCACGAACGAGAAGCGGGGAGCGGGTACGCCTTCCGAACCACCCCACATTCCGCGGGTCGTGCTCTCTGTCCCACCCCTCCCCCGCCCGGGAGTATTTTTTTCGAACCTGACCACTTGCCCTCACCACTAGCCCTTTTATCTTAGGGAAAGATACCGCACCTTGAAAGGAGGTGAATGCTGCCCCTAAGAAGTCATGGACAATCATTTTTTCCCCTGGGGGTCTAAATTTTGAGTTTTAAAAAGAGGAGTGGGGCCGTTACTTAGACGTTTTAAGTCCAAGTTTGGTTTTCTCGGGCCGGCTTGGGCCGCACCCTTCGTAGAGTCTGATGGCTGACTCTTAAAGGAAGCGTTAGTGTTTTTTTCCATGGATCCTGGAAGCAACGTTCCATTCTCCTCTGACGCACAAGGCTTTTCCATCTTAGCCCAGAACCACGGGGAGGAGAACTGGGGTTTGTGACTCACCCTAGCAGTAGTTGTGTGACTTCTGAAACTCGGGTCTCCTATGTGCCGGGTCCTTGCCTGTGAAATAGTGCTTTGGCCTGGTTGCCACCTTGTGAAGGCGCTGGAGGCTTCCTCTGGTTTTCCTTTGACCAGTCTTTCCTTCCTTTCTGTAAATACGCCATGTCCACTTTGACAAGCTGATTGGTTGTGATTTTGTGGCCAGCTGATTCTTTTTAAAATCCTCTTCTTACTTGGTGGCGACTTTCCTCAAGACATCAGGGGGCCCCAGCTGAGACCTGACTGCCCACCGCTCTCAACTACAATAATTCTATTTCATTCTAAATAAATCGGCCCATATATTTTACAGACCTAGAGACATAGCCCACACTATATCAAGAAAGCTTGTGATAATGGGCATTTCTTGAAAAGGAGAGAGAGACCTCAAATACTTGTGAGATAATCCAAACATTTATTTGTGTACAATTCTGATGATTGCAGATCAGGGAAACAGTCTTTCCTACTACTTTGCTTTGCCTTATGTAG